>NC_042959.1:38484124-38820374 GCF_901001165.1 Salmo trutta
TTGATCTCCCCTGTCACCAGCATGCTGTGGAGCCGTGTCTCCAGCTGGAAGATGCTCCAGCCACGCTTGGCCACAAACTCAGGAGTCAACACGATGATCAGCCGCCTGCTTTGCTCCACGCTTCGCGCCAGGTCCTCGATGTAGACTGGAGAAGAAAGAGAGAGACATACAAAGAGAAATAGGGTGAGAGAAATAGGGCGAGAGAGAGAGAGAGAGAGAGAGAGAGAGAGAGAAAGAAACAGAGATACAGCGAGACAGAGAGAGAGAGGGAGAAAGAAAGAAACAGAGATACACAGAGAGAGAGAGATACAGAGAGAGGGAGAAAGAAAGAAACAGAGATACACAGAGAGAGAGAGAGATACAGAGAGAGAGAGGGAGAAAGAAAGAAAGAAACAGAGATACAGCGAGAGGGAGAAAGACAGAATGATACAGAGAAAGGGAAAGAAAGAGAGAGAGCATGTCAAAGAATAGCGTGTAACAAAACATTCATATTTGTCCATTTAGAATTGAGATCACAGCAGTATGAAGCTGCAGGTCTAAAACAACACCCCGAGACATTACAAAACACAGCATCAACCAACACTCTGATCTATGTCACATTACACCCCCTATAACTACTCCCACTATACCGCCAAACAGACAGCATCAGGACAACACCACACTTTAAAAACACATCACTTTAGTCAATATAGGCTTCTCACTACCCTGACGTATTAATCCTAAATGTGTAGGTGAACATATTCCAATAGTAATGTCATTAGCCTGTTGAAAAGTAGGCAAAACATGTACACTGCTAAATAGAGGGTGTCTATGAGTCATAGAAAACAGGAAGTTGAAGGGAGAGAGAGAGAGAGAGAGAGAGAGAGAGAGAGAGATATGTAAAGAGGTAAATTCCATATTAGCTCTTAGCGGATGGCTGGCTCAGGCTGGGTAATGGTCCATAGTGTCCTGCCTTCCCCTGCAGGGGCCCTGTCTTTTACACCTGCACGTGTCACATCACACATTGGCCCCCCTCTACCTCAACCGCCCACCCCACTGCTACACACACATTGCTCCACACACCACACCCTTAAACCCCACATCTTCCTTCCCTGACACCCAACACCACCCCAGGCACCAGTGCCACCACATGACTTGTGCCCCACCTCCATATCCTACTACAAATGCACATTCCTATACATACGACGATTAGCATGAAAGTCAACATAAGGCCTAATCACATTAATTGCATTATAACAGAGATCACAAGAAAGAAAACACGAAAATCAACATAAAAAGGCCTAAACAGTTGGTTAAAACACTCGATACATCATCTTATTATTGTTGGGCCAAACTAAGCAACCTAGAGTAGGAGTGCTGATCCAGGATCTGTCCATGTAATCTTATTCATTATGATCTATGGCAAAACTGATACTAGATCAGCACTCCTACTCTGAAACGCTTTGTGGACACGGGCCCAGATCTCTAACTTCCTTTACACGGCACAGTATCCAGACTGTGGTTAATGGAGCATGTATTTAAGAATAAACCCCCTGAACATAAAAGGCTCTAAAAAAAACACCACACCTCCCCTCAGGCAGCACACAATTGCATTATCTAGTCTAAAGAGTGAGTATTCCAACTAAATGTTACTCAGACCCAATTTACATTTGAATGATCGTTCTTTACACCCATGCAGCTTAATCGATGTGGCTTAACGTGAAAAGATGACATATACAAGATTGTCTTGTATTAGGCTATTCACTTAGAAATGCTTTTTTATGGGGGAATGGGATCTCCCCTCACACATATTAAGAGGCAGCGACCTCAGCTGAAGAATGTGCTGTGTGAGGGACTTTGTTCAAAGTAATCTACCACACACATTATGTGGCAGTGGCACCAGAGCTAAAGGAGCTTGAGACTGTCTATCAACCTTTTTTTCTGGCTTATGATGAAAGATAGCGTGTCAGACCTTTTCAATATGGTATTAGCGGCAGCCTGAAAATAGTACTCTGAGCACAGTGAGCACCAAAGCAAGCCTCACAAATGAGGTCCTTTCTCCTTACTTGTGTATAAAACTTTAGCAATGTAGTGGAGAAATAATGAGGCCAATGTTAAATAAAGGATACACTTAGCAGGGGTAGCAGCTCAACCCTTTGTTATGTGTTGTTTTTCCTGCAGGGCCCCAAGTCTCGTCTAGTATGGATATTGAGATAATGTTGTGCTTTTCATGGACAAATCCCTAATAGATTCAACCATAAATATGTATTGGGGGTAATGTTCAGACTGCAAATACAGAGGCACTATACTGAGAGAGTTCAAAAAGGGTCAGACAGATTCATATCTTTACAATGTTACATTAACATATATTGATATTAATTTAATAAACATTCAGATGTTTAATTGGCAATGAAATATGTATAAATATGTTAACCTTGCGATGTTGGTGGATTTGATTTGAAATGCTCTTCCTTTCATTTCTTGCCAGTTCCTAACAAAATTAATGATGGAAGAGCAACAACACATTGCAATTTCACGGTCAATTTGCTGTGCATAAATAGTACAATTTGTATGGGCGGGACTGAGCTAGAGTGCTATTTAAAAAAAATTCTCGCCCCGTTTTTCATATGCTGATGATTACGTAAATCAATTAATACAAATAATTGCTCTCTCTCTCTCTCTCTCGCACTCTCTCTCTCTCTCTTTCTCTCTCTCTTGCTCTCTCTGTCTCTGTCCCCCCCTCTCTTTATGAACAAATGAGGCGTTTAAACACGTTGTTATTTGGTCGTGTTGGCCTGATCTGTAAATGCGTTGGTACTAATGATGGCAGCCTGCCTCTCAAGGAACTGAACACTTCTCTATAATTCATTACCTATGCAGCACCATCAATACACCCTACTGAGTCCCATGGCGTGCCAGTGAGCAAACACACTTAGAAAGCAGTTTATTTATGTAAGCATGGCTTTGACCAGCCTAAGGAGTTTTTGATTTATTTTGAATTCACTGCATGTTAAATTATGCAAGGAATGGACATTAGTTTGCAATATATTTGTAATGCAAGGTGGGAACATAATTTTTTGTATGGGGCAAAATGCCATAGGTGGAGAGATGTGTGTGTAGGGCCTATGTGATTGTGCTCGTGTGCATGTACCTTTAGCTGTGTGTATAAAAGTATAACAAGATTAATTGACATACAGTGGAGTCGGAAAGTATTCAGACCCCTTGACTTTATCCACATTTTGTTACGTTACAGCCTTATTTGAAACTGAATTAAATACATTTCCCCCCCAATCAATCTACACACAATACCCTATAATGACAAATTGAAAACAGGTTTTTAGAAATTTGTGCAAATGTATTAAAAATAAAAAACTGAAATACTTTATTTACATAAGCATTCAGACCCTTTCCTGTGAGACTCTAAATTGAGCTCAGGTGCATCCTGTTTCCATTGATCATCCTTCAGATGTTTCTACAACTTGATTGGAGTCCACTTGTGGCAAATTCAATTGATTGGACATGATCTGGAAAGGCACACACCTGTCTATGTAAGGTCCCACAGTTGACAGTGCATGTCAGAGGAAAAACCAAGCCATGAGGTCGAAGGAATTGTCCGTAGAGCTCCGAGGCAGGATTGTGTCAAGGCACAGATCTGGGGAAGGGTACAGAAAACTTTCTGCAGCATTGAAGGTCTCCAAGAACACAGTGGCCTCCCTCATTCTTAAATGGAAGAAGTTTGGAACCACCCAGACTCTTCCTAGAGCTGGCTGCCCGGCCAAACTGAGCAATCGGGGGAGAAGGGCCTTGGTTAGGGAGGTGACCAAGAACTCGATGGTCACTCTGACAGAGAGCCGAAGTTCCTCTGTGGAGATGGGAGAACCTTCACTCAACCAATCAGGCCTTTATGGTAGGGTGGCCAGACGGAAGCCAGTCCTCAGTAAAAGGTACAGTTTGCCAAAAGGTACCTAAAGCACTCCCAGACCATGAGAAACAAGATTCTCTGGTCTGATGAAACCAAGATTGAACTCTTTGGCCTGAATACCAAGCGTCAGGTCTGGAGGAAACCTGGCACCATCCCTACGGTGAAGCATGTTGATGGCAGCATCATGCTGTGGGGATGTTTTTCAGCGGCAGGGACTGGGACACTGGTCAGGATCGAGGGAAAGATGAACGGAGCAAAGTACAGAGAGATCCTTGATTAAAACCTGCTCTAGAGCACTCAGGACCTCAGACTAGGGAAAAGGTTCACCTTTCAACAGGACAACAACCCAAACCACAGCCAAGACAATGCAGGACTGGCTTCAGGACAAGTCTCTGAATGTCCTTGAGTGGCGCAGCCAGAGTCCGGACTTGAACCCCACCGAACATCTCTGGAGAGACCTGAAAACAGCTGTGCAGCGACGCTCCCCATCCAACCTGACAGAGCTTAAGAGGATCTGCAGAGAAGAGTGGGAGAAACTCCCCAAATTCAGGTGTAACAAGCATGTAGTGTCATACCCAAGAAGACTCAAGACTGTAATCACTGCCAAAGGTGCTTCAACAAAGTACTGAGTACTTATGTATTTTTTATAGACACATTTGGAAACATTTCAAAAAATCTATTTTTGCTATGTCATTATGGGGTATTGTGCGCAGATTGATGAGGGGGAAAAACGATTTAATACATTTTAGAATAAGGCTGTAACGTAACAAAATGTGGAAAAGTCAAGGGGTCCGAATACTTTCCGAATGCACTGTACATCAAGCTTATGTAATGTACTGGTAAACCATACATACAGTTGCTGAATTACATTTCCTCGCTGCTTTTACCATACATGTAACTATTTTACACCAATTACACTCCCAAATAAGATGCCAACACCAATAAACGGTACAGTAGCTGCCTTGTGGAGATGGGAGATCCATCATTGACAGATAACACAATATATGCAGGCCCTCAAAGCACACCACAACACACACCACCCTTATATTGGCGATGACAGAACAAATACAGCCACGGCAAAGGAGATTAAGATGTGCGTCTGTCTTGATTCTTCTTGACAGTCAAATGAATTCTGGGCAGTGGGTGGAAGCCTTCCCACTAGGGACAGAGTTGGGGAGATGGAGAGAGGGAGGGATGGGTGGATGGATGGATAGAGGAAGGGAGAGAGAGAGAAAGAGAGATGGATGGATGGAGACCTAGATCACAAAGAGAAGCCCTTCCATGAGGGACAGAGATGGGGGGGGGGGGGGGGGGGGGGGGTGAAGGATCACTCACTGCTGTGACTGCTAGGGATGAGGTCCCGGTCGGGGATGAAGAGCTTGTATCCGTAGTGTTTCTCCAGAACATCTGGGAGGATCTCCAGAGCAAACTGCTCCTCTTCACTAGAGCCCCTGTTCATCGAATCCAGCTCCACTTTGGTGTAGGACAAATATGCATCATACTCCTTGTTGTCTGTGGGTGAAGAGACAAAGACAAAGAGACAGTTTTCTGTTACCAAATGAGAATTCTAGATGAATATGAGTATGACATGACATAGTTGTTTAACAACAAAAATGCTGTATGTCTCTATTGTGAATGTATAGCAAGGGGATCTATCCTAGAAAGTGACAACCATGTCATAGAATTGTGAAACTTAAATCCTAAAACAAAGAAGTGTGGATACAGACAACTATGGGATAAGTGGCCAGAATGGTAAGTAATTCTGTGTCACTAAAATAAGGAGCATCAGCCCCTAGTTCTCATGAATTTCAAACAGATACTTTTTTCTCTCACATGAATCCTTAATACGGTGACAATACCTCTTTTGTTACAGTCTCCGGGGGCGCTGAGAGGTGTGACTGACCTTTTCCCTGCTCTGAGAATCTCACTGGGTGGGCTATAGGCCCATAACTGGTCATGTAGGACACACCTAGCCCAGCCCCAGGTGACACACACTCACCGTTCTCTGTCTCGTCACTCCCAAAGTGTCTCCGGTAGCAGAGCGTGATCTCCACGTTGTAGCACTTGTAGATGGCCGTGAAGAAGCCCAGCAGAAGCAGGATGGCTCCTAGTCCACCGGCCAGCTCTAGCCTGTACATGTCTGGTACAGGAGAAAGAGACAGAACAGAAAGATAGATATGATACATGTCTGGTAGAGAACAAATATAGACATACAGAGAGAGATAGATATGAAGAGTCTGAGGAGAAACAGAGAAATAAGACACTTACTGCCACAACATACTAACATTACTCAAGTAATTTCCCCCTACCACAATTCCTCTGTATCTTTCTACTAAAGAGTGTTTTCGTTGCAATGCCAACAGAAGCTTACGTTCACAGTTCTTGGGGGCCTATAGGGTTAAATTATGTCATTTCCAAGTGTTCTGTGAGGAAATACTGCATGAAGAACCAAGCATTCATCTGAATTGAGTTCAATTGAACTGTCATATATATTCTTTATGAGAAACACAGCAGAAAGACAGAGATATGAGAACATTTCTTCGTTCTATGCTTTCACACACAATATTGAAGGTGTGTGCGTGCGTACGTGTGTATGAAAGGGGGCTGAGGGGGTGCAAAGCTAGCTAAAATCGTTCATGTTTGCTCTGCTGCCATTCACCAAATATGAGCCATCAATCTTAGCTGCAGTCACTCCAGATGATAGTAGCATAATTTCTCATCCTGCATCTGTCAGACATTACACTATCTGTCGGGCCACTCGTCACTGACACACAGCACTGGGGTACTTGGTAGATTGGTGTGTGAACGCACTCATCTGTGAAATCATAAAACCTTTAAGAAGAGAGGGATGATGGGTCGGCGTGCCATTTCCTTATACATTCTGTTTTTATCAAAATAGGTATATGTCCTATTGAGCTAAACCACTTCGGCAATCTGGGCCTGTATTCATAAAGCATCTCAGAGCAGAAGTGTTGATATAGGATCAGGTTCCCGCTGTCCTTGTAATCTTATTCATTATGATCTAAAAGGCAAAACTGATCCTAGATCAGCGCTCCTACTCTGAGAAGCTTTATGAACAGGGGCCCTGTAGTCATCCCTGTGAAACCACAATTCAGCTGCAGTTGAACAATACAAGGAGATTCCATTGCCATTCACTACAAGCATTACTCTAACATCCCACACATATACAACGCAGATCAATACTGTGAGTAGGGCCCTCAATGTTTATTCTTGATTATAATGTGCTCCTCCATTATGTTGCATGTGTTCTGTCATGTGTTCTATGGGCCGTGATGATTAGTGTTTAGCCCAGTGAGCAGTGACCAGTAGAGGTCTCTGTAGCCTCACTCCAAGCCCAGACAGTGTAGAACACAGGACCACTCATTCCTTCTCATGGAGAAACCTGAGCTGAACTAAACTGATGTCCAAAGTAATAGTACAGTTCTGTACTTCCTACTAATATTTAAATACTGAATATTCAGGACACTCATTTGCTGAGCAATATTTCAAAACTGTAGCGGGAAGGATTTCTCATGTTTTATGGGGAATTAAATATTTATGGACCAAATATTTGGATGCATTTATTCCCCAACACAGCCTTGTCTGATCTAGTCTGTGCTGTCCTACATGCTATTTGTTTACATATTTTCCTCAATTTGAATGGCTATCAAAATTATACAGTTCACTGTATGACTACGAACCTAAAGTTAATAGGTACAAATTACACCGTTTTCCTCATTAATGGAAATATGAATGTGCTCGAGGGTCTGAAATACATTTTTGAATGAATTGTTTTCCTTGTGAAACGAGACACTTAAGCCACAACAATGCCTTGAGATGATGACTCAGCTCTTTGGGATGTTAGGAGGGCATTTGGGATTAATCTTTCATGCAATATTGTAACATAAAATACGTAAGTATTATATTTGATTCCATTAGAATAATTTTGCCCTTTGTGACCTGCTACAATACTTTGTTGGTGCATACGAAGCAGACAATTCACGGTTGTAGTTTTTCATTGTGCTGAGGCTATGAAACATACATTTGCTCTCAGCCAAAATCTAGTTTACAATGCACTTATAAAGCTGTGACTCAAGCATATCTGCCTTTCCAAGACAAAGAGAAAAGGGGATCAAAGTCTGCTGTCTGCAAACTCATGCTCTTTCAGTACTCATGGCTTTCACTAAATACCTAGCAACATTCATCTCCATACAATCGCTTCCTAAATGTATTTCTCTAAGTATACATCTAAGTTTAGCCAGGTTCCTTACCTTTACCCTCATTGAATGATACATATAGAATGACACAGTATTATTAGACAAATTTGGCAGGAGGAAATGGGGTTTTAATTAGTCACTGCCCAAATGGGAAACGGAGATAATGCTCTCACCCCTAATTGACTGTTACTTGCACAAATACTATGTGACAATGGTACCCCCTGTCTCCTCTGACCAATCTTAGGCTGAATCTGAACTAAATTAACTGCTTAGCATGAGTCAGAGGTTGTGCTCCTCCCTACGCATAATCAGAGAAAGACAGGAAGGGAGGGAGAAAGAGGGGGCAGAGAGAAAGAAAAACGGGGAGGGAAGGGAGGGAGGGAGAGAGTGAGAGAGAGAGGGACAGAGCAAGAGCGAGAGAGGGAAAAGGAGAGAGAGGGGGGGTGAGGGGAGAGAGGGAGAGAGACAGAAATGCAGAAAAATAGGAAAAGAGAGATAGAAAGGCAGATAAAGATAGAGATAGAGAGATAGAAAGCCAGATAAAGACAGAGATAGAGAGATAGGGAGAGGGACACTATCAGTGTCTCTCAGTGAGCCTTGGGTGTTTACCCTCCTATACTTAACCACTCCTCTGGAAGGACAGAACCACAAGAAGAAAGGTCGTCATTAGTTGTGGGTTTAATCACCTGTCCCATTAGAAGAGACACAGCGGGACACCCCCCTCCAGGAGGGGATGGCGAGGGAGGTGGGATGGCGCTGAGGCCTGGTGCTGCACCGTCGCACCCCTCCCCAGGGAGACATTACCCATAATCTGTTAGCCTAAAGTGTTGCTGTCATAGCAGCAGCTTTAGCAGAAGCAGCAATTCTGAGGCCAAGCATACCTTTCTTTTGCAGGATGGCGCTGCCACTCCTCCGCCCAATATGGTTCTCCACAAAGCAGGTGTAGTTGCCCAGGTCCGTCTCCTCCACTGCATCAAAGGTTAGGGACAGCTCCACCTCTTTCTCCCCTAGATACTCCTTCAATACCCTGTGTAGAGGAGGAGGAGGAGGAGGAGGAGGAGAGAGAGACAGACCTCAGGGGTGGTGCCATAGCCCGGAGAATAGAGGATCCTACTTTGGTAGATAGTGGGGAACAGAGATACATCTCGCATAGTGGCTGTTTTCAGAGCCAGGACCTGGTTCCACAATGCAGCTAACAAGAGTTCAGCACTGAGGTCATCCTTGATAGGCATAGATTCTGCCCCGGAGTCCTGCTGTTGACTTTTGCCATTAGAGTGGAGCTGGAGAGCCAACACACACACACACACACACACACACACACACACACACACACACACACACACACACACACACACACACACACACACACACACACACACACACACACACACACAAAAGCTCACAGAACTGTAACACTCACTACCGAGTTCCAAACTGCCTCTGGGAGCAACGTCAGCACTAGAACTGTTAGTCTGGAGCTTTATGAAATGGGTTTCCATGGCCGAGCAGGTGCACACAAGCCTAAGATCACCATGCACAATGCCAAGCATCGCCTGGAGTGGTGTAAAGCTCACGCTATTGGAGCAGTGGAAACGCGTTCTCTGGAGTGATGACTCACGCTTCACCATGTGGCAGTCCGATGGATGAATATGGGTTTGGCGGATGCCAGGAGAACGCTACCTGCCCGAATGCATAGTGCCAACTGTAAAGTTTGTTGGAGGAGGAATAATGGTCTGGGGCTGTTTTTCATAGTTCGGTCTAGGCCCCTTAGTTCCAGTGAAGGTAAATCTTTAACGCTACAGCATACAATGACATTATAGATGATTCTGTGCTTCCAACTTTGTGGCAACAGTTTGGGGAAGGCCCTTTCCTGTTTTAGCATGACAATACTCCCGTGCACAAAGCAAGGTCCATACAGAAATGGTTTGTCGAGATCGGTGTAAAAGAACTTGACTGGCCTGCACAGAGCCCTGACCTCAAATCCATCGAACACCTTTGGGATGAATTGCGAGCCAGGCCTAATCGCCCAACATCAGCCCCCGACCTCACTAATGCTATTGTGGCTGAATGCAAGTCCCCACAGCAATGTTCCAACATTTGGTGGAAAGCCTTCCCAGAAGGCTGTTATAGCAGCAGAGGGGGGACCAACTCCATATGATTTTGAAATGAGATTTTCGAAAAAGCAGGTGTCCACATAGATTTAAACTCAGTTTTTCACAATTCCTGACATTTAATCCTAGTAAAAATTCCCTGTCATAGGGCAGTTAGGATCACCACTTTATTTTAAGAATGTGAAATGTCAGAATAATAGTAGAGAAAATTATTTATTTCAGCTTTCATTTCTTTCATCACATTCCCAGTGGGTCAGAAATGTACATCCTCTCAATTAGTATTTGGTAGCATTGCCTTTCAATTGTTTAACTTGGGTCAAATGTTTTGGGTAGCTTTCCACAAGCTTCCCACAATAAGTTGGGTGAATGTTGGCCCATTCCCCCTGACAGAGCTGGTGTAACTGAGTCAGGTTTGTAGGCCTCCTTGCTTGCACACACTTTTTCAGTTCTGCCCACAGATTTTCTATTGGATTGAGGTCAGGGCTTTGTGATGGCCACTCCAATACCTTGACTTTGTTGTCCTTAAGCCATTTTGCCACAACTTTGGAAGTATGCTTGGAGTCATTGTCCATTTGGAAGATCCATTTGCGACCAAGCTTTAACTTCCTGTCATAGGTGTCATAAGGATTGGACCAAGGCGCAGCGGGTAAAGTGCTCATCTTCTTAGTTTATTTAAAGATAACACTTAAACAAAATAAACAAACGACGATAACAGTTCCATAAGGCACACAGGCTATACAGAAAATAACCACTCACAAAACACAAGTGAAAACAAACCCAACTAAATATGACCTCCAATTAGAGACAACGACAACCAGCTGCCTCTAATTGGAGGTCATTGCCAAAAACCCAACATAGAAATAGAAAACTAGATATACACATAGTAATAGAAAATATTGAACATAAACCAAAAACACCGAAACACACAAAACAAACACCCCCTGACCAAACTACAATGACAAATAACTCCTTTTACTGGTCAGGACGTGACACTTCCTGACTAATGTCTTGAGATGTTGCTTAATAAATATATCCATAAAATAATCCTTCCTCACGATGCCATCTATTTTGTGAAGTGCACCAGTCCCTCCTGCAGCAAAGCACCCCCACAGCATGATGCTGCCACCCCCGTGCCTCACGGTTGGTACTATTGTTTGTACAGATGAACGTTGTACATTCAGGCATTTGGAAATTGAACCAGACTTGCGGAGGTCTACTATTTTTTTTCTGAGGTCTTGACTGATTTCTTTTGATTTTCCCATGATGTCAAGCAAAGAGGAACTGAGATTGAAGGTAGGCTTTGAAATACATCCACATGTACACCTCCAATTCATTCAAATGATATCAATTAGCCTATCAGAAGCTTCTAAAGCCATGACATCATTTTCTGGAATTTTCCAAGCTGTTTAAAGGTACAGTCAACTTAGTGAATGTAAACTTCTGACCCACTGGAATTGTGATACAATGAATTATAAGTGAAATAATCTGTCTGTGAACAATTGTTGGAACAATTACTTGTGTCATGCACAAAGTAGATGTCCTAACCGACTTGCCAAAACTATAGTTTGTTAACAAGAAATTTGTGGAGTGGTTGAAAAACAAGTTTTAATGACTCCAACCTAAGTGTATGTAAACTTCCGACTTCAACTGTATGTATGTATGTATGTATGTATGTATGTATGTATGTATGTATGTATGTATGTATGTATGTATGTGCGTATCCTTATGCTCCACCCTCCCACCCCTCACCCTTTCTAGCCTCATCTCGCAGCCTGGGTTGGCCTGTGTCACGTGGCCTTGTATGTTTATCCAGGGGAGAGCTGGGAGGCTGGCGGCTGACGGCCCAGGCCTGGCTGATGGAGCATTCTGTGGGCAACTTGCTTGCTGTGCGGAGGGGAGGTTGGAGGGTCTGTCAGGGGGTTATTCGTGGTAATCCCCGTCTCGGGCCAAATCCATGGCCCATTGCCAGCAGATTGATGTGTCTCGGTAGTGCGGGTGCTGAGCTGTCATGGCTCAGGGAGGAGGGAGGTACGGGGGAGTGAGGGAGGGATGGGGGAGTGAGGGACAGGGGCCATGTGGGCGACACTGCGGCATCCGAACCTGTACATCTATGTTAGGAAGGAGGACACGCTTCTAGTGGTGGAAAGGAGGCGATGGTGTAATTAGTGGTGGTGAGCCTGCTGCCTGGCAGTGTTCCTCCGCTTGGCTGGAGGAAAACAAAACCGGAGCAGAGGAGACATGGTCAGTCTGCGGCATAAAACAAACTCTCCCCCGCAGGAGCACTTCAACTCCTCCACCCCAAAATACAGAGCAGCTCTTTGCAGTGTCAGTGGGAACGACTGATGTGATGCTCGGCTCTGACAGGCGATTTGTGCAGTGTGAGAGGTCATTCTGAATGATGAGCTACTTGCTAAAACTCTCCAGAATATTCACAGTCGGACACACGCATACATTTACGCACATCCTCACAAACACTCACGAGCACACAGGCACACACGTGCAGACAGAGACAGACAGAGACACACGTGCGTGCGTGCACGCACACACTAAACACACACATGCACACTCTCTCTCTCCATCTCTCTCTCCCTCTATCTCAGATTGCATTAGTACACCAGGAGCGCTGAAAGAAACTGGGTCAGAGCATTTTACTGCACTAACCTGACCTGGACTTCTTTGTATGAATTCCCAAACATATTTATCATGAAAACTGGCACAGCCTTTGTTCTTAGGGTTATTAGACCCTCTTAAATAAGCAGCCTTTTCTACTCTCCCTTCTTAGTCATAATTCTTGGCCGTTCACCAATATTGAGGCAGACAGAAAATTACGGTCTGCCTGTCAACAAATAATAACTCTTCACTGTATCTCCTCTGTCTCAACCCTCTTTGACCATTCAAGTGCTTTAATCTGCTTTTCATAATTCATTTCAGTATCTTCCCACTCTCATCTGCACAGCTGAAGACCTCCAGCCTCGTTTGGTTAGTAAGAGAGAAAAATGGGTAGGTTTTGTTTTGGTCGTGTGTGCTGGGATGTGGTGGCAGTTACAGGCATTGTTCCTAGCCAGTCCAGGGAGAAGACACTGGTTTTTGATAGGAGCGGGAGCCAGGAGTAACGTTAGATAGCAGATGTCTAATTGTAGAGGTGGGCTCTGGTGTGGAGGAGTCAGTTCAGTTGTTTTGAAATCCATTGTGTACTTTATGACTCTGAAATGCTACTTGCTACTCCAGGCTGGGGAGGTGAGAGACTTTTATTTGTAATTTAGTAGTATTGGTTCAATTTACATGACAGCTTTATGTGGTAATTACTAGCTTCCTTCTCTTTGAGGAGATCAAGGTTTCCAACAAGAGGAGAAGCTCTCACTCTTACCACTTTCAATAGCAGCAGTTTGCTTTCGTTAAATTAATGTTACATGATTTCTCATTGTACGAGTGAAGATTTTGCTTCTGCCCCTTTAGACTGTAGTACAAATCCTGGGACTGATATTGAAGCAGAAATGCCCCCTGCTGATGGAGGTATTATAAGCTGTCAGTCATAATTAATACCTCACACTGGACAGCACAGGATGTGGCCGCTGGCACATCACACTCCTAATGACTCCTGATGATGTTTCACACCCACAAGACATTACTCCACAGACCTAAAGGGGATAATATTGGGGAGGATGTTTTTTTTCTTCTTCCTACAAGTAACACTGTCAGTCACATCCACTCTAGTATCTGTATGTAAGCAGAAACTACAAACGTCCACCATTAGAAAAATAAAAACAGGAAAAGTTTGCAGTGATAGATACAGTACCTGACTTCACTTTCTTTAATGTGACCTGCCAGCTCCTCCACAAACTTCTCCCCTTTCATCCAGTAGATGATAGGTCTGGACTCCCCGCTGTAGCCGAAGAAGGCCTTACAGTCCAGACTGAGGGGCATACCTGGAATGACAAGGAAGGAAGGACGGCAACATACTGGTCAGCGTTTATTTGAGAGAACTGAGGAAAGAGCCCCCACTGGCACACACACACACACACACACACACACACACACACACACACACACACACACACACACACACACACACACACACACACACACACACACACACACACACACACACGGGGCCGTAACAAGGGTTTGAGTTTTAATGAGGTCCAGAAGGGGGCAGGGGATTTTTTGAAAGTTGAAGCTCATTTACTGCATTTCTATACAACTAAAACAGTTTAGAAAATGCTATTTGGAGAACAGCAAAAACATGCAAAAATTACCCCAGCCATTATCACCTTGGCTACTGTAGGTTCATTCACCTCAGTTGATCTACAAACACATAGCCTATTATCTATACAATTGTAATGGCACACCCCTGAAAGGGGGAAAATATGATAAATTATTCACTCTGCCACAAAGCATCAGCGAATGTTCAGTCAGTTGTAATGATGTTTTGCATAAAATCATAAAATCATAAACTCTTTACATAATATCTATTATCTCAAATTACATAGCGTTCACGTTTGTATTTCCAGGCATTATTAATCAAGCTCTACACAAACAGACATCAATGGAGCACACAGAGGCTATACAGATATGCCTGGTGCCCAAATTGATGACGTATGTCGCACAGCGAGAATAGAATTGAGACCAATGGATTCGGTTCAGCCGGTTCAGTCAGTTGTCCTGATGCGCCCTTACCAGCTAGCTAGTTTATGCTTGTGGCTACAAACTTGATTTAGAATTTGAAACTTCTCTGCCGAAGTTGGGACATTTATTCATACCGGCCTTGACGGCATCCCTAGCCGCGTCCTCAGAGCATGCACAGACCAGCTGGCTGGTGTGTTTACGGATATATTCAATCTCTCCCTATCCCAGTCTGCTGTCCCCAACGCTTCAAGATGGCCACCACCATTGTTCCTGTACCCAAGAAGGCAAAGGTAACTGAACTAAATGACTATCACCACGTAGCACTCACTTCTGTCATTATGAAGTGCTTTGAGAGGCTAGTCAAGGATCATATCACCTCCACCTTACCTGTCACCCTAGACCCACTTAAATTTGCTTACCGCCCCAATAGGTCCACAAACGATGCAATCGCCATAACACTGCACACTGCCCTATCCCATCTGGACAAGAGGAATACCTATGTAAGAATGTTGTTCACTGACTATAGCTCAGCATTCAACGTCATAGTGCCCTCCAAGCTCATCATTAAGCTTGAGGCCCTGGGTCTCAACCCCGCCCTGTGGAATTGGGTCCTGGACTTCCTGACTGGCCGCCCCCAAGTGGTGAAGGTACGAAACAACATCTTCACTTCGCTGATCCTCAACACTCGGGCTCCAAAAGGGTGCGTGCTCAGCCCCCTCCTGTACTCCCTGTTCACCCATGACTGCTTGGCCATGCACGCCTCCAACTCAATCATCAAGTTTGCAGACGACGCAACAGTAGTAGGCTTGATTACCAACAACGACGAGACAGCCCACAGGGAGGAGGTGAGGGCACTCGGAGTGTGGTGTCAGCAAATCAACCTCTCACTCAACGTCAACAAAACAAAGGAGATGATCGTGGACTTCAGGAAACAGCAGAGGGAGCACCCCCCTATCCACATCGACGGGACAGCGGTGGAGAAGGTGGAAACTGAAATGGTCCACTCACACAGACAGTGTGGTGAAGGCGCAACAGCGCCTCTTCAACCTCAGGAGGCTGAAGAAATATGGCTTTTCATCTAAAACCCTCACAAACTTTTACAGATGCACAATTGAGAGCATCCTGTCGGGCTGTATCACCACCTGGTACGGAAACTGCACCGCCCGCAACTGCAAGGCTCTCCAGAGGGTGGTGCGGTCTGCTCAACGCATCACCGTGGGCAAACTACCTGCCCTCCAGCACACCTACAGCACCTGATGTCACAGGAAGGCCAAAAAGATAATCAAGGACAACAACCACCCGACCCACTGCCTGTTCACCCCGCTACCATCCAGAACGCGAGGTCAGTACAGGTGCATCAAAGCTGGGACCAAGAGACTGAAAAACAGATTCTATCTCAAGGCCATCAAACTGTTAAACAGCCATCACTAACACAGAGAGGCTGCTGCCTACATACAGACTTGAAATCACTAGTCACTTTAATAAATGGATCACTAGTCACTTTAATAATGCCACTTTAATAATGTTAATTTTTTTTGCATTATTCATCTCATATGCATATACTGTATTTTATACCATCTATTGCATCTTGCCAATGCCGCTTTGTCATTGCTCATCCATATATTTATGCAATTGTTGCAATGCCTATTACTAGCCTGTTCAATCTCTCTTTCGTATCGTCTGAGATCCCCAAAGATTGGAAAGCTGCCGTGGTTGTCACTCCCTGGCCATAGAGAGGGTTTTGTTCTCTATTTTGGTTAGGCCAGGGTGTGACTAGGGTGGGTATTCTATGTCCTTTTTTCTATGTTTTGTATTTCTTTGTTTTGGCTGGGTATGGTTCTCAATCAGGGACAGCTGTATATCGTTGTCTCTGATTGGGAGCCATACTTAGGTAGCCTGTTTTCCTTTGGGTTTTTTGGGTGGTTGTTTTCCCTTTAGTAGTTTGGAATCCTGACGGAACTGTTGGCTGTAATTTTGTTTCTTTTGTAAAGTGTTCTATTTCTTCATTAAAATACATGATGAGCACTCAACACGCTGCACCTTGGTCTACTCCCTGCAACGGCCGTTACAGAACCACCCACCACAAGAAGACCAAGCAGCGTGGTATGGAGGAACAGAGGGTTATGGACTCCTGGACTTGGGAGATGATTTTGGACGGAAAGGGACCCTGGACAACGCCTGTGGAGTATCGCTGCCCGCAGTGGAAGATCGAGGCAGCGAAGGCGGAACAGCGATACTGGGAGGAACAGGCAGGTCAGCTACGGGAGCCTGAGAGGCAGCCCCCCAAAACATTTTGGGGGGGGCACACGGGGAGTTGGGGTAAGTCAGGCAATAGACCTGAGCCAACTCCCCGTGCTTACTGTGGGGAGCGTTTGACGTGGAGAGCACCGTGCTATGCGGAAGTGCGCACGGTCTCGCCCATCCGCACGCACAGGCCGGGGCGGTCGATACCAGCCCCCCGCAAGTGCCGTGCTAGAGTGGGCATCGAGCCAGGACGGGTTGGGCAGGCCGTGCGCTCCAGACCTCCAGTGCGTCTCCAGGACCCGGTCTATCCTGTGCCTGCTCCCAGAGCCAGGCCTCCTGCATGTCTCCCCAGCCTGGTGAGTCCTGTGCCTGCACTCAGAGCCAGGCCTCCTGCAAGTCTCCCCAGCCTGGTGAGTCCTGTGCCTGCGCCCAGAGCCAGGCCTCCTGCAAGTCTCCTCAGCCTGGTGAGTCCTGTGCCTGCTCCCAGAGCCAGGCCTCCTGCATGTCTCCCCAGCCTGGTGAGTCCCGTGCCAGAGTCGCCCGAATGTCCGGAGCTGCCAGAGTCGCCCGCCTGTCCGGAGCTGCCAGAGTAGCCCGCCTGTCCGGAGCTGCCAGAGTCGCCCGTCTGTCCGGAGCTGCCAGAGTCGCCCTCCAGTCCGGAGCTGCCAGAGTCGCCCTCCAGTCCGGAGCTGCCAGAGTCGCCCACCTGTCCGGGGCCCGCTGCGAGGGTCCCCAGTCCGGGCTCGGCGGCGAGGGTCCCCACTCCAGAGGTGCCACCTAAGTGGGCCAAGCCGAAGGTGGAGCGGGTCCACGTCCCGCACCAGAGCCACCGTCGCAAGGAAGGCCCACCCAGACCCTCCAATTTAGAGTCAGGTTTTGCGGCCGGAGTCCGCACCTTTGGGGGGGGGGTACTGTCACACCCTGGCCATAGAGAGGGTTTTGTTCTCTATTTTGGTTAGGCCAGGGTGTGACTAGGGTGGGTATTCTATGTCCTTTTTTCTACGTTTTGTATTTCTTTGTTTTGGCCGGGTATGGTTCTCAATCAGGGACAGCTGTATATTGTTGTCTCTGATTGGGAGCCATACTTAGGTAGCCTGTTTTCCTTTGGGTTTGTGGGTGGTTGTTTTCCGCTTAGTAGTTTGGAATCCTGATGGAACTGTTGGCTGTCATTTAGTTTATTTTGTAAAATGTTCTATTTCTTCATTAAAATACATGATGAGCACCCGACACGCTGCACCTTGGTCTACTCCCTGCAACGGCCCTTACAGAGGTCATCCCCATCTTCAAAGGGGGAGACACTCTAGACCCAAACTGTTTAAGACCTATATCTATCCTACCCTGCCTTTCTAAGGTCTTCGAAAGCCAAGTTAACAAACAGATCACTGACCATTTCGAATCCCACCGTACCTTCTCCGCTATGCAATCTGGTTTCCGAGCTAGTCATGGGTGCACCTCAGCCACGCTCAAGGTCATAAACAATATCATAACCGTCATCGATA
Organism: Salmo trutta; assembly: GCF_901001165.1. Taxonomy (NCBI): domain Eukaryota; kingdom Metazoa; phylum Chordata; class Actinopteri; order Salmoniformes; family Salmonidae; genus Salmo; species Salmo trutta. The sequence continues at coordinate 38,502,723 of NC_042959.1, forward strand.
AGAGACAATACTGTGCAGCTGTATTCATCGACCTGGCCAAGGCCTTCGACTCTGTCAATCACCACATTCTTATCGGCAGACTCAACAGCCTTGGTTTCTCAAATGCCTCGCCTGGTTCACCAACTACTTCTCAGACAGAGTTCAGTGTGTCAAATCGGAGGGCCTGTTGTCCGGACCTCTGGCAGTCTCTATGGGGGTGCCACAGGATTAAATTCTCGGGCCGACTCTTTTCTCTGTATACATCAATGATGTCGCTCTTGCTGCTGGTGATTTTCTGATCCACCTCTATGCAAACAACACCATTCTGTATACTTCTGGCCCTTCTTTGGACACTGTATTAACTAACCTCCAGACGAGCTTCAATGCCATACAACTCTCCTTCCGAGGCCTCCAACTGCTCTTAAATGCAAGTAAAACTAAATGCATGCTCTTCAACCGATCGCTGCCCGCACCTGCCCGCCCGTCCATCATCACTACTCTGGACGGTTCTGACTTAGAATATGTGGACAACTACAAATACCAAGGTGTCTGGTTAGACAGTAAATTCTCCTTCCAGACTCACATTAAGCATCTCCAATCCAAAATTAAATCTAGAATCGGCTTCCTATTTCACAACAAAGCATCCTTCACTCATGCTGCCAAACATACCCTTGTAAAACTGACTATCCTAACGATCCTTGACTTGGGCGAAGTCATTTACAAAATAGCCTCCAACATTCTACTCAGCAAATTGGATGCAGTCTATGACAGTGCCATCCATTTTGTCACCAAAGCCCCATATACTACCCACCACTGCGACCTGTATGCTCTCGTTGGCTGGCCCTCTCTTCATATTCGTTGCCAAACCCACTGGCTCCAGGTCATCTATAAGTCTTTGCTAGGTTAAGTCCTGCCTTATCTCAGCTCACTGGTCACCATAGCAGCACCCACCTGTAGCACGCGCTCCAGCAAGTATATTTCACTGGTCACCCCCAAAGCCAATTCCTCCTTTGGCCACCTTTCTTTCCAGTTCTCTGCTGCCAATGACTGGAACGAATTTCAAAAATCACTGAAGCTGGAGACTCATATCTCCCTCTCTAACTTTAAGCTCCAGCTGTCAGAGCAGCTCACAGATCACTGCAGTGTACATAGCCCATCTGTAAATAGCCCATCCAACTACCTCCTCCCCATACTGTTATTTTTTTTTTTGGTCCTTTGCACCCCAGTATCTCTTCTTGCACATTCATCTTCTGCACATCTATCACTCCAGTGTTTAATTGCTAAATTGTAATTATTTCATCATTATGGCCTATTTGTTGCCTTACCTCCCTTATCTTACCTCATTTGCACACACTATACATATACTTTTTCTATTGTGTTATTGACTGTATGTTTGTTTATTCCATGTGTAACTCTGTGTTATTGTTTGTGTCGCACTGCTTTGCTTTATCTTGGCCAGGTCACAGTTGTAAATGAGAACTTGTTCTCAACTGGCCTACCTGGTTAAATAAAGGTGAAATCCTTTTTTAAAAATATGTATATACTCTTACTCCATTCCTTTACTTAGATGTGTGTGTATTAGGTAGTTGTTGTGGAATTGTTAGATTACATGTTAGATATTGCTGCACTGTCAGAACTAGAAGCACAAGCATTTCGCTACACTCGCAATAACATCTGCTAACCATGTTTATGTGACCCATAAAATTTGATTTGATTTTCTGTGAAAATCACTACAATAAGTGTGCTTTAGTTGTCACCTAGGCCTGATATTGGCTACACGATCTAGCTACTTCCCTCTCCTTACTGCACGGCAAGTGGGAGCGAAGGACACTGTGCCAAGTGTGGTTGTTGCCAGCTTGCGATGCAAAATCTACCCATTGAGCAGTATTGTCTGCTTTGTTGGGAAGGGCCTGTGGGTAAGCCTTAGCCTTAGCAGTTAGCCTGCACCTGTTGTTTACGAAGCATGTGACAAATAAAAGGTTATCTGTGTAGACTCGATCACAGTGACATCCAGATGGTTACTACCAAAATTACAAGTTATTGCTCGTGTAGGCTGCTATCCTACTCAAAATGAACTCTTCAGAATTGTAGCCTGTGGCTGTCGCCGAATAGGCTGATGCCCCATTTCATGGACCCAAGATCCATAGGTAAGGCTGTATATTGCAAATCAAATCAAATCAAATCCCATTTTATTTGTCACGTGCGCCGAATACAACAGGTGTAGACCTTACCGTAAAATGCTTACTTACAAGCCCATAACCAACAATGCAGTTCAAGAAATAGAGTTAAGAAAATATTTACTAAATTGTTGCTCTCGCTAATGTTAATGTTAAATTGGCGTTAGCTACAGCTGGTGACGTGATAGCCTACGGCTGCCCAGTGGAAAGTAAGTCTCACGTCAGCAAGCACCTCGCACTGGCTTGTTGTTACGTTAGTTATGTGGCATGTCACGGGGACATCCAGACGGTGACCAATACTACAACTGGGGCGGCAGATAGGCTAGCGGTTAAGAGCGTTCGGTCAGTAACCAAAAGGTCACTCTTTCAAATCCCAGAGCCGACTAGGTGAAACAATTTTCAAGCAAGGCACTTAAACCTAATTGTTCCTGCTAAAAGTTATTTCTCCCTCACCCAGTGAAATAAACATCACTTTATTTAACAAGTTTTAACTTGTGCCATGCTACTGTTGTTGCCAGCTAGCCAGCATAAACTAACTAGCTGGGAAGGGCTCATCAGGATTACTGAACTGAATCCATTCATCTCCAAACTCGACTATCAGCTGCGCAACATACGTTATCAATTTGGGCACCAGGCAGGTGGAATAGCCTCTCCCATCACATTCACATGAATTATTAGAATATTACTTACAATTCCCCATTAATATCAGTGATGTAGCGGTTAAAAAAGGTGGGTAATGGGTAAACTATAAACTCCAGTGGGCAATCGAGAAAAGACAAACAACCACTGATATAAATTAAAACGTATGATATTTTTAGAACTGTATTGTTTGCATTTTGATTGCAGTTTCATGTAGACCTATAGGGAAGATAGGCCATCTGGAGACATATTGAAATATATGTCTTAAGTTGTTTGATAAAGTTGTTTTCTCAGGGGACCCCACATGGGCCCGAACCCAAGTTTGGGAACCACTGTACTAACCTCTCTCTCTTATTGCTTCCTCTTTCTCTCTGTCTCCTCTCCTTCCTCCTGCATGCATTGCAGCCTACCTCAGCCTCACCACTGAGCGCCACATCACTGTCTGTCTCAGTAGCCTACTCTCTGTAAAGCAAAGATAACTTAGTAGCCTATTTTTGCATCTGCTGAGGTAGGCTCTGTTTAACGTTAGCCAGCTAGAAGGATGAAGTAAGAAGCAAAGTAATACTTGCCAGAGCCCTTCCACATTACTGCAATAGAAGTCACTGCCGGCAGCTAGCCACCTGACTGACTGACATAGTGCATCCGGAAAGTTTTCAGACCCCTTCCCTTTTTCCACATTTTGTTACGTTACAGCCTTATTCTAAAATTGATTAAATATTTTTTTCCCCTCATCAATCTACATACAATACCCCATAATGACAAAGCGAAAACAGGTTTTTAAAAACCCAGACCCTTTGCTATTAGACTCAAAATTGAGCTCAGGTGCATCCTGTTTCCATTGATCATCCTTGAGATGTTTCTACAACTTGATTGGAGTCCACCTGTGGTAAATTCAATTGATGATTGGATATGATTTGGAAAGGTACACACCTGTCTATATAAGGTCCCACAGTTGACAGTACAGTGCATGTCAGAGCAAAAACCAAGCCATGAGGTCAAAGGAATTGTCCGTGGAACTCCGAGACAGGATTGTGTCGAGGCACAGATCTGGGGCAGGGTAGCAAAGAATGTCTGCAGCATTGAAGGTCCCCAAGAACAGTGGCCTCCAGCATTCTTAAATGGAAGAAGTTTGGAACCAACATGACTCTTCCTAGAGCTGAGCAATCGGGGAGAAGGGCATTGGTCAGGGATGTGACCAAGAACCCGATGATCACTCTGACAGAGTGCCAGAGTTCCTCTGTGGAGATGGGAGAAACTTCCATAAGGACAACTATCTCTGCAGCACTCCACCAATCAGGCCTTTATGGAAGAGTGGCCAGACGGAAGCCACTGCTCAATAAAAGGCACATGACTGCCCGCTTGGAGTTTGCCAAAAGGCACCTACGGTAAAGAACTCTGGCCATGAGAAATAAGATTCTCTGGTCTGATGAAACCAAGATTGAACTATTTGGCCTGAATGCCTAGCATCGCGTCTGGAGGAAACCTGCCATCGTCAATATTGTAAAGCATGGTGGTGGCAGCATCATGCTGTGTGGATGTTTTTCAGCGGCAGGGACTGGGAGACTTTTTCAGTGTCCTCATATGTAGTTACGGCCCTACACACACGCACGCACTTGCACATACACTCCAAATTCCATCCCAAACTCCCTCTAAAACCACAGCCCATCTAAAACGTTGTCAACTACACTGAACAAATATATAAACACAACATGAAACAATTTCAAAGATTTTACTGAGTTACAGTTCATATAAGAAAATCAGTCAATTTAAATGAATTCATTAGGCCGTAATCTATAGATTTCCCATGACTGGCAATACAGATATGGATCTGTTGGTCACAGATACAATATATACACAAAAGTATGCGGACACCCCTTCAAATTAGTGTATTTGGCTATTTCAGCTACACCTGTTGCTGGCAGGTGTATAAAATCGAGCACACAGCCACGCATCCCCATAGACAAACATTGGCTGTAGAATGGCCTTACTGAAGAGCTCAATGACTTTCAACGTGGCATCGTTATAGGATGCCACCTTTCCAACAAGTCAGTTCGTCCAATTTCTGCCCTGCTAGAGCTGCCCCAGTCAACTGTAAGCGCTGTTATTGTGAAGTGGAAATGTCTATGAGCAACAAGTGCGTAGCGCGTAAGAATCGTCTGTAGTACTCACTACCGAGTTCCATGGATTTCCATGGCCAAGCAGCCGCACACAAGCCTAAAATCACCATACACAATACCAAGCATTGGCTGGAGTGGTGGAAAGCTTGCCGCCATTGGACTATGGAGAAGTAGAAATGCGTTCTCTGGAGGGATGAATCACGCTTCACCATCTGGCAGTCCGACAGACGAATATCTGGGTTTGGCGAGATAGTTTGTCGAGATAGGTGTGGAAGAACTTGACTAGCCTGCACAGAGCCCTGACTTCAACTCAACACCTTTGGGATGAATTGTAACGCTGACTGCGAGCCAGGCCTAATCGCCCAACATCAGTGCCCGACCACACTAATGTTAGTGGCTGAATGGAAGCAAGTCCCTGCAGCAATATTCCAACATCTAGTGGAAAGCCTTCCCAGAAGAGTTGAGGCTATTATAGCAGCAAATGGGGGACCAACTCCATTTTAAAGCCCATGATTTTGGAATGAGATGTTCGATGAGCAGGTGTCCACATACTTTTGGTTATGTAGTGTACCTTAAAAAAAGGTTATGGTGTGGATCAGAAAACCAGTCAGTATCTGGTGTGACCATCCTTTGCCTCACATATCTCCTTCGCATAGAGTTGATCAGGATATTGATTGTGCCCTGTGGAATGTTGTCGTTCCAGAGCATCCCAAACATGCTCAATGGGTGAAATGTCTGGTGAGTATACAGGCCATGGAAGAACTAGGACATTTGCAGCTTCCAGGAATTGTGTGACAAGGGGACATGGGGCTGAAACATAATGTGATGGCGACGAATGAATGGCATGACAATGGGCCTCAGGATCTCGTCACGCTATCTGTGGGCATGTAAACAAATTGTAAACAAATTTCTGCACCTCATTTGAGATATGGACAACATTTGTGCATATGGAACATTTCTGTGATCTTTTATTTCAGCTCATGAAACTTTGGACCAACACTTTACATGTTGCATCTATATTTATGTTCAGTGTAAAGCCACTACCCATTGCAAATAACCCACCGCCTTCCCCCATCCTAGCAACACATGACGGTGGGTCAGCAACATCACAGGCTGGGTGTGTGATGAGCTGGAGAAGTAGTTTTGTTTATTGAGTGCCCCCTGGCATCACAGGGAAAAACCTACTGCATCCATCCAGCCCAGGGGTCTCTATAGAAACACAGGCCGTCGGTTGGTTCCAAACACCACGTGTATGACAATCTACAGTAATCCCTGGTTCCCGACTGTCAGCCTGTGCTGGGTGTTAGCGTGGCGGCACTGCCAGAAATCAAAGGCTAAGATTAGGCTACTCGGATGATCCAAGAAAACAAGCTTTTGTTGTAAAATAAATGATTTTAAAAGATTAAGAGGCTTTCCTCATAAAACATTTAGTAGCACCATCGGTCTACACCTGCCTGTCCCCATCACCACCCGTCAGTCAACCCCCCCTCCCCCCAGGCTGGTTGAGGAAGCATCACTTTAGATTTGCAACTTTGTTTTCGCCAGCGGAGTGTGTGTGTGTGAGAGTGTGAGTGTGTTTTCTCTCCCCATGTTCACAAAGCTATAGGCAAATGAGGTGTGGCAGGTTAGTCTTTGCCGACGGCGCCGAAGGTTTTACAAGGTAGTAAAAGCGGTCACAGGTCGAGTCGTTTGAATAAACATCAGAATCAACATGACTTTGTGATGTAGAAGTGACAGCTCCGAGAGAGGTCTGGAGACTGATGATCTGTGCAGCTATCTGGAACCTGTCGTTAACGGCAACCATAACCATAAACAACCCTTAAAAACAATTATCTCTCTCTCTCTCAACCTGCATTGTAAACTAACCATGTGAGGCCACATTTTGCTTCAAACAGAGAATGAGGGAATATTTGAAAATGTGCCATTGCCATATGATTGAAATGGTGCTCTGTTTGCTGTGGTATTGTTGCATGGGAACAATTCCCCTGCCTCCCAAATGGCACCCTATTCCCTATAGGGCCCCTGGGGCTCTGGTCAAAAGTAGTGCACTATGTAGGAAATAGGTTGCCATTTGGGATGTAACCTCAGACTGACATTAGAGGAAATATTACAGAGAGGTTTTAAAAGAGGATAGTTAGAAAGAATCAAGCCAGTGAAAGAGGATGAGTGGGACCCCAGCAGTGAACACATCACACAATGGGCTCTGCTGATATTCCCTGTGGCACGTACAAGGCGGGAGATGATTAGTTACTTACAACATTATGGAATTTACTCTTATTTTGTCTGATGGGGAAACAACAGTCAAAGTATAGGGCACTCTAAGAAAAAAGGGTTCCGAAAGGGTTCTGCACCTGTACCCATAGGAGAACACTTTTTCATTCCAGCTATAGCTCTTTTGGGTTCCATGTAGAATCCTCTGTGGAAAGGGTTCTTTATGGAACCCAAAAGGGTTCTACCTGGAACCAAAAGGGTTCAACCTGGAACCAAAAGGGGTTATTTAAAGGGTTCTCCTATGGGGACTGCTAAAGAACCCTTTTTGGTTCTAGATAGTACCGTTTTGGTTCCAGGTAGAATAAAGAGTGTAAGAGCACACATTTATGCTACTTATTTCTTTGGTTGTGAAAATAGAGGTGTGGATGCTAAACATGATGAAGTGCTTTGAAGTACAATACTGATAGAGGAATGAACATCCTGCCAAGACGTGCTGCTGCCAACAAATCCAAACAAGCCCTGTTCATTGTGTTCTTTCAGTGTGTGGGAAGATCTGTTGAACTGCAGCTTCCTAAAAATCGAAAAGTAATATAGCGCTGTTGTTGATGGTACAGTATATGGCAAAGGGTGTGGAATGAATGAATACATTTGCAATATTTTTCAATCTTTACCATCATAAAGCAAATATTTCAGATAATTGAAATTTGATATTTTAAATAAAATCATGGAGGAAGGGATAGAGAAGATCACAATGGCTGCAACACCTCCTCTTAATCACCTTGGTTAACGAGCAGACCCACTAATTCCACCTCTAAATATTTTGCCACCACATTAGCTAAATTGAATCCTGGGGAGTGCCCTGTTAACGCCGAAGAATAAATTATTGGGGCTGGGCGGTGTGCCTAGAAAACGTTTGCCAATGGAGCGATTCTAACACACTAAGACGAGGTTGATGATTTTAATAACCGTAACAGGGCGAGAACACGGCGGTCAAATCCTCCAGGTCCTGGACCACAACGCATAATAATTGCAAACACATCAGGCTATTTAAATGCTGGGTCATCTACGTATTCTAGAACAATATTCAGTCCAAAATGGAACCCTCTTTATACTGTACTACTGCACTGATGACTGTCTGCCTCATGCATGGGCCACTATGAGCACACAATAGCATAAGCACAGCAGGTCTTTAATCAAACAGTACACAGTGCATCTGTGTTTCAGGTCTTGCAGGTGCCAACCAACTCATACTTTTTTGACAGGATTTTGTAAAGTCTAATTCTCCCCTTAAGGTTGCCTTTACCACTCCAATATTCTGAGAGAGAGAGAGAGAGAGAGAGAGAGAGAGAGAGAGACGCTGATGGTGCCAATGCCCCCAAGATGACTCATTAATGCAATCTGTTGATGACTACAATCTGCATAATCATTGCTATCAATATAATGATGAGATATTAACATCCAATTTAATGGCCTTGGCCGCATTAAATGCTAAATTAAGACAGACCTTTTTATTGCTCGTCGCGGGCCTTAGACAGGACCTCAGTGCAGTGACGCTCATAATGTTCACTGTAATGTTTTCTCTCTGCATACTGTAACATTAAATTGTTGCTTGATCAGTTCTATGATGTCTATGTCAGACTATCTTTTTGCATTTTAGTACCATTTAAATAGGGGGATACTAAGGATAGCTTTACTGCACATTCTACCTTAATTCTTAGCATATAGTCAGTAAAAATGGCTGCCATATACACTGAGTGTACAAAACATTAAGAACACCGGCTCTTTCCATGACATAGACTGACCATCCCTTACTGATGTCACTTGTTAAATCCACTTCAATCAGTGTAGACGAAGGGGAGGAGACAGGTTAAAGAAGGATATTTAAGCCTTGAGACAATTGAGACGGATTGTGTATGTGTGCCATTCAGAGGGCGAATGGGCAAGACTAAATATTTAAGTGCCTTTGAACAGGGTATGGTAGTAGGTGCCAGGCGCACCGGTTTGTGTCAAGAACTGCAATGCTGCCGGGTTTCCCTGTGGAACACTTTCGGTACCTTGTAGAGTCCATGCCCCGATGAATTGAGGCTGTTATGAATATTAGAAAGGTGTTCCTAATGTTTGGTATACTCAGTGAGCATCTTGTTGAGAGAGATTTATGACTTGTGAGTATATATCCACCATACTGAACATGCCCTCTGGTGCACTGTAATCTGACATGATTTACTGGCTGCCATTCCCAGCCATTTCCCAGACAACAACCTCACACAACTGTACATGCAATTAAATGCCTGGATATATTTTTCCCCATTAGCCTCCGACAGTTTCACTTTGACTCTATGCAGTGGGTGGTCTACTGCAGGATTGAATGGTGGTTCAGAAAAACAAGGGCACCATGGCGACCGGAGTGGGGCGGGTTGGTGTACTGTACAGCAAAAGGAGGAGCTTTGGTATCAGAGCAACGTATGGGGTGAAACTAGCTCGTCCTATAATGTATCAGCCCAGGTAAGTCAGTGTCATGTCAGGGACGACCTTGGCTTCATTTGACAGTGGTGATGTGGGGATGTGGCCGAGTCAACAGTCCTAATTTGCCTGGATCTATCAGAACGGCACTGTAAGCTCCTCTACCTCTCCTCCTGTCCTCGCATGTCCGTCACTACCTTTACAACCCCAGCTCCTTTAGCCTCGGCCCCGGAGGATCGTCTTTGCAAACTAATCAAAAGGGACTTTTTCATCTTGAATTAGCTGTGATTAGAATAGAGGGCCACTTGGCCTGATTAGAGAGATGGAGGAGGGCTGTGATAGGATATCAAGTGGGCCATGTTGTGTCAGTAGTCAGTGGATGTGTCCCAAATAGCACCCTACTATCCTTAATAGTGCACTACTTTTGACCAGGGCCCATTGTGTGCTATCAAGGGAATAGGGTGCCATTTGGGATGCAATCAGTGTGTTTTGGGTGGTGTCCATACATAGTCGATAATGGACCTGTGTCTGTATGTATAAAATATAAGATATTGGCCTTACATAACTTAATAGTGATGAGTTGAGGGTCGGTAACGTCATATGACCTCTTCCTTTACCTGACAGTACGACTACAATCAGTAGTCCTGTGCTTATCAGAGCAGGAAGCTGAATGTAATACATAATGGAATTGCTGTCATTCGGAAACCATATCCAGAGACCCTTTCAAAAAAGAAACATTTCTGAATAAGCAGGCATATGGCGGATAGTAGTCAGTTAGGGAGGAGAGCAGACTTTGTTAGTCAGAGGGCTCAGGGATGGGTGTACTGTGGGCATGTGAAGGGCATGGCCGGGTTAAGGGGCATGGTGGGGGAACTACCCGGCTTTCCTAACCCTGAGCCCCCAGATGGCCATGAGGCACCTGAATGACTGAGTCAGTCCAGAGTCACAGGAGCCATGGCCAAGCAGACAGACAGGTGCCTACAAACAGCTGAGATCAGTGGCTCCCTGCCTGGCTACCTTTTCTGACACTGGGACAAGAGGGAAGGAACTAAAATGTATCTCAGGTGAACATGTTAAAAAGGAAATATACTTTTAATCAATCTGCCACAACACCATAACAGAAGCATCATAACATAATGGATTTTGGTACACTTTTTAAACAAGATCATTTATTTATACTGTAGGCATATCTATAGGGGAATGCAGGTAGAGAGGGGGATGAGTAAGATAACTAAAATTGACTTTGGCAAATGTTGTTTTGGTCTCTCCCTTAACAGGCAGAACGCTGTGCATCTGTTCACTTAGAGGCTATTGATTAGCTGATAGTGCCCAAAGTCAAACATGAAAGCAGCCAGCAGCAAAAAACACTGCTCAGAGCAATAGACCCATCCCAGCAGTATCACCCTCCCTTCTATCCGCACGTTTGGCTCTGACAATCAATTGCACAGGATTTGGCATGCTGAAATCAACATCTGCCTCGGTTGGAATCTGACTGCCCATCCTCCCCACACAGTCTCCTATAGAACGGCTCACCCAGCTCTCACACAGCTCACTCATACTAGACGAGACGGGTCCGCAGACAAGCAGACAACGGGGGAAATTAACGAAGACCAGTCACCACTCACAAGCCTCATTAGCATAATTGTTATGACACAGAGGGAAAAAAGTAGTGAATCTCCCAACCTAAATATGTTCAAGCCAAGTAATTAAAAGGGAAAATTCTCTCAGGCATTTGGAGATGTTTGTTCACACAATCGGTTGATAAACTCAACACTTTCAAATTATTTTCCCAAGAAAAAGTCTTATTAGTTGAGGTTGCAGGATGAAACCACCACATCTAAAGAATAGGGCATCTTTTAATGAGCAAGATAATAATCCTAGACACGTAATACATATTACTACATCCTAACGTGTTCAATATCAACATATTTGACATACTACTTATATACAATAATTTGAAATAAACCTTGGTTTGAGGTTAAATGGGCCAATTTAGCAAATTATTCCACTTAAAAGATAATTTACCCCCAAAGTGCAAGTGGTTGGGATTTAATCCTCTCTGAGACCATATTTGAATAATTCGTGGGACCATAATTCATAAGTGCAAAAATGTCTGATATGAAATGAGAGCCAGCGAGAAGAGAAATGCCTGAGTGTCTGGGAGACAGTCTGGGAGCGAGAGAGAGAAATAAACATTAATCTGAGAGAGAGAAAGAGAGAATATAAATAATCTAATGTTGAGCCAACAGTTACCAGTTATGTGACTACAGAGGGTTTCTGTGGAAGTAAATTGATTTGCCCAACAACGATTACTTAACGCATTAATTCGGCAGTTCTGCAATTGTACCTCTGGAGAGTGTGAGGAGAGAGGTAGCCAAACAGTTGGGGATATGCAGGGAGTTTTGGCAAATGACGAATAGTGGGGCCCGGCTGGTGCTGCAACTGTGGTGTAGTAGCCCAGATTCTCCTGGTGACTTGCTCATGAAATAAAAGTTAAATTGATAATTTTCATGCTCTATCACTTAGAGAAAGTTTCTCTTTAACCCTTAGAGAGACAGAGAGAGAATGTGAGACAGAGAGAGCGTGAGAGAGAAATAGAGAGAAAAAGAGAGAGGGACACCAGGCATAATAATTGTTTAATAGTGCTTATTTTTCTAATTACATCTCATGCATACACTCATGATAAGAAAGAAACACATATTTAGAATACCGTACTACTGTGATACAGTCCTATGCAGGTGAATCTTTTGCAGTCGATGATAAAAACACAAACCTGTCGGCAGGATAAACAGCCTGCCCACATTGCCCCGGCTGGGATGCTGATGAAAGGATGATGCAGAGGGAGATGAGAGCTGCGAGGTCAGTGATATGGATAATGTTGTAAACGGGGTCATGAGTTTACAGCCGGGTCGACCTTAGTTAGGACTTCAAACAGAACAGCAATGTGATACGAGTCCATGCAGCAGGCAGACGGCAGACAATGCATGGCTTGAGGCATATGTGGCTAGCGTTGTGGATTAGGGTCAACCAGGGGTGAGATGGCATTGATTTGAACGAGCATTGCTCAGAAAGGCACATCTCTAATTTAACACACTACACAAACAGAGCCTCCAGTGCCTCTGTTTACAGTACTCTAACAGGCGCTGGTGGTGAGAGGCTTTTGCTGTTGACAAAATGGGCCAACAGAAGTGGGACATTCGAGCACGCTCTGTACGTTTTCATACATATTTTTGTACACTTGGTTTGTGTTTTTTTGTGAAGAAGCTCTCTCCCCACAATCTGACCATGGCATATGTGCAGAGAGCTAGAGAGCGGTGCAGTAAACAGCCTCCTAGGCAGCCAGGAAGCAAACATCTGAGATGCAAAGTCACCATCTGCACGGGCGGCTGCAGCTGTGCTCACTGCCTGCTGTGGCGCTCAGCATATTACCCTCAGCTGCACCATCACAACCCCAACCCCAGACCTCAGCCCCCCTCACCCCTACCTCAGACCATTGATTCACAGGGGCCACAGGGGTCAAAATAGGGGAGTTTTTTAAATGTTTATGTTTGCTTTGGGGAGGGTTGTGCTTTTTTTACAACACAATGCGATGAATAATTGCCGTCTAATCGGCTCTTAACCAACCATGCTATTTTGTTTGTTTTTTCGCGTTGTTCATAACTTGTTTTGTACATAATGTTGCTGCTAACGTCTCTTATGACCGAAAAGAGCTTCTGGACATCAGAACTGCGATTACTCACCTCAGATTAGACAAAGAGTTTTTCTTCAATGAGTCGGATGGGAGGGATATACTACAGACACCCGACCAGGCCCTGAACCACATCATTCGCTGGAGAAGGAAACAAAGATTTTTGTGGAAAAAGATCAGGGTGCCTTGTGAGGATCAGGCGACAAGTGGCTAATCTGCCATTGCCTTCCGTCCTGCTAGCTAGCGTTCAATCGCTGGAAAATAAATGGGAGGAACTGAAAGCACGTATATCCTACCAACGGGACATTAAAAACTGTAATATCTTGTTTCACCGAGTCGTGGCTGAACAACGACATTAAGAACATTCAGCTTGCGGGTTATACACTCTATTGGCAGGATAAAACAGCAGCCTCTGGTAAAACACGGGGCAGGGGGCCTATGCATGTCAACATCAGTTGGTGCACGATATCTAAGGAAGTCTCGAGGTTTTGCTCGCCTGAGGTAGAGTATCTCATGATAAGCTGTAGAGTTTTCATCTGTATTTTTCGTAGCTGCTGGCACTAAAACCGCACTCAATGAGCTGTATACTGCCATAAGCAAACAGGAAAATGCTCATCCAGAGGCGGAGCTCCTAGTGGCCGGGGACTTTAATGCAGGGAAACTTAACCCTTGTGTTGTCTTAAGGGTCAAAAATGACCCACCACTATATTTAACATCAGAGAAAACCCCCTAAATATTTTTTTTCAATTTGAAATTTGATGACTTTTCCTAGAGTGACCCCAACATTTGAAAAAGTGAAACATCGCCTTTGTTCATATTTCTATGAAAGCTGTACACCACCAGGGTACAAAGATTGTCTTAGAGTCATTTTTGACCTGGCAGCTACAAAATCATTTACACACCACAAAAACCACAAACACACACACACACACACACACACACACACACACACACACACACACACACACACACACACACACACACACACACACACACACACACACACACACACACACACACACACACACACACACACACACACACACACACACACACACAATGAGAAATGGAGATTATGTGTGCTACTGATTGAGCTCAGACAAAACTAAAACTTTCATGTGCATGTGCAGCATCTCCCCTCCACGACCCCACACGACTCAAGTTCAAAAAAATTCAGACAAAATAAACAACATTTCTGACAAAATAAACATTTCTTGAAAGCATTGTTTACTAATGGGGAATGCAGTCAGAGGCTATAAAGGCGCTGCAGATGACAGTCCCCCCAGTTCTCTCTTTGCTGAAGCCACGAGGGCACATTTCAGTGCCCAACAGGTCGTAGATCAGATTTTTTCAGATGTCCAGGAGGAACAAGAGAACAATGATTTAGAAGAGGAGGAGGTACCCAAGCTGAAAGAGACATTTTTGTCAAAGAACAGCAAAATAACATGGTCGTTGTCACCATATGACAACCAGGGCAGGATGGCAGCACAACATCTCATAAGGATGACCCCTGGGCCCACAAGACATGCAGTTGCCCATGCCCAGGACATCGCCTCAACATTCTAAATGTTCACACCAGCCATCGAAAAAAATCATCCTGGAGGTGACAAATTGGGAGGTTTTCCGTAAATATGGAGACAACTGGAAAAGGATGGATGAGATTGACCTGCATGCCTATATAGGGCTGCTAATCTTAGCGGGTGTGTATAGGTCCCGAGGCGAGGCCACATGTAGTCTCTGGGATGCAAAGAGTGGAGGGGCGATTTTTCATGCCACTGAAAGTCTTTCGCACTATCTCAATAATGCTACGATTTGGTAACCGTGAGACGAAACTTGCAAGACATGTGAGAGACAAACTGGCGGCCATAAGAGAGGTCTGGCAGAAGTGGGTGGAACATCTGCCATACCTCTACAACCCTGGGCCTGAAGTAACAGTGGATGAGCAACTGGTTCCATTCAGAGGTACAGTGGGGGGAAAAAGTATTTAGTCAGCCACCAATTGTGCAAGTTCTCCCACTTAAAAAAAATGAAAAAAAAATTCCACTTTTTCTCGCATTTTGTCTGTAGTTGAAGTGTACCTATGATGAAAATTACAGGCCTCTCATCTTTTTAAGTGGGAGAACTTGCACAATTGGTGGCTGACAAAATATTTTTTTTCCCACTGTACATTTTTATTTTCATATCTGTAATTCATATCTGTAATAAGTGATTTTCACTGTTAATTTTATTATGTATTGCTGTAATATCATTGATTTCTGTGATTGTTTTCTGTGACACTGATACTAATTACTGATAGTAATCTCTTTTGTCAAAAGGTCGCTGTCCTTTCCGGCAGTATATGCCCAGCAAGCCAGCAAAGTATGGCATCAAGATATGGGTGGTCTGTGACGCACAATCCAGCTACACTTGGAAGATGCAAGTGTACATAGGGAAGCCGACCAGTGGAAGCCCAGAGAAGAACCAGGGGATGCGGGTTGTGCTTGATGTGACAGATGGACTGAGGGGGCACAACGTCACATGTGACAATTTCTTCACCTCTTATGAACTCAGCCAGCAGCTCCTAAAGAGGAAGATCACCATGGTTGGCCCAGTTATAAAGAACAAGCCTAAGCTCCCCCCTGCACTCCTCACAACATGTGGGAGAGAGGCCTTCTCATCAAAGTTTGCCTTCACCCCACCACCACTCTAGTTGCTTTACTCCCAAAGAGGAACAAGAATGTGGTCCTCCTGAGAACACTGCACAAAACGGCTGAGATCAGTGATCATGTGGACAGGAAGACAGCCATCATCCTAGACTACAACCACAACAAAGGAGGCGTGGACAACCTGGACAAGGTGATTGGAATTTACAGGTGCAGGAGGATGACTGCCCGCTGGCCCCTGGTGGTTAGAGCGTTGGACTAGTAACCGAAAGGTTGCAAGATCGAATCCCTGAACTGACAAGGTAAAAATCTGTCGCTCTGCCCCTGAACAAGGCAGTTAACCCACTGTTCCTAGGCCATCATTGAAGATAAGAATTTGTTCTTAACTGACTTGCCTAGTTAAACAAAGGTAAAATAAAAAAATAAAAATCTTCCATAACATCATTCATGTGTGATATGGAACAAGATCAACCATGCCTGATAAGTGGAACAAGAGGAGGGTGTTACTGGAGCAGCTGGGAAAGGCACTTGTAACCCCACAAATACAAAGAAGGGAGTGCAGCCTCTGCAGAGCTTGTGAAAGCTGTTCAGGGGGCTGAATCTTGTCCTGATTCACCTGAGGCTGCAGTTGGGGCAGGCAAGATGTCTGGGAGGGCTCTCACCTGGGCCACTGCCGTATGGGAACAACAGCCGACCATGTGCGTGAGTCTGGAGAGGTTCGTGGGAGAGGTGAGGAATGTTTTTTATGCCCCTCTCTCCGGGAGAGAAGCTGCCCGGAAGCTAGTCCAGCTCCGGCAGGATGCCCGCAGGGTGGCCGACCATGCGGTGGATTTACGCACATTGGCAGCGGAGAGTGCGTGGAACCAGGAAGCACTGTTCAACATGTTTCTGCACGGCATCTTGGAGGAGGTTAAGAATGAGCTTGCTGCTCGGGAGTTACCCACGGATCTTGACTCCCTCATCGCTTTCACCATCTGCATTGATGGGCGACAGATGGAGAGAATATTCGATTTAGCTCGCACGTCCAGGGATTCCACCTCGCATCTGAGTCATCCTGGAAGTTCCCGACGGTCCCGTTGCTGAGAGCACCCAAGGTTTTCCGACCTTCCTCGAGAGTCCCCGAAGACGGCTGTGGCACTGTTTCCCGAGCCTAAGCAACTAGGCAGAGCTGGGCTATCGCCAGCGGAATGGCAACACAGGATCAACACTGGAGCTGTCGGTATTGCGGGACTTTTGGTCATTTTGTGTCCTCTTGCCCGGTAAATAACCAGGCTCACTGATAGGAGACAGGCAGCAGTACTGTGGTGGGCCATATGGAGAACATTTCTGCTTCCCTTAGTCGCACCCCTTTTCATGTCATTCTGCTGAGGGGAAACCAGTCAAAATCTCTCCGGTTCCTCATTGACTCTGGGGCCGATGAGCGCTTTTTGGACGCCACACTGGCTTCCGAGCTGAACATCCCCACTCAGCCCCTCTCCATTCCCATGAATGATAGAGTGCTGGATGAGCGCTCTATAGGTCGGGTCACCCATAACTAGAGGTCGACCGATTATGATTTTTCAACGCCGATAATGATTATTGGAGGACCAAAAAAAGCCGATGCCGATTAATCGGACGATTTTATATATCGTCCGATTATTTACTATATATATATATTTATATATATAATAATGACAATTACAACAATACTGAATGAACAATGAACACTTTTATTTTAACTTAATATAATACAGAAATTAAATCCATTTAGTCTCAAATAAATAATGAAACATGTTCAATTTAGTTTAAATAATGCAAAAACCCAGTAAAAGTGCAATATGTGCCATGTAAAAAAGGTAACGTTTAAGTTCCTTGCTCAGAACATGAGAACATACGAAAGCTGGTGGTTCCTTTTAACCTGTCTGGGCTAGGGGGCAGTATTTTCACGGCCGGATAAAAAACGTACCCGATTTAAACTGGTTACTACTCTTGCCCAGAAATGTGAATATGCATATTATTAGTAGATTTGGATAGAAACCACTCTAAAGTTTCTAAAACTGTTTGAATGGTGTCTGTGAGTATAACAGAACTCATATGGCAGGCAAAAACCTGAGAAGATTCCAAGTCTGCGATTTTGTAGTTCTCCTTTTGCTTGTCTATCGAAACTACAGTATCCGTGGGGTTATGTTGCACTTTCTAAGGCTTCCATTGGCTCTCTAAAGCCGCCAGAAAGCGGATTGGGGCGTCTCCTGTCTCTGGGCAAAGTATAGTAACTCAGTTTGTCAGTGGTCTGCCTGAGGACAAAATTGAATCATGCGTCGCCCGGTTGGAATATTATCACTATTTTACGAGAAAAATAGCATAAAAATTGATTTTAAACAGCGTTTGACATGCTTCGAAGTACGGTAATGGAATATTTTGTCATTTTTTGTCCCGAAATGCGCACGCGCGTCACCCTTCGGATACTGACCTGAATGCACAAACAAAACGGAGGTATTTGAATATAACTATGGATTATTTGGAACCAATATAACATTTGTTGTTGAAGTAGAAGTCCTGGGAGTGCATTCTGACGAAGAACAGCAAAGGTAATCCAATTTTTCTTATAGTAAATCTGAGTTTGGTGAGGGCCAAACTTGGTGGGTGTCAAATTAGCTTGCCGTGATGGCCGGGCTATGTACTCAGAATATTGCAAAATGTGCTTTCGCCGAAAAGCTATTTTAAAATCTGACACCGCGATTGCATAAAGGAGTTCTATATCTATAATTCTTAAAATAATTGTTATGTATTTTGTGAACGTTAATCGTGAGTAATTTAGTAAATTCACCGGAAGTTTGCAGTGGGTATGCTAGTTCTGAACATTACATGCTAATGTAAAAAGCTGTTTTTTGATATAAATATGAACTTGATTGAACAGAACATGCATGTATTGTATAACATAATGTCCTAGAAGTGTCATCTGATGAAGATCATCAAAAGTTAGTGCTGCATTTAGCTGTGGTTTTGGTTTTTGTGACATATATGCTTGCTTTGAAAATGGCTGTGTGATTATTTTTGGCAGGGTACTCTCCTGACATAATCTAATGTTTTGCTTTCGCTGTAAAGCCTTTTTGAAATCGGACAATGTGGTTAGATTAACGAGAGTCTTTAAAATGGTGTAAAATAGTCATATGTTTGAGAAATTGAAGTTATAGCATTTTTGAGGTATTTGTATTTCGCGCCACGCGATTCCACTGGCTGTTGACTAGGATGATGTTGCCCAGGGAGGTTAAGGTGGAAAAGTACAATTTCCATCGCTCCACTATTCCCTTTCTGGGCTACATCATCTTTGCTGGGAGTGTCCAGATAGAGCCCGAGAAGGTGAGAGCGGTGGTGGATTGGCCTCAGTCTACGTCCAGGTTGCAGCTGCAACGCTTCCTGGGGTTCGCCAACTTTTATCACCGCTTTATCCGGGGTTACTGCACCCTGGCCTCCCCTTGACTGCACTCACCTCTACCAAGGTTCCGTTCACATGGTCCTCTGCCGCTGACCGGGCGTTCCGGGACCTTAAACACCACTTCACCAATCCTGGTTCATCCTGACCCTTCCTGTCAGTTCGTGTTGGAGGCCGAAGCTTCGGATGTCGGAGTGGGGGCTGTCCTGTTCCAACGTTCTGCCCTGGACCTTAAGCAGCATCCCTGCATTCTTCTCCCACCGCCTCAATACCATGGAGAGGAACTCCGCACTACTAAGCGCCTCAACTCCAGGCAAGCAAGATGGGCCCTGCTGTTTAACCAGTTCAACCTTTCCCTCTCCTACCGGCCGGGGTCCAAGAACGTCCAGCCCGATGCCCTGTCTCGCCGCTATAACCCCGTGGTTACCATCCCGGTGCTCGAGACCATCCTTCCCACCTGCCTGGCGACGGCACTCAGCTGGGGTACAGGGAAACAGGTCCGGGAGGCGCAGCGGTCCCAGCTGAACCCTGGGGGGGGGACCCAGATAACCAGATGTTTGTGCCTGACACTGTCCGCTTGGCGGACCTAGAGTGGACCCATTCCTCCAGGCTTGCCTGTCACCCGGGTTCTCGTTGGACCCGGGCTTTTGTGCAACAACGCTTTTGGTGGCCTACTATGGTTCTGGATGTTGCCGCGTTTGTCGCCGCCTGCGTCGCCGCCTGCACGGTCTGCGCACAGAACAAGACTCCTTGGTAAGCTCCGGCTGGTCTTCTCCAACCACTGCCTGTCCCTCACCGTCCCTGGTCCCATATAGTCCCTGGATTTCGTCACGGGTCTCCCCCCATCTGAGGGCAACACTGCCATCCTGACTGTGGTCGACTGGTTTTCCAAAGCCGCCCACTTCATTCTTCTCCCCAAACTACCCTCAGCCAAGGAGACGGCCCAGCTTATGGTGCAGCACGTCTTCCGGATCCACGGACTCCCGGTAGACATGGTCTCCGACCGGGGTCTGCAGTTCTCTTCCCGGTTCTGGAAGGCATTCTCCACGCTCAGCCTCCGCTCTTCCCTGAGCAAGAGGAGGAAGTCAGCAATCCCTCTGCCCAGATGTTCATCTGCCGCTGTCGCCGTACCTGTAAGTGAGCCTGGGCCGCTCTGTTGAAGACCACTTCCAGGTATAGGCAACAAGCGGATCTCCACCGGACCCTTGCTACACGCTATCTTCTCGGGCAGAGGGTATGGCTCTCCACCCGGAACCGTAAACTTTCCCCCCGTTTCATCGGCCCGTTCCCCATCTCTAGAGTCATTAGTCCCACTGCTGTTCGTCCTTTGTTAACCCGTACCACCATATTCACCCTACTTTCCATGTGTCTAGGATTAAGCCCGTGTCTCAAAGCCCTTTGTCTTCTGTTTCCAGGCCCACCCCTCCTCCCCGGGTCATCGATGGCCATCAGGCGTACATGGTGAGACGCCTCCTGAGTGTTCGACCACGGGGCAGGGTTTTCCAGTACCTGGTTGACTGGGAGGGTAATGCCTGGGACTGGGAGGGTAAGCGGTCCCCGCGAGAGACATCCTGGACTCAGCCCTCATCGCCGACTTCCACCGCCGACATCCCGGTCAACCAGGTAAGAAGCCAGAGCGGGGACGGGGGGTGGTACTGTCACACCCTGATCTGTTTCACCTGTCTTTGTGATTGTCTCCACCCCCGTCCAGGTGTCGCCCATCTTCCCCATTATCCCCTGTGTTCTCTGTTCGTCTATTACCAGTTTGTCTTGTTTGTCAAGTCACCCAGAGTTTTTGCCTCAGCTCTTGCTTTTCCCGGTCTCTCTTTTTCTCGCCCTCCTGGATTTTTCACCCTTGCCTGTCCTGACTATGAGCCCCCCTGCCTGACCACTCTTTTTGCCCCTGACCCTGCCTGCAGACCTGTACCTTTGCCCCACCTCTGGATTATTGACCTCTGCCTACCCTGACCCTGCCTGCCGTCCGGTACTGTTGCCCCACCTCTGGTTTACTGACCCCTGCCTGCCTTGACCTGTCTATTGCCGGCTCCTGTTGGATTATTAAACCATTGTTCATTCGACGTTGTCTGCTCATGGGTCTTACCTTCATACCTGATAATATTTCAGTATTTTGTCTTGCCCATTCACCACCTGAATGGCATACATATACAATCATTGTTTCAATCCTTCTTTAACTTTTCTCCTACTGTTCATCTACACTGATTGAAGTGGGTTTAACAAGTGACATCAATAAGGGATCATAGCTTGTTATGTCATGGAAAGAGTAGGTGTTCCTAATGTTTTGGACACTCAGTGTAAATTTCCACACTATGAGGTTGGAATAATACTGTGAAATTGTGAAAATTATGATAATGCCCTTTTAGTATAAGAGCTGTTTGAAAAGACTGCCTGAAATTTCAGCCTCTTTTGGTGGGATGGAGTTTTGTTAAATTAATTAATAGACCAAAAAGAAAGAGTTCCAAACCTCTCTGCCAACAACAGCTTGTTTTCAGTTTTTCCCTCCCCATTCAGACCACTCCCAAACAGTCCTAGAAAAAATATTCCTTGAAAAATTGCTAAGAAGCTATTTTTGTTTATTTTTGACAATTTGTATTGAAAATAATCACAGGTTAATTGTTACACAGAAATGATTTAATATTGAGATAAAAAAAATCGCTGCATTGGTCCTTTAGTTTATTAATTTGACCATTTTAAAAAACAAGCACACATAAAACTTAATCCATACATGCACATGAGTTAAATCAGCGAGGATAACACACAAAGCCTGGGACTTATTTTCATTGTGGTCCTCTTGAGACATGATGGCTAGGCAAGATCGAACACAGTTAAACACAGTATGGCATTGAGATAATAAAACATAAAAACAAAGAAGCAGAACATCTATCTCATCATTGCAGTTACATCATAGGGGTTATTCATATGGGCACAGAAGACATGAAACATATTTTATTTTTAAAGCTTTCCAGAGAGGACGTCGTTTTTATGGGCAGAGGCAACTCATTCCATTCTGAGGCTCCAGTATACAAGAAAGTACCTTTCCCAGCATTACTCCTGAACCTGTATAAGCACACATCAACAACACCTGATCTGGTGCTGTGATTGTGTGTATCCCTAACACGGGGAAAGTAATCAGTTATATATCTGGGCACAGAACCATAAATACTCCTGTAAACCAAACCTAGTCTAATCTGGGACACCCTAGCCTCAACAGGCAGCCAGTTTGGTTCCTGAAAGCAGCTCCTGCCTATGTGAGTAAGTTGACTCACCTTCAATATTACCCTGATAAGCTTGTTCTGGGCTATCTGGAGCTTCCCTGTCATAAGCTTAGATAAGCCCCCAAACCAGGAAGTACTAGCATAGTCAAATGGCATTGAATGAGGGCAGTGGCTAGCACTTTTATGGAGTCCTCATAAAGCAGCTTGGACTTTCTAGCCAAAAACTTAGTCCTGGCATTAACATTCCTTAGCACTTTATTGGCCATTCTCACACCTCCCAAGCTTCCATCAAGGATACATCCCAGGTAGCTAACAGAGGTTTAAGTAGTCAGCACCTCACCCCCTAACTCCACTCTGATTTCAGAGGACCTACTCAATTTAGGTCTGGATCCAAAAATAATTGCCTCAGTTTTCCCTAAGTGCAAGCCATTTTATAATGTTAGTAAGCTCTGTGCTAAGTATGCTCTCCAACATAATTTTACTTTTGTGAGACACCAGAGTCATCCGCATAATGGAAAAGACGGCAAGAACAAGCATCTTTCATATCCTTAATATACAGTAAAAACAGTAGAGGCCCAAGCACACTCCCCTGCGGAACACCACAACTCATTGGTTTTGCCTGAGACAGTGAACCTCTACTACTTGCTCCCTACCTGATAAATATGACTTTATCCAGCCTAGAGGGATACTGCTTAACCCCAGTGCCTCCATTTTTGAGATTAGGAGACAGTGGTTAACTGTATCAAAGGCCTTTTGTAGGTCAAGCAGTACCATTTCATAGAGATTTCCCTCATCAATCTCTTTCATGAGAAGTCAGTCAAGTAAAGTAGACATGAATCAGTGGAGTATGTTTTTCTAAAACCAGACTGAAAATCATACATTAGACTTTGTTTGTTGACATATTCATAAATTTGCTCATGTACAACTCTCTCCAGGATCTTTGATGTTATACTGAGAATAGATACAGGCCTATACTTCCCAGGGTCAGACTATGACCCTTTCTTATACAGAGGTATAACTTTAGCTTGTTTCATGTCCCTGGGAAAGATACCTTGTTCAAGGTGAAAAATTAACGATATGCGTAATACAATTTTTTCGGCAGAATCTATAAGAAACCTTGCAGGAATATTATCAAGGCCTGTGGCTTTGGAGCATTTAAGCTCTTCTAGCATACTGACTATTTTGTCTGTTGCTACCTTTGCAAAGGAAAAAGAGTTTGGCTGAACCCCTAACTCGGCATTATACTTCTTGACTTGGTTGTTTCCATACAAACCAGAACTGGTGGCCAGCTTGCTAACCAGCTTGCTGGCAACAGAAGTAAAACAAGAGTTGAATTCATTGGCAACTTCTGCTTTTTCATATACCATCTCCCATACCGTTTAGTTTGTTTTTGGTAGTACTACTACAGCCTAGTTCCTTAAAACCTGTTGGGGCTAGGGGGCAGTATTTTCACGTCCGGATGAAAAACGTACCCAATTTAAATAGGTTACTACTCTTGCCCAGAAAATAGAATATGCATAGTATTAGTAGATTTGGATAGAAAACACTCTGAAGTTTCTAAAACTGTTTGAATGGTGTCTGTGAGTATAACAGAACACATATGGCAGGCAAAAAAACCTGAGAAAAATTTAATCAGGAAGTGGGAGAAATTAGAAATGTAGTTTTTCTTTTGAATCCCTTGAAAAACTACAGTGACATAGGATTTATGTTGCACCTCCTAACTCTTCCATTGGCTGTCAACAATCTTTAGGAACTGGTTTCATCCGTCACCTGTTACCGGGCAGAAAATTGTGGCTCAGTCAATCACTGGCCAGTCTGAGGACAGGTGTCTTATGACGCGCATGCACGTGACTTCGTTGTTTTTTATTTTTCTTCTGGGATGAATACCTATTGCCCGGTTGTAAAATTATCGCAATTTTACGTTAAAAAATACCCTAAAGGACTGATTGTAAACATCGTTTGACGTGTTTCTACAAACGGTAATGGAACTTTTGACCATTTCGTCTATGGATTTGCGTCCACGCCACATGGCATTGTAAAGTGTTCTGGATGGGTCAACAAAACGGATGTATTTGGACATAAATGATGGACTTTGCAGAACAAATGAACATTTCTTGTGGAAGTGGGTGCGCTTCCGAGTGCATTCCGCCGAAGATCAGCAAAGGTAAGAAAATATTTCGAACATATTTTTTGAGATTTGTCGACGCCGTGGTTGTAGGCTAACTGTATAGCTTAGCATTGAAGGCTAAGTTCTGTACTCAGAATATTGAACAATGTGCTTTTTCCGTAAAGTTATTTTGAAATCTGACAAAGTGGTTGCATAAACGAGTAGATTATCTCTAATTCTTTAAATAATTGTTATACATTTTGTCAACGTTTATGAGTTCTTCTGTAAATATATGTGCCTATTCACCAGGAGTTATGGGAAGAAAACATTTTCTGAACGTCACGCGCCAATGTAAAAATTGGGTTTTTGGATATAAATATGAACTTGATCGAACAAGAAATGCATGTATTGTCTAACATGATGTCCTAGGAGTGTCATCGGATGAAGATTGTCAAAGGTTAGTGCTTAATTTTAGCTGTATATCTGGTTTTGTGACGGCTATCCGTGCTTGGAAAATTGCTTTTCTTTTTGGTAATGTGCTATCCTAAAATAATCTAATGTTTTGCTTTCACCGTAAAGCCTTTTTGAAATCGGACAATGTGATTGGATTAACGAGTAGAGTATCTTTAAAATGCTGTATAATACTTGAATTTTAATTTTGCAATTTTTTTTTTGAATTTCGCGCCGTGCTATCTCACTGGTTGTTGTCCAACCAATCCCGTTAACGTGATTTTATCTCGAAGGGGTCCTCAAGAGGCTAAATGATTTCCAAAGCTTTTTAGGGTCATTTTTGTTCTCAATGATTTTCTCAGCAAAGTAACCCCTATTAGCTTCATCCATCCTGCTCTGTGCTTCATTTCTGTGATGTTTATATAGGACAAAAATCAGGCTGCTCTTGAGAGTTCTTACATTTCTTAAAGGCCTTATTGCTTGCTTGGATAGATTCTAGAATCTCATGATTAAACCAAGGGCTAGATCTCTGCTTTACCCTGACCCGTCTAATGGGAGCCATCACATTCACCACATCAAGGAATCTACATTTAAAGGTTTCCCAGCCACTGTCTACCCCTACACTATCCAACACAGGTGACCTGTCAATTTTACCCACTTGCTCCCTAAACATTTCAACACATTATTTTTGGAGTCTCTGATTCTAACGGTTTTGTAACACTTAAATATATCTTTAAAAACCCTCCTTGAGCAAAATGTAATAAAATGATCACTGATTCCATACACTATGACTCCACTCTGTGATATTCTGGATTCATCAGACACCAATATTAAGTAAATCATACTTTGCACTGTTTCACATACCCTGGTGGGATCTTTTATAATGTTGGTCAGAGCAAGTGATCTACAGAAGTGCATAAATATATTGTGGGTTGGGCTATCCTTTTTGCAGACATAAGTATTGAAATCCCCCAATAAAATGATTTCCTTCACCAAAGAATCATTACAGTTTGACAACACAATTTCAAGACCTTCATAGAATGCATTCTGATTGGGCAGCCTGTAACACACCCCAAACAAAATCGGCTTGGTTCTGGGAAGGCAGATATCCAGCCAGACAATCTCCAGATCAACGCTTAAATCCGATCTGACGTTAAAAGCAATATCCGATCTTACAAACGCACATACCCCCCACCGTTCCGATCCTTCCTGACAACAGAGTAACAGAGTAACAGCCTATCTCAATTTCTGAGTCACAAACAGATGAATCCAACCATGTCTCAGTAAAACATAAGATACCTACCTCTGATGAGATACGCCTGTTGGTTTGCAAATCAATCTTCAGTAGTAAGCTGTGGCCATTTAAGTGCACAAAATGTACACCCTTCTTGCCAAAGGCCTCACTGAATTCCCGATCCACTTGTAACTCGCCTCCCACTGCACTACCATCTTCCCGCTGCACTGCCTCTGGTGGCCTCTCTGCCACCATGGAGCACCCCTCCCCAGAGGCTGCTCCATCGTCCTCACCACCGTATTCCCTGTCACTCGCCTCTGGTGGCCCCCTCGCCGCTGTAGACCCCCCGCCCTCCTCCGGTGCACTCTCCACCCTCGGTAAGTCCTCTGGTCCCACTCCACCTTCAATGCTCACACACCCAATGAGTACAGCACACAGACAGCAAAGGTAAGCTTCATTGACCCCATGCCCAAAGCTAGGATTGCTGCATTTTAGATGAATCCACTGCGCGCATTCCAAACATACCAAAGCTTTGCTGTTACTCCTTATCCAGCGTTCGCAAGAAGAGCATGGGTGCATAGGCCGTTTAATGGTGTTTGTGATAAACTGAGGTCCAGGACATTGATGGATATCACCCGATAAGAAAAGGCATAGAGGCATAAGATCTCCACCATTCATTTGAGATTTCAGTCTGGCTTCGATTATCATTTTGGTTTGTGCCAAGGTGCTATGAAAGTTAGGTATATAGCATTCTTTCCAATCCGAAGTGTTTGATGCCATCAAAAGTGTTAGCATGACTGAGAAGTTGATGAAAATTTACCGTTCTTTCATCTAGATTGCAGATGCAATTATTTCCAGTGATATTTAAAACAAACACATAAAGTAAAAGTGCTGCCACCATGCCGAATTTACCGGTTTTCTATATCATGAACCCATGATACAGTTGAAGTCGGAAGTTTACATAAACCTTAGCCAAATACATTTAAACTCAGTTTTTCACAATTCCTGACATTTAATCCTAGTAAAAATTCCCTGTTTTAGGTCAGTTAGGATCACCACTTTATTTTAAGAATGTGAAATGTCAGAATAATAGTAGAGAGAATGATTTATTGCAGCTTTAATTTCTGTCATCACATTCCCAGTGGGTCAGAAGTTTACATACACTCAATTAGTGTTTGGTAGCATTGCCTTTAAATTGTTTAACCTGGGTCAAACGTTTCAGGTAGCCTTCCACAAGCATTCCACAATAAGTTGGGTGAATGTTGGCCCATTCCTCCTAACAGAGCTGGTGTAACTGAGTTAGGTTGGTAGGCATCCTTGCTCGCACACACCTTTTCAGTTCTGCCCACAAATTTTCTATAGGATTGAAGTTAGGGCTTTGTGATGGCCACTCCAATACCATGACTTTGTTGTCCTTAAGCCATTTTGCCACAACTTTGGAAGTATGCTTGGGGTCATTGTCCATTTGGAAGACCCATTTGCGACCAAGCTTTAACTTCCTGACTGGTGTCTTGAGATGTTGCTTCAATATATCCACATAATTTTCCTACCTCATGATGCCATCTATTTTGTGAAGTGCACCTGTCGCTCCTGCAGGAAAGCACCCCCACAACATGATGCTGCCACCCCTGTGCTTCACGGTTGGGATGGTGTTCTTCGGCTTGCAAGCCTCCCCCTTTTCCCTCCAAACATAACGATGGACATTATGGCCAAACAGTTCTATTTTTCTTCCATCAGACCAGAGGACATTTCTCCAAAAAGTATAATCTTTGTCCCCATGTGCAGTTGCAAACTGTAGTCTGGCTTTTTTATGGCGGTTTTGGAGCAGTGGCTTCTTCCTTGCTGAGCGGCCATTCAGGTTATGTCAAAATAGGACTTGTTTTACTGTAGATATAGATACTTTTGTACCTGTTTCCTCCAGCATCTTCACAAGGCCCTTTGCTGTTGTTCTGGGATTGATTTGCACTTTTCGCACCAAAGCACGTTCATCTCTAGGAGACAGAACGTGTCTCCTTCCTGAGCGGTATGACGGCTGCATGGTCCAATGTTTATACTTGCGTACTACCGTGATAATTTAAGATACTCTTTGAAGGGGTAGGGTTTCAGATGTTTTTTTTTAAGATGGGCAGGGACTCTGCTGTCCTAGCTTTAGGGGGAAGTTTGTTCCGCCAGTGGGGTTACAGGACAGAGATGAGCTTGGACTAGGCTGAGCTGGAGCTGCACTCGCATATGGGCGGAAGGGCCAACCTCGTGTATGTAAACTTCTGACCCACTGGAATTGTGATACAGTGAATTATCAGTGAAATAATCTGTCTGTAAACAATTGTTGGAAAAATGACTTGTATCATGCACAAAGTAGATGTATTAACCGACTTGCCAAAACTATAGTTTGTTAACAAGAAATTTGTGGAGTGGTTGAAAAACGAGTTTTAATTACTCCAACCTAAGTGCATGTAAACTTCCGACTTCAACTGTATATTGTGGTAACATGGACTCTTAACGCGATTAACCTTTAATCATATTATAAGTAAATCCAAGACATTTGTATTGCTATTTTTAATTCCCTGGACTTATTATTTATTGTCAGTGGGCAGGAGGGTTTCATCTCTCCCTCTCCTAACATCTAGCTTATTTTATTACAGAAACGAACAGATATTATTGCTTTGTTTGATTACCTTGATTGGCGAACATACAGGATCAGAGGATAAACAGATTTTTTTAAATCAAAGATGCCCTTACTAAAATAAGCGTCACCATTGAAATAAAGATACTTTTCAGAGGTTTCACACACATAAGGTACGGTACCAGAACCTCAAAAACACCCCAAACTATTTTAGGAGAGAACAAATAATCAACAATTCATCATCTCTGGAAATGGATACATTCAATATCCTGTATAACAGGAAATTAAGCTGCCATGGTTTGGAGCAATTCCCCGTATCTGTTAAACTAAACCAGGATGGGTGGGAGGTTGATATTTAGAAAACTTCCAGCGTTCCAGTATGCGGTCTAAAGAAAGTCCAGTACCATCTCCGTATTGAGTCCAATCTTGGCAGACATCTAATTAACAAGTACTTGATGGGTAACTTAAAAATGATGGGGTTCATGACCATCGTTAAAAAAATATTAAATTAGATTCAACCTTATCTCCAATTTGTGCACAGGTTAATTACCTTCTCAGCCTTTTGGGCTATTTCAAACGCACAACTACCCAGATTAAAAAAATGAAGAATCATTATGATGGTATTAAATTGACATTTTAGTCATTTAGCAGACGCTCTTATCCAGAGCATTCAAGATAGCTAGGTGGGACAACCACATAAAAAGTCATAGTAAGTACATTCTTCCTCAATCAAGTAGCTATCAGCAAAATCAGAGTTAGTAAGGATTCTTTTTTTTAAGTCAAGTGAGAGTGTTAGAGGTTGCTGTGTGAAGGTGGTGTGAGGGGGAGGGGGGGGTGCTGTGTGATAATTTAAGATACTCTTTGAAGGGGTAGGGTTTCAGATGTTTTTTTTAAGATGGGCAGGGACTCTGCTGTCCTAGCTTTAGGGGGAAGTTGGTTCCGCCATTGGGGTTACAGGACAGAGATGAGCTTGGATTAGGCTGAGCGGGAGCTGCACTCGCATATGGGTGGAAGGGCCAAGACACCAGAGCTGGCAGAATGGAGGGCTCGGTTTGGGGTGTAGGGTTTGAGCATACCCTGAAGGTATGGAGGGGCAGTTCCTCTTGCTGCTCTGTAAGCAGTAGTGGATGCAAGCTTTGACTGGAATGTTCTTAATGTTTTTCCTCATAATCCTGGATTATCGGACCACCATTTTATTGCGTTTACAATTGCAACAAATAATCTGCTCAGACCCCAACCAAGGAGCATTAAAAGTCGTGCTATAAATTCTCAGACAACCCAAAGATTCCTTGATGCCCTTCCAGACTCCCTCTGCCTACCCAAGGACGTCAGAGGACAAAAATCAGTTAATCACCTAACCGAGGAACTCAATTTAACCTTGCGCAATACCCTAGATGCAGTTGCAAATTAAAAACATCTGTCATAAGAAACTAGCTCCCTGGTATACAGAAAATACACGAGCTCTGAAGCAAGCTTCCAGAAAATTGGAACGGAAATGGCGCCACACCAAACTGGAAGTCTTCCGACTAGCTTGGAAAGACAGTACCGTGCAGTATCGAAGAGCCCTCACTGCTGCTCAATCATCCTATTTTTCCAACTTAATTGAGGAAAATAAGAACAATCCGAAATTTCTTTTTGATACTGTCGCAAAGCTAACTAAAAAGCAGCATTTGCAAATGGAGGATGGCTTTCACTTCAGCAGTAATACATTTATGAACTTCTTTGAGGAAAAGATCATGATCATTAGAAAGCAAATTACGGACTCCTCTTTAAATCTGGGTATTCCTCCAAAGCTCCATTGTCCTGAGTCTGCACAACTCTGCCAGGACCTAGGATCAAGGGAGATACTAAAGTGTTTTAGTACTATATCTCTTGACACAATGATGAAAATAATCATGGCCTCCAAACCCTCAAGCTGCATACTGGACCCTATTCCAACTAAACTACTGAAAGAGCTGCTTCCTGTGCTTGGCCCTCCTATATTGAACATAATAAACGGCTCTCTATCCACCGGATGTGTACCAAGCTCACTAAAAGTGGCAGTAATAAAGCCTCTCTTGAAAAAGCCGAATCTTGACCCAGAAATTATAAAAAACTAATCGGCCTATATCGAATCTTCCATTCCTCTCAAACATTTTAGAAAAAGCTGTTGCACAGCAACTCACTGCCTTCCTGAAGACAAACAATGTATACGAAACGCTTCAGTCTGGTTTTAGACCCCATCATAGCACTGAGACTGCACTTGTGAAGGTGGTAAATGACCTTTTAATGACGTCAGACCGAGGCTCTGCATCTGTCCTCGTGCTCCTAGATCTTAGTGCCGCTTTTGATACCATCGATCACCACATTCTTTTGGAGAGATTGGAAACCCAAATTGGTCTACATGGAGTTCTGGCCTGGTTTAGATCTTATCTGTCGGAAAGATATCAGTTTGTCTCTGTGAATGGTTTGTCCTCTGACAAATCAATTGTAAATTTCGGTGTTCCTCAAGGTTCCGTTTTAGGACCACTATTGTTTTCACTATATATTTTACCTCTTGGGGATGTCATTCGAAAACATAATGTTAAATTTCACTGCTATGCGGACGACACACAGCTGTACATTTCAATGAAACATGGTGAAGCCCCAAAATTGCCCTCGCTAGAAGCCTGTGTGGATGGCTGCAAACTTTCTACTTTTAAACTCGGACAAAACAGAGATGCTTGTTCTAGGTCCCAAGAAACAAAGAGATCTTCTGTTGAATCTGACAATTAATCTGGATGGTTGTACAGTCATCTCAAATAAAACTGTGAAGGACATCGGCGTTACTCTGGACCCTGATCTCTCTTTTGAAGAACATATCAAGACTGTTTCAAGGACAGCTTTTTTTCATCTACGTAACATTGCAAAAATCAGAAATCTTCTGTCCAAAAATGACGCAGAAAAATTAATCCATGCTTTTGTTACTTCTAGGCTGGACTACTGCAATGCTCTACTTTCCGGCTACCCGGATAAAGCACTAAACAAACTTCAGTTAGTGCTAAATACGGCTGCTAGAATCCTGACTAGAACCAAAAAATGTGATCATATTACTCCAGTGCTAGCCTCCCTACACTGGCTTCCTGTTAAGGCAAGGGCTGATTTCAAGGTTTTACTGCTAACCTACAAAGCATTACATGGGCTTGCTCCTACCTATCTTTCTGATTTGGTCCTGCCGTACATACCTACACGTACGCTACGGTCACAAGACGCAGGCCTCCTAATTGTCCCTAGAATTTCTAAGCAAACGGCTGGAGGTAGGGCTTTCTCCTATAGAGCTCCATTTTTATGGAATGGTCTGCCTACCCATGTGAGAGACGCAGACTCAGTCTCAACTTTTAAGTCTTTACTGAAGACTTATCTCTTCAGTAGGTCCTATGATTAAGTATAGTCTGGCCAAGGAGTGTGAAGGTGAACGGAAAGGCTGGAGCAACGAACCGCCCTTGCTGTCTCTGCCTTGCCGGTTCCCCTCTTTCCACTGGGATTCTCTGCCTCTAACCCTATTACAGGGGCTGAGTCACTGACTTACTGGTGTTCTTCCATGCCGTCCATGGGAGGGGTGCGTCACTTGAGTGGGTTGAGTCACTGACGTGGTCTTCCTGTCTGGGTTGGCGACCCCCCCCTTGGGTTGTGCCATGGCGGAGATCTTTGTGGGCTATACTCGGCCTTGTCTTCGGACGGTAAGTTGGTGGTTGTAGACATCCCTCCAGTGGTGTGGAGGCTGTGCTTTGGCAAAGTGGGTGGGGTTATATCCTGCCTGTTTGGCCCTGTCCGGGGGTATCATCGGATGGGGCCACAGTGTCTTCTGATCCCTCCTGTCTCAGCCTCCAGTATTTATGCTGCAGTAGTTTATGTGTCGGGGGGCTAGGGTCAGTCTGTTACATCTGGAGTATTCTCTTGTCTTATCCGGTGTCCTGTGTGAATTTAAATATGCTCTCTCTAATTCTCTCTTTCTCTCTTTCTTTCTTTCTCTTGGAGGACCTGAGCCCTAGGACCATGCCTCGGGACTACCTGGCATGATTACTCCTTGCTGTCCCCAGTCCACCTGGCCATGCTGCTGCTCCAGTTTCAACTGTTCTGCCTGCGGCTACGGAACCCTGACCTGTTCACCGGACATGCTTGTTGCACCCTCGACAACTACTATGATTATTATTATTTCACCATGCTGGTCATTTATGAACATTTTAACATCTTGACCATGTTCTGTTATAATAACCACCCGGCACAGCCAGAAGAGGACTGGCCACCCCTCATAGCCTGGTTCCTCTCTAGGTTTCTTCCTAGGTTTTTGGCCTTTCTAGGGAGTTTTTCCTAGGGAGTTTTTCCTAGCCACCGTGCTTCTTTCACATGCATTGCTTGCTGTTTGGGGTTTTAGGCTGGGTTTCTGTACAGCACTTTGAGATTTCAGCTGATATACGAAGGGCTATATAAATACATTTGATTTGATTTGGAAGCCAGTGGAGTGTGCGGAGGAGCAGGGTGACATGGGAGAACTTGGGAATGTTGAACACCAGGCGGGCTGCAGAATTCTGGATAAATTGCAGAGTTTTGATGGCACAAGCGGGGAGCCCAGCCAACAGTGAGTTGCAGTAGTCCAGACGGGAGATGACAAATGCCTGGATTAGGACCTGTGCCGCTTCCTGTGTGAAGTAGGGTCGTACTCTACGGATGTTTTAGAGCATGAACCTGCAGGAGTGAGTCACTACTTTGAAGTTTACAGAGGACGACAGGGTGTTGTCCAGGGTCACACCAAGGTTCTTTGCTCTCTGGGAGGCAGACACTGTGGAGTTGACAACTCCATCTTGAGCAGCTCCATCTTGTCTAGGTTGAGCATGACGTGGTGGGCCGACATCAAAGCTGAGATATCGGCCAGGCACATAGAGATGCATGTAACCACCTAGCTGTCAGAAGGGGGTTTAGAGAAAAGTATTTGAGTGTCATCCGCATAACAATGATAGGAGAGACCATGTGACGATATGACGAAGCAGAGTAACTTGCTGTCAAGAGAGAAGAGGAGAGGGCCTACAATCAAGCCCTGGGGGACACAAGTCATGGGAGTATGTGGTGCAGACACAGATCCTCTCAATGAAACCTGGTTGGTGTGGCCTGCCAGGAGGATGCAATCCAAAAGTTTGCAGAGCCTGAGACGCCCATCCGTGAGAGGGTGGAGAGGAGGATCAGATGGTTCACGGTGTCGAAGGCAGAGTCAGAGTCAGCTTTGGCAGTGAGGAAAGCCTCTGTGACACAGAGATGAGCAGTCTCGGTTGAGTGACCCGTCTTGAAACCTGAATGGTTAGGGTCAAGATGGTCGTTCTGAGAGAGATTGCGAGAGAGTTGGTCAGCGATAGCAAGGGATACTAGTCTGTAGTTTTTGACGTTAGAGGAGTCTAGTGTTAGTTTCTTGAGGAGGGGACCGACTCTGACATTTTTAAGTCAGAAGGGAGACAGCCAGTAGTCAGGGATGAGTTGATGAGGGAAGTGAGGAATTGGAGAAGGTCTCCAGAGATGGTCTGGAGAAGGGAGGAGAGGATGGGGTTGGGTGGGCAGGTTTTCGGGCGGCCGGACCTCACTAGTCACAATATTTCATCTGGAGAGGTCAAGGTGTAGGGTAGTTCTGTGTGAATGGAACCAGTGGACTCAATAGGCTGAATGAATGGGAAGCTTGCCATTTAGAGTGATAGAAAGTGGCTTTAGCAGAAGATACAGAGGAAAAGAAGGTAGAGAGGAAAGAGTGGAAGGATGATAGGTCCTCTGGAGGTTTAGCTTTCCTCCAATTTTGCTCAGCTGCCTGCAGCCTTGTTCTGTAAGCTCACAATGAGTCACTCACCCATGGAAAAGGAGGAGAGAGCCGACAGTGAGAGTCATAGGATGCGTAAAGGGAGGAGAGTAGGGTTGAAGAGGCAGAAAAGGGAGACAGGAGGAAGAAGGATTTAGCAGAAGGGAGAGATGATAGGATAGAAGAGAGTAGTGGGAGAGAGAGAGCGAAGACTGAGATGGCGCATGCCCATTTGGGTAGGGGCTGAGTGGCTAGGGTTGGAGGAAAGGAAGACAGAAAAGGAAACAAAGTAGTGATCAGAGACCTGGAGGGGGATTGCAGTGAGAATAGTAGGCAAACAGCCTCTAGTAAAGATGAGGTCAAGCATATTTCTTTGTGTGGGAGGGGACTGGGAAAGGGTGAGGTCAAAAGAGGCAAGGAGGGAAAGAAATTATTTGAAGGCAGAAGTCGGGAGGTTGAATTCGCCAAGTATGAAGAGCAGTGAGCCATCATCAGGAAATGAGCTTATCAAGCTGTCAAAGCTCATTGAGGAACTCTAAGGGCACATGGTGGGCGATAGATAACAACAATGAGTGGACAAGTGACAGTGACAGCATAGAATTCAAATGAGGAGATGGACAGGTGAAAGAGGGAGAAAAGAGAAAATCTCCACCTAGGAGAAATGAGTAGCCCTGTGCCACCACTGCGTCGACCAGTATATATCTTGATACAGCGTGAGTCACTACTGGGGTGTCACTGTAGTATCATAATTACAAGATAGAGTGAGTAAGGAAACTAGCGCATAAACTCAAAATAGCTATAGGACTGCAACAGATGGAGGGCAAAGGGATTTTATTGGGTAACAGTGGTTGATTGACAGCTCTCATCAGGTCTGACCACTGCAGGATAATAGAAGCTTCTGTCCTCCATTATTGTCTGGTATATCCAGTTTATGAATGCATGGTAAAAGTGGTGCAAGAAACAAGATAAAACATGTCACTTTACAAATCTCTAAACAGAGGGGATTTGCCCTAAAGATGTACAGTATGGAATGGTCAGACTGCACTTATGGGACCCAACAGTAAGTACTGAGAAACTCCTTGACCTCAGGTTGACTCCAGAGAGACTTAATTCATAGAAATGTATGTCAGAAGTACAGGTCTGACTGGAAGTGAGAGAGAGAGTGAACAGGGCAATGCAGATCTGTATGACTTAACCTTCTAACTATCCTGACTGAAAAGAGGGGCGGATTTAGGTAAAACTTACATGTGGCAATCTAGAATTAAAACTATTCTGTGGCTATCTGAAGTTCAGAGGGGACATTCTGAACACATTGGGTCAAGACTAATCTTCATATTCACAATCACATCATGAGCCTCCTAGGGGTCTGCCAGGGATTTCATTTTAATACAAATCTAATTTCACTCAATTTCCTTTGGTTTTGGAAGAGATTGGTGCGGAATTAGAGTTTTAAACTTTGATATGGTCCCTGCCATGTGCTGAAAAAGGACAGTGCACTGCATGTGAGCTATTAATTCAAAATCAATGTTGCATGAGCAATTGTGAGGTTATACTATGGTGTTTTCATACCACTATATTACTGATTCAAACATAATCCATCATCTCTGTTGGGAATAGATAAACACACAAACCCCTCAACAACAAATATGAATATATCAAATACACTCACACTAGAGTACCTTTACAGGTCAGAGATGTGAAAGGTGACATGCACCTTTCATTAGGAATGGTTTATGCCACAAAGTATTCATTGTTTATGTCAGACATGATCTATGGAAAGAACATTTGTGGTTACCGCACATTACATAAAACTGCCCCATCGAGGTCATATCTGTCGAAACAGAACACACCTGACCTTTTCCTCTAAACATTCACTCCTGAACTAGTGCTGTGCAGTTCTGGAACGACTCATTCTTTTTGAATGATTCTTTTTACTGACTTGAGAGCCATGATTCTTTTTACTGACTTGAGAGCCATGATTCTTTTTACTGACTTGAGAGCCATGATTCTTTTTCTGAGTGACTCGTTCATTTTAGTCGTTCGTTTGACCTGCTGGCCGCAATGAATTCTACAGCAGGATTAATACGCGCTCTTCCGTTGACTCAGGAGAAGTGCTCCGACCAACAACTGTCTGTCATATTTGCAAAATAGATCATGCTGCAGTTAGCATAGAGAAGAAAAGTACATGTTCAGAACTGATAATTGATCGCATGGTGCAAGAATGAATGCAATTAATTGATTATTGAATGTTATGATGGACACAGCATTGTAAAACCAAAACATACAGTTTATCCTCAACAAACTCGAACTTCGGAACGAATCGTTTGGGGGTGCTGCAGTTTTCAAATTATATTGTGCTTATCACCCTCACGGCAGTCAAGCAATGCATTCCGCCAAGAGTCATTCACAATCTAGTCCGTTTGCGGCCACAACTAGACCTCATTTCAAATGTACACTCTTAGAGAAAAGGGTTCCAAAAGGGATCTTCGGCTGTCCACATAGAACCTTTTTTTCCGTTCCAGGTAGAACCATTTTTGGTTCCAGGTGGAACCCTTTTTGGTTCCATGTAGAACGCTGGGTTCTACATGGAACCCAAAAGGGTTCTACCTGCAAACAAAAAGGGTTTTTCAAAAGGATTTTCCTTTGGAAGCAGCCAAAGAACCTTTTAAAATCACCTCTGGGTTCTACATGGAACCCAAAAGGGTTCGACCTGCAACCCAAAAGGGTTTTTCAAACGGGTTTTCCTTTGGGGACAGCTAAAGAACCCTTTAAGGTTCTAGATAGCACCTTTTTTTCTAAGAGTGTACCAAGAAATGCTCTTATTTGAATGCTTAGCTATTCACAAATGTACATTGTATTGAATGTTATGATGGACACAGCTTTGTAGGACCAAAACATACACACTTTCACAAGTCACACTCACAAATGACAGCCCAAATAAGCCCCTTTATGGTGAACGACATGTGAACGAGAGGCTTGTAGAATGATGACTATTTCGAGTTTTCAGTTCATCGTTAGCCGGTAGGGGTGTCACAGTCTTGGAAATTAGCGGACCAAGGCGCAGCGTGAGTATAGTTCCACATATGTATTTAAGTGAAACTAACAAAATAACAAAACTTACAAAGACCGTGAGGACGTAGTGCCCAAACACACTAACATTCAATATCCCACAAAACACAGGTGGGGAAATAGCTACCTAAATATGGTTCCCAATCAGAGGCAACGATAAACAGCTGCCTCTAATTGGGAACCACATTAGCACCAACGTAGAAATAGATATACTAGATCACCCACTAGTCACGCCCTGACCTACTACAGCCCTTGGTTCTCTATGGTCAGGGCGTGACAAGGAGGTCCTGCGTGCTCTGGGCATTACTGACTCAAATTAACGAAATTAGTCGAAAGATTTGTTCTTTTGACTGACCGAGTCGAAATGATCTGAGTCAGTAAAAGGAGCTGAACTTTCCATCGCTATCCTGAGTGCCACAACTCTTAAAGCGTAAAAACAACCAAACCACACACACACCACTGGAGGTCATACATGAAGTTAGCTGTACAGTATATAACTGATTAGTGGGTGACTTGGCATAGTCTTGGTGAGATATAAAAATACAGTCAAAGTTTCAATGTATAAAAAAATCACAAAATGCAACTGACGGATACTGATTAATTCAACCCTTTAGGAATAATATGGGTTTGTTACTACAGTACAATTATTTTTTAAGCATTTTTAAAAATGTATTTATTTATTTCACCTTTATTTATCCAGGTAGGCAAGTTGAGAACAAGTTCTCATTTACAATTGCGACCTGGCCAAGATAAAGCAAAGCAGTTCGACACATACAACAACACAGAGGTACACATGGACTAAAACAAACATACAGTCAATAATACAGTAGAAAAATAAGTCTATATACAATGTGAGCAAATGAGGTGAGATAAGGGAGGTAAAGGCAAAAAAGGCCATGGCGGCAAAGTAAATACAATATAGCAAGTAAAACACTGGAATGGTAGATTTGTAGTGGAAGAAATTGCAAAGTAGAAATAGAAATAATGGGGTGCAAAGGAGCAAAATAAATAAATACAGTAGGGGAAGCGGTAGTTGTTTGGGCTAAATTATAGATGGGCTATGTACAGGTGCAGTGATCTGTGAGCTGCTCTGACAGCTGGTGCTTAAAGCTAGTGAGGGAGATAAGTGTTTCGAGTTTCAGAGATTCAGAGAGAGACGGCCAAAGGAGGAATTGGCTTTGGGGCTGTCCAGAGAGATATACTTGCTGGAGCGCGTGCTACAGGTGGGTGCTGCTATGGTGACCAGTGAGCTGAGATAAGGCAGGACTTTACCTAGCAGGGTCTTGTAGATGACCTGGAGCCAGTGGGTTTGGCGACGAGTATGAAGCGAGGGCCAGCCAACGAGAGCGTACAGGTCGCAGTGGTGGGTATTATATGGGGCTTTGGTGACAAAATGGATGGCACTGTGATAGACTGCATCCAGTTTATTGAGTAGGGTATTGGAGGCTATTTTGTAAATGACATCGCCGAAGTCGAGGATCGGTAGGATGGTCAGTTTTACGAGGGTATGTTTGGCAGCATGAGTGAAGGATGCTTTGTTGCGAAATAGGAAGCCAATTCTAGATTTAACTTTGGATTGGAGATGTTTGATGTGAGTCTGGAAGGAGAGCTTACAGTCTAACCAGACACCTAGGTATTTGTAGTTGTCCGCATATTCTAAGTCAGAACCGTCCAGAGTAGTGATGCTGGACGGGCGGGCAGGTGCGGGCAGCGATCGGTTGAAGAGCATGCATTTAGTTTTACTTGTATTTAAGAGCAGTTGGAGGCCACGGAAGGAGAGTTGTATTGCATTGAAGCTCGTCTGGAGGGTTGTTAACACAGTGTCCAAAGAAGGGCCAGAAGTATACAGAATGGTGTCGTCTGCGTAGAGGTGGATCAGAGCCTCACCAGCAGCAAGAGCAACATCATTGATGTATACAGAGAAAAGAGTTGGCCCAAGAATTGAACCCTGTGGCACCCCCATAGAGACTACCAGAGGCCCGGACAACAGGCCCTCCGATTTGACACGTTGAACTCTATCAGAGAAGTAGTTGGTGAACCAGGCGAGGCAATCATTTGAGAAACCAAGGCTATTGAGTCTGCTGATGAGGATGTGGTGATTGACAGAGTCGAAAGCCTTGGCCAGGTCAATGAATACAGCAGCACAGTATTGTTTCTTATCGATGGCGGTTACGATATCATTTGGGACCTTGAGCTCTGAAACCAGATTGCATAGCGGAGAAGGTGCGGTGGGATTCGAAATGGTCGGTAATCTGTTTGTTGACTTGGCTTTCGAAGACCTTAGAAAGGCAGGGTAGGATAGATATAGGTCTGTAGCAGTTTGGGTCAAGAGTGTCCCCTCCTTTGAAGAGGGGGATGACAGCAGCTGCTTTCCAATCTTTTGGAATCTCAGACGACACGAAAGAGAGGTTGAACAGGCTAGTAATAGGGTTTGCAACAATTTCGGTAGATCATTTTAGAAAGAAAGGGTCCAGATTGTCTAGCCCGGCTAATTTGTAGGGGTCCAGATTTTGCAGCTCTTTCAGAACATCAGCTGACTGTATTTGGGAGAAGGAGAAATGGGGAAGGCTTGGGCGAGTAGCTGTGGGGGGTGCAGTGCTGTTGACCGCGGTAGGGGTAGCCAGGTGGAAAGCATGGCCAGCCGTAGAAAAATGCTTATTGAAATTCTCAATTATAGTGGATATATCGGAGGTGACAGAGTTTCCTATCCTCAGTGCAGTGGGCAGCTGGGAGGAGGTGTTCTTATTCTCCATGGACTCTACAGTGTCCCAGAACTTTTTTGAGTTTGTGTACAGGAAGCAAATTTCTGCTTGAAAAAGCTAGCCTTGGCTTTTCTAACTGCCTGTGTATATTGGTTTCTAACTTCCCTGAAAAGTTGCATATCACGGGGGCTGTTCGATGCTAATGCATAACACCACAGGATGTTTTTGTGTTGGTTAAGGGCAGTCAGGTCTGGAGAGAAGCAAGGGCTATGTCTGTTCCTGGTTCTAAATTTCTTGAAAAAAAAAATAACCAGGCATCCTCTACTGACGGGATGAGGTCAATATCCTTCCAGGATACCCGGGCCAGGTCGATTAGAAAGGCTTGCTCACTGAAATGTTTCAGGGGCATTTGACAGTGATGAGTGGAGGTTGTTTGACCGCTGACCCATTATGGATGCAGGCAATGAGGCAGTGATCGCTGAGATCTTGGTTGAAAACAGCAGAGGTGTATTTAGAGGGCAAGTTGGTTAGGATGATATCTATGAGGGTGCCCGTGTTTACGGCTTTGGGGTGGTACCTGGTAGGTTCATTGATCATTTGTGTGAGATTGAGGGCATCAAGCTTAGATTGTAGGATGGCTGGGGTGTTAAGCATGTCCCAGTTTAGGTCACCTAGCAGCACGAGCTCTGAAGATAGATGGGGGGCAATCAGTTCACATATGGTGTCCAGAGCACAGCTGGGGGCAGAGGGTGGTCTATAGTAGGCGGCAACGGTGAGAGACTTGTTTTTAGAGAGATGGATTTTTAAAAGTAGAAGTTTAAATTGTTTGGGTACTGACCTGGATTGCAGGACAGAACTCTGCAGGCTATCTCTGCAGTAGATTGCAACACCGCCCCCTTTGGACGTTCTATCTTGTCTGAAAATGTTGTAGTTAGCAGTCTGACCACTCCGGCGACTGTTGACTGACGGGCAGCTCCGACGACTGTTGACTGACGGGCAGCTCCGACGACTGTTGACTGACGGGCAGCTCCGACGACTGTTGACTGACGGACAGCTCCGACGACTGTTGACTGACGGGCAGCTCCGACGACTGTTGACTGACGGGCAGCTCCGACGACTGTTGACTGGCGAGGCTGGGTTTACGCACTTGCCGTTTAGTGCGGGGAGCGGGAACAGGACGAGTCGGACTGGGTGGACGCACTTCCGGGTCCGCACGAGAGACAGGAGCTGGAAACCCAGGGCTATGGAGGCGCACAGCCGGTCTAGATCTTACCTCCTGCACAACCCGCCTTGGCTCGATGGAACTAGTAGCCCTGCACGAGCGGAGTGCTCGTACAGGGCAGACTGGGCTGTGCAGGGGCTTGATGGTAGCCGTGCGTAGAGCGGGAGTTGGGTAGCCTGGTCCTCGGAGGCGTACCGGCGACCAGATGCGCTGCGCAGGCATCCTCCTACCAGGCTGGATGCCCGCTCTAGCACGGCACCTGCGAGGGGCTGGAATAACTCGCACCGGACTGTGCGTGCGTATGGGTGAGATATTGCGCTTCTCAGCGAAACATGGCGCTCCCCACCTCATACGCTCCTCCATATAACCACGGGTAGCTGGCTTCCGGCTCTTCCTAGGCCTAGCCAAACTACCCGTGTGCCCCCCCCCAAAATTTTCTTGGGGGTGCCTCTCGTGCTTCAACGCCAGTCTTGTCCCTCGGAAACGTTCCCGGTCCATACCCGCCTTACTCCTTTCCTCTCTCTCGCGTACCACCTGTTTCCAAGGAAGGCGATCTTTCCCTGCTTGGATTTCCTCCCAAGTGTAGGAGCCTTCTCCCTCCAAGATCTCCTCCCAAGTCCATCTCTCTCGTTTGTCCTCTTCGAAAACCGTCTGCTCCTTCCTCTGCTGCTTGGTCCTTGAGAGGTGGGTGATTCTGTCACGGTTGTCGTTGGTGAATGAGGACCAAAATGCAGCAGGTACGTGTATACTCATTTTTAGATTTATTACCTTTCAAAACGGACACTCCAAAACAACAAAACACGCAAATGAACGAACAACAAACAGTCTGGTAAAGCCTAGGGCTGAACACAGAACAATCACCCACAAACCACAAACACAAACACACCCTCATTTATGAGACTCTCAATCAAAGGCAGATAGAAAACACCTGCCTTCAACTGAGAGTCCCAACACCAATTCACCAGACATAGAAACAGACATACTAGACTCCACATAGAAATACCTAAACATAAACCAACACCCGGAATTACTAAAACAAACACCCTTAAACAAACACACCACCCTGAACCACATAAAACAAATACCCTCTGTCACGCCCTGACCAAACTACAAAACAATTAACCTTATATACTGGCCAGGACGTGACAGTTAGGGATGAAGATTTCAGAGTTTTTGGTAGACTTCCTAAGCCAGGATTCAGACATGGCTAGGACATCCGGGTTGGCAGAGTGTGCTAAATCAGTGAATAAAACAAACTTAGGGAGAAGGCTTCTAATGTTAACATGTTTGAAACCAAGGCTATTACGGTTACAGAAGTCATCAAAAGAGAGTGCCTGGGGAATAGGAGTGGAGCTAGGC
Source organism: Salmo trutta (assembly GCF_901001165.1). NCBI lineage: Eukaryota > Metazoa > Chordata > Actinopteri > Salmoniformes > Salmonidae > Salmo > Salmo trutta. Next base: position 38,545,841 of record NC_042959.1, read on the forward strand.
ACTGCAGGGCCTAGATTCACCTCTAGATCACCGGAAGAACAGAGGAGGAGTAGGATAAGGGTACGGCTAAAAGCTATGAGAATTGGTCGTCTATGACGTCCAGAATAGAGAGTAAAAGGAGTAGGTTTCTGGGGGCGATAAAATAGCTTCAAGGTATAATGTACAGACAAAGGTATGGTAGGATGTGAATACAGTGGAGGTAAACCTAGGCATTTAGTGATAATGAGAGAGATATTGTCTCTAGAAACATCATTGAAACCAGAAGATGTCATAGCATGTGTGGGTGGTGGAACTGAAAGGTTGGATAAGGTATAATGAGCAGGGCTCTACAGTGAAATAAGCCAATAAACACTAACCAGAACAGCAATGGACAAGGCATATTGACATTAAGGAGAGGCATGTTTAGCCGAGTGATCATAAGGGTCCCGTGAGATTCAGACAGCTAGCTGGCGGAAGATGGAGGGAGGTCTGTTTTTAGCCACCTCGTGCGTTTCCGTCGGTAGATTAGTGGGGTTCCGTGTGGTAGGGGGGACCAGTCCAATTGCCAAAATAGTTATAGTGAAGGCCCGATGGGGCTCCGCATCGGCAGTAAAACGGGTCCGGATAGGTGACTGTAGCCCAGGAGTGGCTGATGGAACTCTTCAGCTGGCTAGCTCCGGAATAATTGATGTTAGCTCCGGGACCGACGTTAGCCAATAGTCACTCGGGTAGCAGCTAGCTAGCTGCAAGATCCAGGTGTAAATGTCCAGAGCCTGCGGTAGAAATCCGGGGATATGGAGAGAAAATAGGTCCGGTATGCTCTGGTCGCGCTGTACAAAACTGCCGATAGCTTTTTGAGCTAAGGGATAGCTGATGACCGCCAACCATGGCTAGCTGAACTCCAACGTTAGCCAGTGAACTGGCTAACCTCTGGCTAACCGCTGGCTAGCTTCTGTTGTGGATTTCAGATTTGAGGTAAATAATACATTTTTTTTAATTGGCGAGGCGGGTTGCAGGAGAGTGTTTTGAGGTTGAGTTTTTAGAAAAAAAATATATAAAAAGATATGCGAAGAAAATACATAAATATATATATACATGGGTCACGACAAGACGAAAGGACAAAGACGTCTGACTGCTACGCCATCTTGGAAAGGGTTACCACACATTTTTACCACACATTCTGTAAAGTTCTGTATGATTTTTTATCTTTTGTAACGTTGCCTGTGGATACTGTAGCTACGTGTCATGCTGTACTCTAAATCTGTCACCGCAGAGCTCACAGAAAGGTCATTAACATTAGGCCTGAAAAGGGCACACAAGCTCCTCATCTACAGCAGTATGTTGAATCTGACTTCACACACACTGATAACTGGATAAGCCTGCCAGACCTGCAGTCCACAATAACAACTATATTTGGTCCTGCCCAATACATACACATATCTAATTTCACCCTATCATCAGAGAGCACCAAATGAGTCTGGATGAACGCTAAAAGGGGGTCTTTGAGCGTTCATCTAGTGCTGTATCCTTGTAAAGACTTCCTAGTACTACAGATTCAAGGCAAAAGGTATCATGCAATTTCAATAAGGGATTTATTCATGACTAGGCTAGGCACAAAGAGCCTTTTCTGCAGCTTTCAACGTAAAAAAACGGTCAGCATTTGCATTTTAAAAGAACACCTGTGATAGGCATAAATGTGTTGTGAAACAAACCGTGCAAATGGCTTGACATTTTCATTTCACTTGTCGTCCTTTCAAAGGGAGCTGTTGGAGCAGCACAATCAACTGCTGCAATGCACTGGCCTGTCAGGTGGATGTGTCACCTGGCCTGCGCTGTGCAGTGATGTAACCCAGCTCCCAGCAGCCTATAGAGGGATGTGTGTGTTAATACAGAGAGGCTAGCTTCTTGTGTCTGGTACTCTGGCCATGCCACAGGGTTACCTTTGACCCCAGGACCAGCCCATCCCCAGTGCCCATTCCCTTGGCGCCAACTGTTTTATTTAATACCTACTCACTCTCTGGAACAGTGACCAAAAAGTTGATTCCTTTCCCACAGGGTGACAGAGAGAGGTAATTCCATTCCATTATCTCGGTTCTTTTCAGCACAGGATAGTTAGACCGATAGGATGTTTGCCAATTTGGGACACATTTTCCTCTGTAGATAGGGGACCTGGGGGATGGTGAGTGACCCTGGTCATATATTTATTTTCACATAAGAACATCAACTTACAGACACACACAAACAACGACTACATCTCATCTGCCCAGACCCACATGCTAACACTCTCATCCCTGGTGCCTGCATTATGTTTTGCTTTATAGTCAGACTGGTCTTTGAGGCCCGCTGCATCGCAAACTGAGTTATAGAGAAGTGGTGTGTGTGTTTGTGTTGGGGTGAGAGGGATAGGATGAGGTGGGACGAGGGTCTGATTTAGACACATCTGCACGTGTCAAGAGGTTAATGGCGCTAATCCCCATAAAAACATTGTTGAACTAGTTAAACTGGAAGATAAATTAATACTAAACATATTCATAGACAACATGGTACATAATGAATATGATATCTGGTCTCAAGACAGTACTTTGTACGCTGTATCAAACCGATTAAAGACAGGAGGGAATTTCAAAGTATCTATCCACAGAGGTGATTTTCACGAGTTCATTTACCCCATGTCAATGACTGTGATAGCTAGCTATCTCCCATCCATACACAACACACACTACCGCCTCCCCACTCTAGATGAGCGGCTGTATACTTAGCAGGCAGCACACGCAACATGAAAGGACTTGGAAGGTTGGACTTCTATACACATCCCTAATAGAGCTTTCATGGCTGCTCTCTGTGCTGCAGAGGAGAGGAGAGAAGCTCCTGTCAAGGACAAGTCATTATACCACTAATTAGCTGCCTTTATTATTATTTTACTACTGATGATCTGACTTGTGCATCTGCATGCTAACAACAGACACAGAGAGAGCCAAGCCTAGCCTGGCGATGTGGTCTAGAAACCAGGAGAAAACATTTACATAGGATACCAAATAATTACGTTTTTCTGATGTTAACAGGGTAATTACTGTCTTTATCAAGGTTTTGAAGACAGTGGCTTAATTATGGACGAAAGGGAAGTTAATTCTGACTGAAACGAGGTTTGAGGTTAATTTGCTAGTTTGAGGTTCACACTCTTTTGACGACGAGAGAGATATCACTCTTTATTTAATTGCTGAAAACCATTATGGACTATGATCATGGCCAGTAGGCTATGTGCTCTATATTTTGAGGACTATCATATTTCATTTGATCAATGTTAGCAAACTGCCATGTCAAGTTAATCTTTGACTGACTAGTAACGAGTCATGAGGAATGGGACCTCCTTGGGCTTTCGTACACCAGATTGGCAATCTTTAATTATAAAAAGATCAAGAAATATTCCCCCTGCAATTAGAATGACACTGTGATATCCAGTTGGTCATTCCCCCTGCCGTCCTCCCTTGTTATTGGAAACAAAAAATCTGCAGACCTTTCTGAAACAATCACAAGTGACAGTTTTATTGGCAAGTATATTTTGGGAAACAGAATGACATGAAAATTGAGAACAAAACAGAACAAAAGGATCAGCGAAATGGCAGAACGGAAATTGCAGATGTGGATTTTGGAATGAAACGTGCATGATGATCACTGTCTTTGTTCTTTCTTGGCTTGGTAAAATGTTTTACACTCATACATATTTCATATACAGTACCAGTCAAAAGTTTGGACACACCAACACATTCAAGGGTTTTTCTTTATTTTTACTATTTTCTACATTGCAGAATAATAGTGAAGACATCAAAATGATGAAATAACACATATGGAATCATGTAGTAACCAAAAAAGTGTTAAACAAATAAAAATATTTTATATTTGAGATTCTTCAAAGAAGCCACCCTTTGCCTTGATGACAGCTTTGGAATGCATTTCAATTAACAGGTGGGCCTTGTTAAAAGTTAATTTGTGCCATTTCTTTCCTTCTTAATGCGTTTGAGCCAACCAGTTATGTTGTGACAAGGTAGGGGTGGTATACAGAAGATAGCCCTATTTGGTAAAAGACCAAGTCCATATCATGGCAAGAACAGCTCAAATAAGCAAAGAGAAACGACAGTCCATCATTACTTTAAGAAGTGAAGGTCAGTCAATCCAGAAAATTCTACGTTTCTTCAAGTGCAGTCGCAAAAACCATCAAGCACTCTGATGAAACTAGCTCTCATGAGGACCGCCACAGGAAAGGAAGACCCAGAGTTACCTCTACTGCAGAGGATAAGTTTATTAGAGGTACCGGCCTCAGAAATTGCAGCCCAAATAAATGCTTCACAGAATTCAAGTAGCAGACACATCTCAACATCAACTGTTCAGAGGCGACTGTGTGAATCAGGCCTTCATGGTTGGATTGCTGCAAAGAAACCACTACTAAAGGTCACCAATAAGAAGAAGAGACTTGCTTGGACCAAGAAACACGAGCAATGGACATTAGAACGGTGAAAATCTGTCCTTGGGTCTGATGAGTCCTAATTTGAGATTTTTGGTTCCAACCGGCATGTCTTTGTGAGACGCAGAGTAGGTGGACTTATGAGGAGGTGTGGGGGTGCTATGCTGGTGACACTGTCAATAATTTATTTAGAATTCAAGGAGTGATGGAGTGCTATATCAGATGACCTGGCCTCCACAATCACCCGACCTCAACCCAATTGAGATGGTTTGGGATTAGTTGGACCACAGAGTGAAGGAAAAGCAGCCAACAAGTGCTCAGCATAAGTGGGAACTCCTTCAAGACTTTTGGAAAAGCATTCCAGGTGAAGCTGTTTGACAGAATGCCATGAGTGTGCAAAGCTGTCATCAAGGCAAAGGGTGGCTACTTTGAAGAATTTAAAATCCAAAATAAATTTGGATTTGTTTAAAACTTTTTTGCTTAATACATAATTCCATATGTGTTATTTCATAGTTTTGATGTATTCACTATTATTCTACAATGTAGAAAATAGTAAAAATAAAGAAAAACCCTTGAATGAGTAGGTGTGTCCAAACTTTTGATTGGTACTGTAAATCATATACTACTGTGTACTATACACATTGTTTGAAACAAATGAAAGTAAATATGCCATATATAGCAACTTCAAAGGTAAACTGGCATTAAAAGTACATCATTGCTCTAACAAACCCGTACTAATTAGCTTGCTTTTTATTGTGAGAGTTGTGTCAAAGGAATTAATGTTTCTTAATATTAGGCTCTGTTAATGTACTTCAGCTCCAAGAAGAGGTAGAATGACCTACTGCCAGAAGCTAAGACCTTTATAAATGTGTACTACATACTGTATGGGGCATACAGTGTAAGCATAGTTATAAACACACAGCAAACACATCATAAAACAATAAGCTGAAGGCAAAGCTATTCCTACTGCCATAATACCCTGCGGTTGATCAATGTTAAGTATTACAACTTGATTCTGTAGTTCACAGATACACACAACACACAGCGGGATTCTGTACCCCACCCCACTGACTCCTCTCCTCCTCTTACTCTCCCCCTCACTCAAGGTTGCAAACACTGCTAATTAACATATTTATGAGTCTTGCAACCAACTCTGATGACAAATTATAGTGAGAGAGATATGTTCCTACACAGAGCGCAATCGCTCTGCTGTTACTCTATCATTCTGACACCCAGCTCTCTCTGCGCTCAACGGGATGGGCCTCCAACTCTGTTTCCTGTCACTCTCTGGATATTTATATCAAGCATAAATACCCAGACACTGATGGAGTGCCAATCCACCCCTCCGCATTACAGAGACATATTTGTCTTCCTATGTGTCACAAATTCCAAGAAACTGAAGAGCCAAGCAGAAGCAGGAGATGCTGGAGCCATGCTTGGTGCACTGTGGGGGAACTGAATGCATTCACATAATTGGATTGGCTGCGTGAGGATGACACTGCCCGTTTGTCACCGACCCTGTGATTAGATCAAGGTGAATATGTGGGAATGTGGCGTTCATTCAACAGTGGTATTTATGGTCTGCCATTTTGGGTTATTGCACACCTGAGGTCAAGACAAACTACAGATGTAGGATCTTAATTTGACCATCCTGTTGTTGCAGGAAATGCAAACTTGTAATGTATTCTACGTTTAAAAATGCTTCTAAAGTTTGTAATTTGCACTTTTATTTTATTTGACTTGATTTGCCCTAGTTAAAAATGTATCAGCCCCTACAAAAATATCAATACATTTTAATCCACACAATAATTCACATTTCCTGTTCCTGCAGCATAAATATTTTTTCCTGCTCCGAGAAAATGGTCAAATTAAGATCCTACATCTATATACAGTATGAGGATTTTCCTCATGATATGACATTAATGCACAGAAAATAGGCCCTTTTTGAGATGAATAATGTGCTTTCCTGGAACATCGTGCTAACAATACCCCCCCCACTCTCCTCCTGCAGTGTATCCATCTAGCCAGGAGCCTCAGTGTAATCTCAGGCGTTCTGTCTTAATATGGCCTCTCCTCTCCTCCTCCTCTGCTGGAAGGGCCCTCATGGCATGGGGCTGTCCATGAAGAGTAGGCAGAACCACAGACAGAGCAGAGACGCAGCGGCGCAACGCTCTCCTCTCCTTGGTCCTCTCCTTTATCGTGTCACTCCTCTCAGATGCTCCGGCGGCTAATCAGGCGCCCTGTGGCTAATAATAGGCCCTTCTCGTGTAAAGGGTACGGGGGAGCTGATTTCCATGGAGCTATTAAATCTTCTCTGCACTTAGCGTCTCCTCAGCTAATAAACACTGACAGCTGTGGCCTAATGGTCCAGCCGCCAGAACTCACCACAGTGCCTGCCGCACAACAATTAATTACCAATTTTGTGGGGCTACAGGTTCTTGTCAAGGAGCCCTTTCCTTTTTCAGGGGACGCTGCTGTTTTGCCCATTCGAGGAGGAGCAGTTAACAGCTCACATTTAATTTGATGAGATGCAGATTGGATATCATATAGAAGGACTTAGATCAATCTGTTAGGTCTCTTGAGCCATAAGTATATTCACATTCACGTCATAAATGTTTTATATGGATTACAAGGAGTAATGGTAAGGGACAGGTTGATCAAATCTACATCCATATTTATTCCAGCCTTTGTTAATTTCAACACTCTCAATATTTGTTAGTCTATGAGTATAACAAAACTGTGTGTCAGTTAGAGACAGTGTCACTCTTCCTACTTTTTTGTTGTTGCAGATAAAGCAACAATGACAACAAGACTGGGTATAGTCATGGCTCACAAAGCTGTAAATATCTTTTTGTTATTAGGGTGCCTATTTCAGTACAAATGACCAGTTCCTTCGCCTCAGAGGGAGAATGGATCCTTGAGAAAGCCATTACTTTAGCAACACCCAAGGTTTATACTTTCTCTCCTTCAAGCAGCCCAGACCATTCCCTGTTCCCTATCTATTCATCATTGAAACAAATAACTTAACATAAAAAAGCATTTTTTTTCATATCAAATACACAAAATCGATACAAAATCATTGTACCCATTGCTGAGATGAAAAAATAACAACAACATAAGAGAAATTGACAATATTGTACGAGGAAGTCGTGTTTACACTTTACGAACAATTATTAATATACATTGCGTTCACTCAATACGGCAATACCTTTGGAACAAACACCCACCACACCCACCCTGCCAGAGATATTTTTTTCCTGTATCAGGCGTAGTTAAGGGGCTCTTTCTCCAGACGCCAAGGCACTCGATAAATCCTGATGCGCATGGATGGAATGCCTGTGACAGAAGGTGTGAAATCCATTGTAGGGCGCAGGGGGCTTGCTGGATGAGAGAGATTTATGCTGTGTTATACAGACTGCTCACTCTATTAAGTTTAATTGGGTTGGGGCTACCCGACTCTTCATCTTATCAGAAATATAATAACCACGCAGAGAAAGGTAACGATTGAGAATGGTAAAGCAGTAAATATATTTATTCCATAGGAAGAACTGCAATAAATGTCCTGGGGTTGTAAAGCAAGGCATATAAGGTCCAGTTTGTGTATTATCCAGAAAGCTATTATGCACTGATTGGGTAACAGGGTTGTTCTTAAACTGGGGAAAAAATACACATTTGTAAAACAGCTTGGATTCAGCCTGGTTTCTTCTAGCAAGACTACTGAACACTGAGGGTAATTGGTGTACCAAGTGCCAATCACCCACAGAACACCTTGGCCTAGAGCAGAGTATACAATTACTGTATCTGTAAAGCAAGGCTAACAAAAGCCCAAATGAAGTAACTTCCAATTGAAACCGTAAAGTTACGTGCAACAATGTAGTTGAACTGAATAGTGTTCACAATATGGCAGAACTGAATGTGAACACTGCACAAGGTAGTAGCGTGCTAAGCCAACCCGTCATATCGGAGCCAGTTGTTAGGTGAAGTGTATTATTTAAATACCGAACAGTGAAGAAGAGGAAGGAGGAGGAGAAGAAGAAGACGACGACGACATCTCCTTGGCTCTGCAGGAGCTCGGAAACTCCATCTCTTCAGCTGTCTCCTCCCAGTCTCTGTGTTGATGCATGTGGAATAATGGCCTATAATTTACCCCAACTTGACAGCTTAAATATGCCTTCCTCGCACTTGTTTTGTTATTGTCAACTGGTCCTGAGCTCCAGAATAAGATTTGAAGAGTGTTTGTATATCTCGCAGGCAGGGCTTTTTGCATGGTAAGTGCCGAAAGCACATTGTAGTATGAATATGTGGTTGTAACGTTCCGGTAAAATGTTTTATATTAAGTGTAATTTTGACACAATCATTGTATGGACACAGATTTGAAAGAATTGTGTTGTTTCATGCTGATAACTGGCCCTTTTATTAAAATGTTCTAGCCTACATTGTACAAGGTGCAGGAGAATGAGCTGAGAGGTTACGGCCGGGCACCTCCCCCAGGTTAGAACAAGCTCATAATTAAATATGGAAACAAGGGTCAGGGGAATCCTGCATGCCAGTGGTGATGCTGTGTTCTGTTTTGATCTCTCTGAGCATTTGCCTGCCTTGTGTGTTATACTTTCTATTAGCCCCCAGATGTATGTATTGCAAATGCCCCCTCAGGCATATTTGGCTGATTGCAGCAACACTTTTTAATGGGGTTGACTCAGGCATTAGAATGCAGTGTTGGTGATCACTCTGCTGCTTTACAGTAGAGGACATTCCAACAAACAGAGCTCCAAAACTATATTGACACAGCAATGGCAATGGATCCCCATCCAAAAGGCACTGCAGTAAAATGTATTTTGAAGAACAGGCCAGCCCGGTTGGAGAGAAAGCAGCAAGGAGCCCCTGACTATTGCAGTCTATAATTACACTTGTCTGCTCTATGGAGAGGAGAGCGTTAGCACTGGCTCCCATGGGGAAGACTTACCCGGTTGGACATCTATAACACTGGCCTGTCTCTCAGTGGGGAACAGGACCTTCGGGGGTCTGGTTGTGAGGAGAGCTGTAAAAAAACAAGCACACATTGAGAGATAGGACAGGCAGTAGGGAGAAAATAAACATATTGTTGTGTAAGCGATTACACAGCTTCTCATACTGAGCAATGTTGAGAGGATCAGTAATCCATGCAAATAGAATGGAGCTGTTTCAGTGCCGGCAAAACTCTTCCGCAAACATCATTTACAAATATCATTATATTATATACTGTAATCAGTTAGCTTGTGGGAACACCAGCAATTTGCTGAGGAGTGCTGAGTTTTATCATTCTAAAATGCAAATGCACGCACACACACACAATTTCAGTTTGAGGACACCACTTCAGACCTCAAGAGACTTGTATCACCAGGACAGTTAGCAGAGTGTGGGATACAGAAGTGAGCTGAATAATCGTGGGCCACTTTGATAATGTAAAAACTCGGTGGATTAATTACATAAAATCATCTAGAGATATGCTCTAAAAACATGTGAGCGCACTGAAAGTATTTGATCTCCTGGAGTTTAGTTAAGAGTGGTGAAATGGTTTCTGTGCTTTAGAATATCCCGACAAAGGTAAATGAAAGCAGATACAGTATTTAAAAGCTGGGTGCACACATGAGTGAGAGAACTTCGTGGTATAGGGCTAGCTAGAGTATATATATTTTAAGTGAAACGTCGCAGCAGCAAGCTTTCATGTTTCCAGTTTGAGAGAGCATAACACACTCTTTATTTGTGCTAGAACCGCCTGACACACTCATTATATCTGTGAGTTTCAAAATGCACGTTTTCTTTGTATTTAGCTGCATAATCTATTTTGCTAGAGCATTAAAGCCAACATAAAGAAACCAACTTGTTAAAAAGAATAATTTTGAACTTTTCAAGCCATTTCTAGCTGTCAGAATATTAGCTACTAATGTAATCCTTGTACAATACAAGACAAACTTGCTGCATGAAAAGTTCAAATTGCAGTTGCCCTGTATATAAAAAATGGTCATAATGAATATAATGTGCAGAGTCAGCGAAAATATTGACACTGCATTCACTGTATACACAAACACTAATGATATAAACAGCAATGAGGTTAGTTTGTTCTGCATATCTGGCAGTGCACAGTTTACTCTGCCCATTCACCGGGAGAAAAGGGGCCAAAACCCTCAGAGCAACCTTCAATTCAAGGAGAGAGAAGAAAATTGTATGTTATGAACATTTTTATCTTTTTGGCCCCCACTTAATTTTCTCTCCATTGTATGAGGAGCGGCAGTAGCGGGAGTGAGGGATGAAGCTGGGACCCCTCATCCATCTTGGGGGGACAGCTGGAGCTTTAGCATGCAAATGAAAGCTATCATTCTTGTCAAGCAAGGAGCCAGAGAGAGCCCACACGCCTGCAGACCCACAGCCACTTAATATTCTCCACCTGGCAGGACCACCCTCGCTGGGTGCCGGCCCTTCCCGGCCCCTTTGCAGCCCCTGTAGGTCACCTGCGGCCGGACCCCTATCTGCAGCACCACCTTGCTCCTGAGAGAGCAGCCACCTCAGCTCAGGGGCCCTCTCTCCACAGAGATAGAGATAACACTCACTTGGACACACAAATTTAGTATTAACATTTTGTATGTTGCCATGCTTAGGCCTTATTGATAATACTCTTCAAAGGGAACACATCAAACACAGTGTGGCTATGGTATGGGAATGTTCTGTACATATCAACACTGTGAACTCTTTATTTACCACTACAGTTTGAAACTTCACATCTGCATATTCCTGAGCAGAATTCTGCTCTGGAACTTGAAAGTAAGCAACCCTGAGATGATCATTCCTCTCCCTATCAAGTACTTAGCCTGGTTTGCTTTTAAATGTGGGGTAGAATTCTCAAATATTACGGTAATCTTAAAGATCTTAAAAATAATTTTCCGCACAGCTGCACCATTTTACACTCTGTCCGTTTCCCCTCATGAATTTTCAGAGCTCCTGTTGCAATATTGAGTATACTTGACTTGTGTGTGTTTGTATCCACTTTGCTAATGCACTACAGAGGAAAATGCTGAGCTTTCATGTAGTTTAAATGGATTCAGAGTAAAATTTGCATTGGAAATAACACTACTGGAGCAGGGTGTGAAATGTTCCTTCAGAGTAGTAACATGTGTGATGTTTTCGATTGGTCTTCTGAAAACATGACAAAACATGGCAGTAAGTGTGTTGTCACAGATGCTTATTATGTAAGTGAAGTGGTCAAACAATATAGGATATCTCAAAGGACACCTCTAGCCGTTCAAAGGTAGCTATATGCGTACAGCTGGAAAAGCATAGATTTTTTGCCCTGCCATACAACTCAAGGCATTGACTGATCTCACTGTGAGAAAAAAGTCAAGCAATTAAAATTATTTCAATGGGCGATTAACAAGGAAGAGACTGATGTGGCCTTGTTTTGAAGATTGTTCAATAAGAAATGCTAGCGTCATGACAGAAGCCAAACGGGAGTTGTCTTGGGGGTGTTGTTAAATGTGGGAGTTTTATGTTCACATATCGTACCCTGGCACTTTAGCTAGAAATCTGTCATTAATGTAGATGTTTTTGCAGAGGAGGTCTTAATTGTGCAATTTTACATCTAGCTAAAGTGCAGTATTTCTCAAGAAAAAAAGTACATGGAAAACGAGTCACTGCATACAATGCATCTAGTCGGGAAAGTCTGGCTGTGCGCTCAGGACTGATTTCTGAGAACAATTACATGTCTAAACTTCATAATCTGCAAGCTGTCAAACTATCGTAAATAAAGCACAAGCTACACGACTCCTTTAGTTAAAAGAATAAACCTTTTGACTCATTTCGTTCATTTGAGTCAGTAACGCACAGAGCTTGCAGGACCCCCTATCAGCGAACGATGAACACTAAAAACTAGATAGAGTCATGGTTCTACAAGCCTCTCATTCACAATAGGAGGCTTATTGGAGCTGTCATTTGTGACCGAGACTTGTAAAAGTCTACTTTAAACAATGTACATGTCACGCCCTGACCTGAGAGAGAGGATTTGTCTCTATGTGGTTAGGTCAGGGTGTGGGGTGGGCATTCTATGTTTTGTATTTCTTTGTGTTGGGCCGAGTATGGTTCCTAACCAGAGGCAGCTGTCTATCGTTGTCTCTGATTAGGAACCATACTTAGACAGCCTTTTTCCCACCTGTGTTTGTGGGATCTTGTTTTTGTATTGCTGTGAGTAGCCTGCAAAACTTTTCGTTCGTTCGTTCGTTCGTTCGTTCGTTCGTTCGTTTGTTCGTTCGTTGTGTTGTGTTGTGTATTGTTTTGCTGGTTCACTGTTAAATAGAGTATGATGAACCCAACCTACGCTGCGCCTTGGTCTACCTTTAACGACGGACGTTACAGTACATTTGTTGATTGATAGGCATACAAATATGATTATTTCTTGATACATTTGAAAAGAGGTCCAGTTGTGGCCGGAATCGGACTAGATTGTGAACGACTCTTAGCGGACTGTGCTGCTTGACTGCCGTGAGAGTATGGCCGCTGAGCCAGAGAAGCGTATATCAATCCTACTGCAGGACACATTTCCGCCAGCTGGTTGAATGACTAAAATTAACAAGTCTGTCAGAAAAACAAATCATGACTTTCGAGTCTGTAAAAAGAGTTGTTCAAAAATAACTAATCGTTTGCGAACTTCACATCATTAGCTAGCAGGCACATTGATCAGCCAGGCCACAATCAGCTTATCAAGTCACTGGCAAGTGGCGATGTGTATGCTTCGGTGCAGTTTAGTTTTTTACAACTTTCTCACTATCTTGATAAAGAGACAGTATAAAATAAATAATACAAATAATACAAATAGTTTTGAAAATATTGTTTTATACTAATACAATCGCTCAGATAGAGATTTTCTTTAACAAGTAATATCATTTTTTTCTCTCAAAAAGATAGGTGTCAAAATTATTGGCAGCCCTAAAGATTCTTATAAATAAAATCAAACAAAATTAAATCTGCATTAACATTCTACTTACTTTAAGTGAATCTCAGTTTAAGGAACTGTATTGTGGCCTTACATGTGGCCTTCCTTATACACACGTAAAATCCTTTTGTCATCCATCACCATGGAATTTGGCAAAGAACTCACAAACAAAAAAAGAGAAAAAAATGGTTGTTGACCTTCATAAATCAGGCAATGGGTACAAAAAACATGAACAAGGCATAGGCTTCAGATCTGTAGGTAACCTCGCTGTTTTGCCACCCCCTGGAAAGATCCGTATGTTTCTTTACCCCTTACTTTATGCACACATTTTTGTGGTCACCATCCCTTCAAATTTCTCACTGTCAATCGTGAATGACGAATGACTTTTCCTGCTGAAATATCCATCCAGTATCTGCATGCTAACCATTTGATCTCTATCAGTTTCATGGGAATATGCATTTAGATCTTCTTAGTTATGCACATTGTTGTTTTCAAATTATGTACAGTGAGCACATTTTTGAGCAAATGGTGTTAACAAACTTTAGCATACCTGTGTTTTGTTTCAATCAAAGCACATATTTTGCATAGTGTGGAGCGCTGTTGAGTTGTGGTCCCATGAGAAAAAATATGGCCTTTCGCTCAATCATCCTAAAATAAGTGGTGTTTTTTCTCTTACAGTAACATTATACTATGCTATTATATTTGTTCTGTTTATGTCGAATACTATCATTATGTGATCTTGCAGAAATGTATTCAGATTTGATCAAAGTTTATTAGACGCTAGTTCCATGCCAATAGGCTCTTTGGAAGGGTTGCCAGAAAAATAACTTTGAGAGCAACCAACAAATGTAAATGCCTGGAGTGTGCTTAAGGGCATTGGCACTTGGATTGGAACCGGTGCTATGGTCAGATGACAGGAAGATAAAAGCTCTTTGGCCACGCACACCAGTGGTGGATTTGGCGTAGAAAAAAGGATGCATGCACAGAAAATAACCTCAGACACTATATACACTGCTCAAAAAAATAAAGGGAACACTTAAACAACACAATGTAACTCCAAGTCAATCACACTTCTGTGAAATCAAATTGTCCACTTAGGAAGCAACACTGATTGACAATACATTTCACATGCTGTTGTGCAAATGGAATAGACAACAGGTGGAAATTATAGGCAATTAGCAAGACACCCCCAATAAAGGAGTGGTTCTGCAGGTGGGGACCACAGACCACTTCTCAGTTCCTATGCTTCCTGGCTTATGTTTTGGTCACTTTTGAATGCTGGCGGTGCTTTCACTCTAGTGGTAGCATGAGACGGAGTCTACAACCCACACAAGTGGCTCAGGTAGTGCAGCTCATCCAGGATGGCACATCAATGCGAGCTGTGGCAAGAAGGTTTGCTGTGTCTGTCAGCGTAGTGTCCAGAGCATGGAGGCGCTACCAGGAGACAGGCCAGTACATCAGGAGACGTGGTGGAGGCCGTAGGAGGGCAACAACCCAGCAGCAGGACCGCTAACTCCGCCTTTGTGCAAGGAGGAGCAGGAGAAGCACTGCCAGAGCCCTGCAAAATGACCTCCAGCAGGCCACAAATGTGCATGTGTCTGCTCAAACAGTCAGAAACAGACTCCATGAGGGTAGTAATGAGGGCCCGACGTCCACAGGTGGGGGTTGTGCTTACAGCCCAACACCGTGCAGGACGTTTGGTATTTGCCAGAGAACACCAAGATTGGAAAATTCTCCACTGGCGCCCTGTGCTCTTCACAGATGAAAGCAGGTTCACACTGAGCACATGTGACAGACGTGACAGAGTCTGGAGACGCCGTGGAGAACGTTCTGCTGCCTGCAACATCCTCCAGCATGACCGGTTTGGCGGTGGGTCAGTCATGGTGTGGGGTGGCATTTCTTTGGGGGGCCGCACAGCCCTCCATGTGCTCGCCAGAGGTAGCCTGACTGCCATTAGGTACCGAGATGAGATCCTCAGACCCCTTGTGAGACCATATGCTGGTGCGGTTGGCCCTGGGTTCCTCCTAATGCAAGACAATGCTAGACCTCATGTGGCTGGAGTGTGTCAGCAGTTCCTGCAAGAGGAAGGCATTGATGCTATGGACTGGCCCGCCCGTTCCCCAGACCTGAGTCCAATTGAGCACATCTGGGACATCATGTCTTGCTCCATCCACCAATGCCACGTTGCACCACAGACTCTCCAGGAGTTGGCGGATGCTTTAGTCCAGGTCTGGGAGGAGATCCCTCAGGAGACCATCCGCCACCTCATCAGGAGCATGCCCAGGCATTGTAGGGAGGTCATACAGGCACGTGGAGGCCACACACACTACTGAGCCTCATTTTGACTTGTTTTAAGGACATTACATCAAAGTTGGATCAGCCTGTAGTGTGGTTTTCCACTTTAATTTTGAGTGTGACTCCAAATCCAGACCTCCATGGGTTGATAAATTGGATTTCCATTGATTATTTTTGTGTGATTTTGTTGTCAGCACATTCAACTATGTAAAGAAAAAAGTATTTAATAAGATTATTTCTTTCATTCAGATCTAGGATGTGTTGTTTAAGTGTTCCCTTTATTTTTTTGAGCAGTATATATAAATGTATATGGACACCCCTTCAAATTAGTGGGTCCGGCTATTTCAGTCACACCCGTTGCTTACAGGTGTATAAAAAATTTAGCACACAGCCATGCAATCTCCATAGACAAACATTGGAAGTAAAAATGGCCTTACTGAAGAGCTCAGTGACTTTCAACGTGGCACCGTCATAGGATGCCACCTTTTCCTGCTGTAAGTGCTGTTATTGTGAAGTGGAAACGTCTAGGAGCAATGGCCGCACCTAGACGTTGCTGGTGACACTGTCAGTGATATATTTAGAATTCAAGGTACACTTAACCAGCATGGCTACCACAGCATTCTGCAACAATACGCCATCCCAACTGGTTTGTGCTTAGTGGGACTATCATTTTTTTTTCAACAGGACAATCACCCAACACACATCCAGACTGTGTAAGGGATATTTGACCAAGAAGGAGAGTGACGGACTGCTGCATCAGAAGACCTAGCCATCACAATCACCAGACCTCAACCCAGTTGAGGTGGTTTGGGATGAGTTGGACCGCAGTGTGAAGGAAAAGCAGCCAACAAGTGCTCAGCATAAGTGGGAACTCCTTCAAGACTGTTGGAAAAGCATTCCAGGTGAAGCTGGTTGAGAGATTGCCAAGAGTGTGCAAAGTTGTCATCAAGGCAAAGGGTGGCTACTTTGAAGAATCTCAAATATAAAATATTTTTTGATTAGTTTAACACTTTTTTGGTTACTACATGATTCCATATGTGTTATTTCATAGTTTTGATGTCTTCACTATTATTCTACAATGTAGAAAATAGTACAAATAAAGAAAAACCCTTGAATGGACTGGTACTGTAGCTCAGTATTTATTTTACACAGTCTTTTTTGCTCATCTTTATCAAGGGTTCATTATAATTGCAGATGGAGCATTTGTTGTTAGTCATATCCCAATGATACTGTACTTTGCCTATGTTACTAAGGGAAAAGTGTAACAATTTAATAAAAACATTAGTAAACCTTTTCAACATGCCACCAAACTAAATCTACCTGCTATTTTCCCTGCTATTTTATCTGCTACATTACAAGAATACAGTTGTATCGATCAATAGGGGAACTAGTACGCTGCAGTGATGTGATCAAAAGATTTAAAATCAGCTGCAATGAAACTCGTATGTTATAATGTATTCAAATCAAATGCACAAAGGTCGCAGGCGAAGGACACAGCATTTGAACATGTAATGCATAGAACACCTTGTACTGAGAATCAAGGACACGCGTTTAGATGTGAACAAAATGTGTTTGAAGAGTAAACCATACCTAAGCAAAAAGCCACAATTATGCTAATGTGTTTAGACTACACGTTTCTGACACAATTGCACTCAAGAGGATGCTAAGACTGCCGTTGAGGAGAGGGAGTATTTACAAAGTGGAATCATGCCGGATCTGTACGTGTGTCAACTCATGCAATAGCAGCAATGAACAGTGTGACTGTTTCAATGCACTTTCAAATTACACACAGCTCTGACTAGCCTACCACATGCAACATTAACACAGTCTCTTCTTACTCTCTGTCTTAGCGCCAAAACAAAACGTGTCTGCATACAGCTCATTGTTTTACACAGTATTCAACATTATATTGACCTGTGGTGTTACCTAATCTGCTTCTATTGTATTTTTAGCAGTGGCAGGGGGAATACTTTGAAACAGTTACAATGTTTCTGTCTTTGTCAGGTTATACAATCTGATAGGCTGGGATTTTACATCCAGAGATCTGGAGAGCAGGATACTTACTGTATGTGCCTGTTTGATACCATCTTGCTACAGACATCAAAACACAGCAACGGACAAAGGACAACTTCTCGCAAATATGTCTACAAAGGTAACATTGTGCTTTTTGAAAGCTCTTTTCCTCAAGAACATTTCTATAAAGTTCTACTACTTTATAGATCAACTTTACTACTTGCCTGTGCTTCCAACAATGTTCTGGAATCGTGTGAGGGTCTTCTATCTACTTTTTTTCGATCTATTATTTTGACAATGGTTGATTATAGGCTCTGGGCATCTAGAGGAACTTGGGTAAACCTCAACATCTCTTCAAAAGTTTTGAATCAAAGCTATTAAGATTTTTGTGGTCACCTGCTTCAGGCGAGGTACGACGATCACCCTCGATGAGTTGACATCGAAATTAAGCCCTTATCAATTTATAGAAGTGACATTAAATAAATAAAAAATCTGATTCACCAACCCCTCCAGTTATCCTGAATAATTACTTTATCTCCATTTGTGAGAGTGGCCCCTGGTCTCCTGTTGGACTGGTCTGTGGGGAGTCCTCCTGTGTGGAATGAGATAGTAATGAGGCCATTCCAGGTACTAGGGGGAACTGGATACTTGACAGCTGGGCATAGCACTCAAACTCCATTACACAAAGCTTATGCTCATTGCTCCTCACCACAGCCTCAAATTACAGTCCGAATAAGCTGTATTCAATGTCATTATCCTACAATGTAAACACAAACTACAGATAATAGACAAGATTACACGGTACAAAATAAAACAAATGTGAAGTGATTACTTAGGGTCATTGTGTGAGAGAACTGCATGGCTTCAAACACAGAGTGAAGTAGCAGCATTATCCAACCCACAACAAACTCAGCACCACCACAACAAAAGTAGAAGTATTATTTTAATTTAAAAAACTCACCATGACAAGAGGGGTACTTGTTTACACTTGCAGAGTATTCCTCAAGTGTAAAATATTCCAAGCAGGTGACAAATTTGCAAGTGATCAATGCTTTTAATGTGACTCGTAGTAATCTTTTTGAGGTTAAAAGTTTCTTGGTTGGGTGTTTGATCTGATGAAAACTCCTGCTTGTGTCTTTGATTTAATAAGCAGGCTATTTGCCATATCATTATTATCTGGGTCAAATAGCTAGTGATCAAAAGATGCTTATTGATTATAAAAATCATTACCTTGGAGGATTAGGAGCCTTGTGTGACTAAGCTGGTGTTGTCCCACAGTAAGCTGTAGGGGAATTAGCTGTGGCTAAGCAAACAATGGAGAGAAAAAAAACATCTGACCACAGAGCAAAATCCACACAATAGAGATAGCTTATCTTAACTAAACCAGATAGATGATCATACAAAGTTACATCTAATATACAATTCAGCACAAATTAGTGTGGATATGATTTACATTACAGTACAGTAAAGAGGCTACAATATTTATGTGTAAAGCTTATTTTGGCCCTGAGTGTTTCCGGACCATGTGACCTGACCAGGATAAACTCTGGCCCTTAGATATGATCACCCACAGATCACCTGTTACATGTTTATTGAAGCTCTATGTTACATACTACGAATGCTCAAAGAATCAATAAAGCTTTATTTGGCAAGACTTTAGGTTGAGTGCTTGCATGGGATGGGCAAGCACACCTTAGGGACATCCTAACGACTAACTGAAGACACCACTAACAATTGTATACACTGAGTGTACAAGACATTCGGAATAGCTTCCTAATATTGAGTTGCACCCCCTTTTGCCCTCAGAACAGCCTCAATTCGTCAGGGCATGGACTCTACAAGGTGTCGAAAGCTTTCCACAGGGATGCTGGCCCGTGTTGACTCCAATGCTTCCCAGAGTTGTGTCAAGTTGGCTGGATGTCCTTTGGGTGGTGGACCATTCTTGATACATACAGGAAACTGTTGAGCATGAAAAACCCAGCAGCGTAGCAGTTCTTGACAAACTCAAATCGGTGTTCCTGGCACCTACTACCATACCCCGTTCAAAGGCACTTAAATATTTAGTCTTGCCCATTCACCTTCTGAATGGCACACACACAATCCATGTCTCAATTGTCTCAATTGGATTCACCTGTTAAGTCTGTGTCATGGAAAGAGCATGTTTTGTACACTCAGTGTATATCTGACAATTCCATGTATTCTTTTACCTACAGTCCTCTACCTGTAGCTCAATATCACTGTGGATAAAACAGAAGGGGCTGTCATGGTCATGTCTCCATAAGCATCGTTTTTGCGACCACTTAGTTTGAGAGTTTGAAAGCAAGAGGTGGGAAGCATATACCTTCAACGAGCCAGTTGAAGTACTGTAGGCTATTCCCGGATTTCACAGTGATGAAGGGAGAGAGGATAATGGAAGCTTGACCAGACAGATTTAGCTGAGTTCAACAGACAAGCTTGAGGGTACTGTATGTTGTTTACTCTTTCAATTAATCTCTCCCTCTCTCGCTATGAAATAATTGAACATCTCTTTCTGAAATAATTGAAAATCTGGTGTACTAACAAGTCCAATTCATATTTCTTTAACCTGTAAAACATTCATATTCATCTTAATTCTGGTCTGTGTAAATAGGAATCTCATTTGGTTTAGCCATCATTAAATGTCATACAAAGTTTGAGCAACATTGTTTAGGCCTACATTTCATTAAAAAAAAACGAAGTGCTTGTCTCAGCATTTTTAACGGCAACTCTTGCTAGGGACAATGCTCATTATAACCAACCAACAAACAAAGTGTATTCAATGGCTAGACTATAATGAACTATATTACACAACATGTCCTCTTCCCCTTTCATATTACTTCTATGCACCAAATAATTTCGTGCACAAATCTATTTTGAACCAGGCAATGCGATAAAATATTCACCTAGCTCACAAGTAAGCTGATGATGCAGTTTCTAGGCACTTCATGTACATGTTTTAGTGCAGGTTGATGACCATGCCACTAATGCATTCGATGAGAAGATGACTAATGAGTGATGAGCACTGGAAACCCACTTCAAATGCTGTTGGAGAGCCTGAGGCTGAAACCAAACCACAACTTCCAAAGCAGGATATTAGGGGAGCACTACGGCAAAGGCGTAGGAGCCTTTGCCATGTCGCCCCCAATGTTAGAACATGCACTGTTTTCTTAAACACAACTGGATGGATCCATAAAGAATTACTGTGGGAATAAATATCACTGAATGACGAATGAAGCAATCAATTTGTTGCTTACTGAAACTCCAAGTCATCCAATTTGGAGCAATAGCGGATTTGGAGCAATAGCCTACCCGCATGTGGCCAACTACTTCAGCACCGTTTCGCATTCCTTTGAGACAAGCGTGGGGACTCGTCTCGATAAATCAATGTCAGATTTTTCTTTTCACTGAATCTCTGTTTGGATATTGGTTAGGCTACAATTAGGCTGTGGAAATGTTAGCTGAGGTGAGTGCTGCTCATGATCATCTTGTCTAGCTGACTCATTTATTAGCACTGATCACAACATTTTGCCTTTATGTTATGTAGCTTAACAAGTGGATTATTTTGCTCTTCACTCGCAGTCGTTTAGTAGCCTAGGCCTACTCCCGACCAAAAGCCTGTGACTTGTCTTAATCAATCAATGTGATTTTGTTTCACTGAATCTCAGTCTGTATATTTGGTTAATTCTCTGTCTGGGCAAATAAGTGGAGATGGTATCATCTATTTCTTTGCTCATCTATCACTAATCAGAAACATTTAGTATGCATTACACAACAGGTGGGCCCTAATCCTGAATGCTGATTGGTTAAAACCGCAGTCCAGCTGGTGTCTATTCCACAAGTTACCACCGGCTATATCTATGACGTTAAAATGTCTATTTACTCTGTTCCATCTGACTGTGCAATCCACTGTCTCATCAGCCCAGCCAGGTAATTTATAAACTTTATTTCCACAATAAAAACCATTTAGACATTATCTCACATTTCTTTTAGACTAACGTTTAGTTTTTAACAGCGGAGATTTGAATAAACCTTGCTGTCTGTCTCTCCGACATTTGCAACAATGTTTCAATATTCAAATTCGATTTCCAGCTGTCCCATATTAATGAACGTGTTCGGGATTAGACAAACAGGTAGGCGGCTTTTCTCAGCCAGTCAAAATCATGAATCTGCATAATTTTTTATGGATATATATAAAAAACTATCAATAGAAAACAGGTAAAACGAAATGAAGTGCAGCTAGTTTGAAGTCTTTCCAGCTTCAGTTTGAAGTTATTGTGTTAGCTGTGTTGTAGGCTAGCTCCTCTGAACAACAGTGTCCTGATGAGAGAACACATTTTCCATGCCATGTGAAATTGCGCATCATTAGCTCATTGTTATTGATGTATACAAATAAATGTCACTAGAAAACAGCTTAAACAAATGCAAATGCAGCTACTTCGTTGTTATTCTGGCTGCACTGTTTGACATGACTGTAAGTCAGCTGTAGTTGGCTAGCTAGCATGCAAGGGATAAGAACATTACCAGCAGCCAATATGGTAATAGACCATTTTGAACGAATGAATGGGTTGCGTCCAAAGACACAGAACAAAAAGACTGAACGACTGGGTCGCGTCTCTGGCAACCAAACCGATAGAAAGAACGACCAGCCAGCTTGGGTAGCAACCCTAGATTTGTGTCGGGACTATATCTTGTGGAAGGATGAAATAGTATGAATAAATTCATCTAAATATTTATTTTTATGAAAATGCTCCAATCATTATTTGAATATGTTGGTAACCCGTTGTATAAAAGTGATAATGCCTGAGAAGCCGGTCTCGGGCCTAATAACACCTGTGCCAATATATCCTCCTAACACTGGCTTCTCTGGTATTATGACTTAAATAACATAGTCTAAATGAAGAGTAGGCTTATTATTTTTCTCGATCACGTATAGGCAACTCTGTTAGATACTACTGCACTGTTGGAGCTTGGAACACAAGCAGTTCAATAACATTTGCTAAATATGTGTATGTTATTTTTGAAAAGCCTGCAAAGCTTGTGAAATATGAACACAAGACTCACATGCTATTATTTTCTATCGGTATCATGATGAAGATACTCCCAATGTAAGACCCTAACAAAGTGGAGTAGGGTGAGGAAAGACATGAAACGTGGATCAAAGAAGCTTGGGCTTGCCTTTGACTGTTTCAAAATATAACTTTTTTTATGACAGCAGTTCCACACATTGCCGTGATGCAAGTTGTGTGAGCAAAATATTATTGGTATTTTATTCTGTTTTATTCTAAGCCTACTCTTGTCTGTTTAATGAACAAATTAACTAGGCTTATTGATTTCATGTGTATGGTGCAGCCATGTTGCCTATAGGCTGCACAGATCAGTAGCATAATTAAACTCAAAATATGCTATTGTATTTCTAAGCTTTCAGCTTAGATGTCTTTAACTTCATCACAGTGATTATAGGTGATGAAGGTGTGTTCCATGTTTAAAGACTTTGTTTGGTGCTATCATGAGAGAGTAACAGCCATTGAACAGACAGACATGCAGAGACGGAGAAAGAGGCGACAGTTAATGGAAACACTGAAGGAAGCCATCAGACTGTTTCATCAGAGCTTGTGATGAGAAGAGATTTAGCTGCTGTGCTCATAAAGTATACCAAACAGCAGGCTCCCTTATCGTGCAGTCACATTAGTACCCGGCCCCTAAATAATTCCATCAGGAACTGGGAACTTCACAGGCATTCCTGGCGACACACACATTACGCTCCGCACACATTCATCTTGAGAGTTACCTGATAACAATTGTTACTGAGGAAACCCAAATATACAATGTCTTTACATTCACCAGAACACTTTGTCATTATAGTGGTTACGGAATTCAGCAAACATTTTTCTCCTCTGCCGGGCTCGCTTCGCCCACCATTCTGTGAACCCCTGACTGTGGAGGAATGAAATGCTGGCACATAGAGTCACAACATAATCATAGATCTCATCATCGGTTCTCTAATATAAATGTATCCTACAAAAGAAAATATTTTCTTCCTCTGTACTACGGATTAACTTTCTTTTCAGACCTCTACAGCAACAAAAACACAGAACTTGTGGCCTGGTGAGTGGCGCAGCGATCTAAGACACGGCATCACAGTGTTGCAGCTAGAGGTCGACCGATTAATCTGAATGGCCGATTAATTGGGGCCGATTTCAAGTTTTCAAAACAATCGGTAATCGGTATTTTTGGACACCGATTTGCAGATTTTTTTTTTTTTACACCTTTATTTAACTAGGCAAGTCAGTTAAGAACACATTCTTATTTTCAATGACGGCCTAGGAACGGTGGGTTAACTGCCTTGTTCAGGGGCAGAACGACAGATGTTTACCTTGTCAGCTCGGGGATTCAATTCTGCAACCTTACGGTTAACTAGTCCAACGCTCTAACCAGCTGCTTTACATTGCACTCCACGAGGAGCCTGCCTGTTACGCGAATGCAGTAAGAAGCCAAGGTAAGTTGCTAGCTAGCATTAAACTTATCTTATAAAAAACAATCAATCAATCATAATCACTAGTTAACTACACATGGTTGATGAAATTACTAGTTTATCTAGCCTGTCCTGCGTTGCATATAATCGATGCGGTGCGCATTCGCGAAAAGGACTGTCGTTGCTCCAACGTGTACCTAACAATAAACATCAATGTCTTTCTTAAAATCAATACACAAGTATATATTTTTAAGCCTGCATATTTAGTTAATATTGCCTGCTAACATGAATTTCTTTTAACTAGGGAAAATGTGTCACCTTTTGCAACAGAGTCAGGGTATATGCAGTGTGAATGCCTTTCTTAAAATCAATGCACAGAAGTATATATTTTTAAACCTGCATATTTAGCTAAAAGAAATCCAGGTTAGCAGGCAATATTAACCAGGTGAAATTCATTGCACGCAGAGTCAGGGTATATGCAACCGTTTGGGCGCCTGGCTCGTTGCGAACTAATTTGCCAGAATTTTACGTAATTATGACATAACATTGAAGGTTGTGCAATGTAACAGGAATATTTAGACTTAGGGATACCACCCGTTAGATAAAATACGGAACGGTTCCGTATTTCACTGAAAGAAAAAACGTTTAGTTTTGGAGATGATAGTTTCCGGATTCGACCATATTAATGACCAAAGGCTCATATTTCTGTGTGTTTATTATATCATAATTAAGTCTATGATTTGATAGAGCAGTCTGACTGAGCGGTGGTAGGCACCAGCAGGCTCGTAAGCATTCATTCAAACAGCACTTTCGTGCATTTTGCCAGCAGCTCTTCGCAATGCTTCAAGCATTGCGCTGTTTATGACTTCAAGCCTATCAACTCCCAAGATTAGGCTGGTGTAACCGATGTGAAATGGCTAGCTAGTTAGCGGGGTGCGCGCTAATAGCGTTTCAAACGTCACTCGCTCTGAGACTTGGAGTAGTTGTTCCCCTTGTTCTGCATGGGCAACGCTGCTTCGAGGGTGGCTGTTGTCAATGTGTTCCTGGTTCGAGCCCAGGTAGGAGCGAGGAGAGGGACGTAGGCTATACTGTTACACTGGCAATACTAAAGTGCCTATAAGAACATCAATAGTCAAAGGTATATGAAATACAAATCGTATAGAGGGAAATAGTCCTATAATTCCTATAATAACTACAACCTAAAACTTCTTACCTGGGAATATTGAAGACTCATGTTAAAAGGAACCACCAGCTTTCATATGTTCTCATGTTCCGAGCAAGGCACTTAAACATTAGCTTTCTTACATGGCACATATTGCACTTTTACTTTCTTCTCCAACACTTTGTTTTTGCATTATTTAAACCACATTGAACATGTTTCATTATTTATTTGAGGCTAAATTGATTTTATTGATGTATTATATTAAGTTAAAATAAGTGTTCATTCAGTATTGTTGTAATTGTCATTATTACAAATAAATCAAATAAATAATCGGCCGATTAATCGGCGCCGGTCTTTTTTGGTCCTCCAATAATCGGTATCGGTATTGGCGGTGAAAAATCATAATCGGTCGACCTCTAGTTGTAGCATCACTACAGCCTGGGGTTTGATCCTGTCACAACCGGCCGTGACCGGGAGTCCCATAGGGCGGCGCACAATTTTCCCAGTGTCGTCCGGGGGGGCTTCGAAGGACACATGACTCGACCTTCACCTCTCCCGAGCCCGTTGGGGAGTTGCAGCGATGAGACAAGAACGTAATATCACGAAAAGATCGTAAAACAAAAAAACTTAGTGTTAGTAAGCTACCTTTCCCATCACCACTAGAGGCCATAAACTTACTACAGAATGTGCCTACTATTCATTGAACAAAATTCTATTTTCTTGAAAGTTGGAGAAGAGACCAGAGACCACCCTGCTGTCACTGGTCTAACAGGCAAGCCCCATGTTAGTGATGGAGATTGGGATTGGCTGTGTGGAGACTGAGGATGGCTGTGTGGAGACTGGGGTTGATAGGATATTAGGGCTGGAGTACAGATGGCTGTGTAACAGTCTGGGGGCAGTAGGTCTTGTCAGTCAGTGTGACAGGCCTATCTCTCAGCCTGCCCATGGAGCACAGCGGCACACAGACGTCCACTGGGAAGCCACTACTGAAGTAGACAGGCCTGTAGGGACCACTGTCTGGGGAGAGAGGAAAGAGGGAACACTGACAGTCAGGGTAAAACAATAAAATGTACTGGAGATTGTTTACCATTTTTTACAACGTTTAAACTGATCTCAGTTGGTCTGTAACGTGATTGTTTATCAGCCAACTCTACGTCATTTTTAAAGTAACACAATGAGAAGGGAGCTGACACTCTACCCTCAAGAGGTTTGAAGAGCTGAAGCTCTGGAGCTGATAAAACATCCATTGGTCACATTGAAGTAGCATCAGGCTGTGGAGGATGATGGTAGAGGAGCAGTCCTGCAACTATATGAATTAACATTTCCTTATTTAACACACACTCTTATCTTAAGTCATATGTACTAGCCATCGGAAGAGCATAGTCGTGAAAGGTCCTGGTCATCTCCCCAAAGAAGCTATAGAGACATAGCGACTGTCCTCAGCTAGCTCCAGGTGGAGAGGGGAGCTGGGCTGGGCTGGGCTGTGGGGAGCAGATGGGAGGTAACAGCAGGGAGGTTCCCACTTCTCACTGTATGGGCCTTACAAAATGGTTACATTAGAACAGGGGCAAAAACAGACTTGGACAGTGGCTATTTTCCCTTTAGGGGAGTCTAGGCTACCCCCCACCCCTGTGGAGCCCATGTATAGGGTGACTAGTTGTCTGGTGGAAGCCTGTGCCAAAACCTGGTTTGGTACTTCTGTCTCTCTGCTTCTGCCTACAGAGCATACTGCACCTATCACACCTATCACTAGATACAGAGACAATGAAGACTCTGTTGGAGACGCCACAGCACCGTCTGGCAGGCGAGGCGGTGATGTCTTCTTCAGCTAGAGCAGCTAAATTAGGTTATCTTTGGGCAGGGAGCTGTGCTCTACGTCAGAGCTGAGAGAGTGGGAACACGGTTCCGTTTCCTGAAAATGTACAATATTAGCTGCACGGGAATAAAAGTATGCTTAGGCAACATCCTTCTCTGACTAGACACAAGATGTGCCTCCCTCTTTTTGTGGAGATCCCTCCCTTACAGTACTATAGAAGAGTGGGTGAAGCCAGTGCACTTGTGCTCACTCACGCAGAACGAGCTTTGATGCACTCTAATGTTGGAGAGGATGTTTTATAGAGCAGATGATTAGACACATATGCTGTGTCAAAAAACAATGACATCACAAGAGATGAGACTAGGTGTTTGGGAGGAAATCGGAACTAATTAACCATAAAAATCTGTCAATGTTAATGATGAACATGAAATCTTTTTTGGGGTTCCGTTTTGATTTAGATTTATAGATTGTAGCCTGAGAAAACCTTAACATTGACCCTTGTTCGATTTGCCCTCAAACCTTAATGGAATAACACAAGAGCACAAAACACGATCCCTAGGGAGTGAAACATGAAAATAATTCAACATTCAATCGAGTAACCTTTTGAAACAAATATATATGAAACTATTCAATCCTTTTTACAGCACAACATTGATTCCTGCTGATGGAATAATGAAAATGCATCAATACTGTAAACGTCTGAGTCAAACACATGAATTATAGTTTGGGGACCGATCGTTTAATGAGCATTGATTTAATTCCATATTCTCTTACTTGTGTCAAACAAACGTTTGAATAATCTACAGCTATGTATCATAAAATAGGAAAGTTGTTATTACTGCAGAGCACTGAAATCATCAATCAACTTATTGCTTTTCCCATTGGACTTGTAGCTGTGAGGAGTTGTGCCTCTGTGAGATGATAGATACTGTAACCTTGTTATCTGGCACCCAAGTTTATCCTTATTACATTAGCCTGCACTTCCTTTGCAAAAGATGGCTTCCAGAGCAGCGCCAATGAAACCATAAATATGGGATTGAAACAAATGACCCTGTGTTGAACGGTGGTCGGAGGGTGTGATTTCACACAACCAACTCCGTTCGCTTCGTTACAGAGCTTTAGGACGGCTTGCAACTGGCCTAAACCCAACCTCATTCAATGAACTGACGCTGCCGTGGCACTCCTCACACATAATCAAACATAGCCTGAAATTCCGAGAGAGAGAGAGAGAGAGAGAGAGAGAGAGAATAAGCTAAATAAAGCATAAAAAGTCCCTGTTGTTCCCGTATGAACACCAGCAGATGACAGTGTGCCTCCTCTCCTCAGGAAACAGACAGGAGTAATTTTTTATCAGAAAATTACAAGTGTAATGATATAAGATTAATACCTCACTTCCCCGTGCCACTAAGTGAGAAATGGGATGGCAGCGGCAGGGTCATTAGTTGAGTGTTATCATCACATTCCAGTTCCAATAGAGGGGTAAGTGAGTCACACGACAGGAAAGGACACTCATCAATGGCTGGCCTGGCCTGGCTCCTTCTAATCAAAGTTCTATATAGGCCAAGGACCAAGTAATGGGCAAACACACCTCAAACCGCCCACTGGTAAAGTTATTGTACAAGTCTTTGTAGCGCACTAATAATAGATACAGTAGTTAGAGTACAGTACAACATGTTTACAGTATAAGTGAACTTGTTCTAACCTCATTCTAGCCTCCAGAGCAGACTGCTTGCCTCTCTCTCAGCCTCTGGGCCTTGTTGTTGTTAACCCGAGCTTCTCTGGTAAATACCCGGCCCTGCTGTATACATGAATAGAAAAGTATTAGGCTGTGTTGTCTCAGGACCAAATAACAAATGTAAATGGAATCCCCCAGAGGTTGGAGAGATTTGATTTTTGCTACCCTTGCTCATGTGAACTCTGAAAGGACAAAGAATACGCCTCCCTCCCTCTCTGTTCTGTTGCAGAGGGCCGGGGCTGTTTCTGCTGTAGGAGGTGGTTTATCTCCAGATCCAATATTCTTGACCATATTGAGTGAGTGTCTTCTCCAGACATGCTGAGGTGGCAAAATGGCAGCTTTATGGACCTGTCACAAGGGGTGCAATTTCTTCTCCGGGAACACGCCCATATAGCTCCTCGACCTGACGCCCAGCTAGCCTAACACCAGGCCTCCATGAATAGACACACACACATACGCATCCCCTCACACACACAAACAACAACCCTCATCCAGCAAATACCCAAATAGACATGAACGGGCACACACTGAAAGAGCCGAGGTCCAGGGGTAAACTCTGTAACCCTGAAATTGTAATGAACAATACCCTATCAATATTCTGTGATGCCAAACAAACAGATAGACCAGCACTTCATGGTCCACCCGGGACAATGATAAAAGAAACAACAATGCAGTGTCACTGTGCATTCCAAAAAAATTATGGAGAGGACATCACAACCTTCTGATGGCTGCACACACACACACACACACACACACACACACACACACACACACACACACACACACACACACACACACACACACACACATTCCTCACTGTCAACAACAAACAAACAACAACTTACTCTGTGTACACACAACCATGCTATCCATACCACAGTGGAGCACACAAAATGTAAATACCAGCACATGAACTGTATGAATCATTACTGTGGTTCGATGTTTCACAATATCAAACAGAAAGTCTCTTTAACCTTTGCTTTAACTTGTGTGAGTGTTTGCTGGCCCTCTTTAGCAGGGCAGGATCATGTTTAATTCATTATATTTAACCCAAGTGAGTGATTTCAGGATGAGTTTGGGATTCCTTGTTGAATCAAAATGAAAGAGAGAGATCAAGTAATTAATAAATGAAAGACAGTGCACTCCAAGTCAACCCGTTTGGATGAGGAGATGAAACGGTATTGAATTAAGGCTTGGATCTGTGTTTCAGCTGACAGGTCTGGTGGATATATAATGCTAGTTGTTCCCGAGTAGAAATCAAATGGAGAAGGGCAGATACAATTGGGCAGATACAATTGACACTTAAGCAAATTGCCCTGGACTTCCTTCGTTGGCCTTGCCAACCCACTATTGTTCGAGACGGGAAATCACTGATTATTATTTTGTCAATTGAAAGTACTGAAGTAATGCAGATAAAAGTATGTTGTTTAGCCTACATGACAAGTAGGCATCCACATGGATGTTCCGCAAATGAAACATCTTGTAGTTTAATATCCATAATTATGCAATGAATATCCATCTTTTTAAAATCTCTCAAGGTCTATTGTGACCAGTAACAATACAGGCTTTACAACAATAGTTTCTGGCACAAAATAGCAAACTCACAGTTACTGTAAGCATCATGTTTCTTAGCAACTCACCATCTCTTGAATCAGACAAACCAAGGGTTACCTGATTAGGCCCCGTCCATGTCAGTCTGTTCCCATAACTGACACCACTGACAGTTAATGACAATGGCTTAACGATAATGACAATGACGTCAGCCTGACATTTCAGCCCAATTGTCAATCATCTGATTGTTTTTTCTACAATATATATATATAATTCATAATGAGCCCGCTCCCGTATCCCTCCTGGCCTGTGGAAGCGGAGGTGCCTTGCCCTTTAAATCAGGCGGACATATGGCATCCTGCACCTGGCTGACAGAGTTCACCCCGAACAGATTGGATCTCGATATGGTCCAAGGATAGGTGAAGTACCATTTTACCACCTCACTGATACTAAGGCTCCACACCCACACCTATTATACTGACCAGAATTCAGCCACCTAGAGCATACAAGGATGGGATGATGTGTGTGAGTGTGAATGTGTATGAGAACAATAGGTAGACACCTCCACATTCGTCCTTGTGGTTGAAACCATTTTCAGTCTTTTATGAATTCATAGACTAGCGGAAGGGCTACATTTCCCAACATAATTCCATTTACCTAAATATATTTAGTATTTTATCTCACTTGTAAATTCAGACAGCAAAAATAAAGTATTGGACAATAGAGTTGTTTCTCCTTCATCAAATAGAGAGAATAGTTACCTGCAGACAGCTGTCAACAATATGGAAGTAATCTACAGTATCTCTAAACACCTTGTTTATGAGACAGAAATTATACCCTTCTTGCTTTCCAAAATGACTGAGGACTGTAATGACAAGTGATGAAATGAAGTCAACAGTGTTTTTTTGCAAGATTATAGACTAAAGCTAGGAGGCGAAACACTATTTATCATTATTTGAAATGCACAGAATATGCTTCTTCTTATTACAATTTTCAACTAAGCAGCACCCATCCCTTCTGAGAACGCTCTGTCCCCATCCAGGGCACCAGATTAATTCATTGACTGCTGTTTGAGAAAGCTGATTGGCATTTTGCCGTGAAAGAGCAGTCCAGCCAAAACACTGTGAAAATGCAGTGAAGTATTAAATATTTCCCCCCCAAAATTATTTAAAATGTATAAAGTCCATCCATATGTATGGTATTGACCCTGGGTCAATGTTATGCAAGCCTTACCAAGGTCAGAAGGCAACACGAGAGGAACAAAAAGAGGAATTATCATTTGGCACATCGTTTTGCACAGATCCTAGGCTAAATGTTTGAAGAGAAGATCAAATGTGGTACTGATAATTACAGTCATGTCAGTTTTGCCAGGTGATCATTTTTTAAGTAAATACACAGAATGTAGTCCATGGTATCCCATTCATACACTGACACGCACACGCACACACACGCACACACACCATAGCAAGCCTAAGTAGACATTTTATTGCTGCACATTTTGAAAGCCACACACACACACACACACACACACACACACACACACACACACACACACACACACACACACACACACACACACACACACACACACACACCATAGCAAGCCTAAGTAGACATTTTATTGCTGCACATTTTGAAAGCCCATTACAGGACATTAATAGAGGTCACTTAACTTTACTTATGTGGATAATTCCATTCCAGGCAACATTGTACTGAGGTTAAAAGTGGTAATTAAGTAATAATATTTTCAATAATTGGGTAAATTAAAAGATATAAAGGGCCTGAGTGGATTTGTAAATTAGACAGACAATTAACTTTAACACTGTTTATAATAGCCTAGAATACACTATGGACAGCCGTGGACAGAGTACTTGGTGGACATGGCTTCGTAGTGTATTAGTGAGGAATTGCGAGAGCCATGCACATGCCTTTAACTTATTCGTCATATGATTTGTGTCACACTGCAAACCCCTTGCACCAATCATGTTGCCAACAACAAATAGGCGTTTGGTGCTGAATGACCAGGACTGTGGCCTACATGCTCTGCTTCAGAGCATTGTGAGACCATGATTGGCAGGTACATAATGCGACATGGCTGTGAAATAGCTGTGGAGAACATCAAATCAAATCAAATCAATGTGTATTGGTCACGTACACAGATTTGCAGATGTTATACTTGTGTTTCTAGCTCTGACAGTGCAGTAATACCTAGCAATAATAATATTTTTTTTAAACAATACACACATAATCCAGAAAAATTAAGAAATATCAGAATGAGCAACGTCAGAGATCAGTGCATTCAGAAAGTATTCAGACCCCTTGACTTTTTCCACATTTTGTTACGTTAAAGCCTTATTCTAAAATGTATTAAATTGTTCCCCCCCCCATCAATCTACACACTATGCCCCATAATGACAAAGCAAAAACATATTTTTTTGAAATGTTTGCAAATGTATCCCCCCCAAAACAGAAATATTACATTTAAATAAGTATTCAGACCCTTTAATCAGTACTTTGTTGAAGCACCTTTGGCAGCGATTACAGTCTTGAGTCTTCTTGGGTATGACGCTACAAGCTTGGCACACCTGTATTTGGGGAGTTTCTCCCATTCTTCTCTGCAGATCCTCTCAAGCTCTATCAGGTTGGTTGGGGAGCTTCACTGCACAGTTATTTTCAGAACTCTCCAGAGATGTTCGAAAAGGTTCAAGTCTGGGCTCTGGCTGGAGTAGAACGCTGTCCTGTTGGAAGGTGATCCTTCACCCCAGTATGAGGTCCTGAGCACTCTGGAGCAGGTTTTCATCAAGGATCTCTCTGCACTTTGCTCCGTTCATTTTCCCCTCGATCCTGACTAGTCTCTCATTTCCTGTTGCTGAAAATAATCCCCACAGCATTTTTTAAAATTTAACCATGATGCTGCCATCACCATGCTTCACCGTAGGGATGGTGCCAGGTCTCCTCCAGACGTGACGCTTGGCATTCAGGCCAAAGAGTTCAATCTTGGTTTCATCAGATCAGAGAATTTCTTCCACCTCCTGAAGTTGCAGAGCCGCTGTTGCGCCTTCTTCACCAGGCTGTTTGTGTGAAGGGACCATTTCATGTTGTCAGTAATGTGCATGCCGAGGAACATTAAGCTTTTGACCCTCTCCACTGCGGCCCGTCGATGTGGATGGGGTTGTGTTCTCTCTGCTGTCTCCTGTAGACCACGATCAGCTCCTTCATTTTGTTGACGTTGAGGGAGAGGTTATTTTCCTCACACCACTCTGCCAGGGCTCTCACCTCCTCCCTTTAGGCTGTCTCATCGTTGTTGGTAATCAGAGGATCAGCATGGCAGAGGTGTTGTTGTCTACCTTCACCACTTGGGGTCGACCCGTCAGGAAGTCCAGGACCCAGTTGCACAGGGAGGGGTTCAGACCCAGAGCCCTGAACTTAGTGATAAGGTTGGAGGGCACTATGTTGTTGAAGGCTGAGCTGAAGTCGACGAACAGCATTCTTACATAGGTATTTCTCTTGTACAGGTGGGATAGAGCAGTGTGCAATGCAATGGCGACTGCTTTGTCCGTGGATCTGTTGGGGTGGTATGCGAATTGTACTGGGTCTAGAGCAGTGGTTCCCAAACTTGTTTGGCCCACGACCACATTTTGATATCTGAGAATTCTTGCGACCCCAACCATGTAAAAAAAGATAACGTAATTAAGAGCCAAAGTTGACTTTTTTATTTGGGGCTATGGCAGTCAATTTGGGGCGGCAGGTAACCTAGTGGTTAGAGCGTTGGGCCAGTAACCGAAAGCTTGCTAGGTCGAATCCCCGAGTTGACAAGGTAAAAATCTGTCATTCTGCCCCTGAACAAGGCAGTTAACCCATTGTTCTTAGGCTGTCATTGTAAATAAGGATTTGTTCTTAACTGACTTGCCTAGTTAAATAAAGTTTAAATAAAATACAATTTAAAAACATTCTAACAGTATTTCTGGTTGTCTTCTCAACTCATCATCACATACTTTTAATGTGGGGCTATGACAGTCAATTGCAAATAAGTCTGACAATGTATCTTATCTCACTACCACTAACGAGACGGGTGCAGCTCATCTCTGCGGTCACATCCAACCAGGATCGATATTTGGTTTTAATGCAGACCAGAGCACTGCTGGTGCAATCAAGACAACTGGAAACTCTGAAAAATACGAGGATAAATCATGAGGTCAGTGATCTTCCGGTCAGAAAGTCGGAGCTCTAGAAAGTTCCTGAGTTGGAATTCCGAGTTGGACGACCGTTCAAAGAGATTTTTCCCAGTCGGGCCTCATGAAGTCGTGGATTTCCAATTCCCTAATTGTTTTGAAGATAGCATTAATACTCAGGGGGAGACGGCGGGGTATTTCCTTTGAGTCAGGAACCAAAACTCCTCAGTAGTGACCCGTAAATGCTTTTGGTCACATGACAGCTCGATCAGCTGTTCGATTTCACTTACTGGCATGCCAACTGAGCCAGGATCACAGTCAAACGCATTGGGAAGTAGGTCCCAAATTGCTCTTCCAAGCTATGGAGGTGAGCAGTCATCACTCATGTGTGACACTTACTGATGCTGTTTTCTGTTTCCGTCACTCATCTGTAGAATTTTTGGTATTTCCCCTGCATGCTTGCGTTCAGGTCGTTCAGTTTCCCAAGAGACATTTTCTTTTCATTACACAGAAAGTCAACCAAGTCTGCTTTTTTACATCCATTGTGAATGACAACAGTTCCTCTCTCAATGCGGAACATTTTTCCAACACTCCCACTAGACAACCACCAAGCCTCGATGTGAAATAGAACATTGTCATGCTCTGATCCCATATCTCCACATAGTTTTGCGAACAGGCATGTACACAGCGGATGTGGTTTGATGTAGTTTACAATCCAAGTTACCCGCTGAAGTATATCTCCGAGTTCTGTGCTCAGCTCTTTTGCCTCCAGTTGCTCTCGGTGTATCATGCAATGTGTCCATATGGCAGAGGGAGACACATTCATAACTCGAGTGCAGAGGCCTGCCCGCTGTCCCGCCATAGATGGAGCCCCATCTGTGCAAAAGCCCACCATTCAATATAGCCACGCAGGAGACTGAACATTCCCTATGCCATTGCATACTCGGGAATTGTGAGACAGAACAACATGCGCTCGTAAATAGCATCCCCCAACATGTATAGTGAACAAAAGTAAATGCAATGGGCATCTCGGGCCTCACAGCTAACGTCCATTTGGAGAGCATAAACTGGGGAGTTTTTTAGTTGTGCAGTCAGTTTCCTCTTGATTGCTAGCAATAGCATAAATTATTTCTTTAAGAGTGTTACCTGACAAAGGTATTGATGTGAGTTTCTGTGCCTCTGCAATAGTGTGTGCTTTCATAGCGTATTAGGTCAAGCCATTCACTGTTCACAGGTGTAACGGTCAAGTGCGCTCTCTGGTTGAATTACATTTTTTAGATTTGAATAATTTCCATTTAGATTTTTAAGGTTAACCAGATTACAATCATTTTGAAATAAAAATATAATATTTTATATACAGTACCAGTCAAAAGTTTGGACACGCCTACTCATTCAAGGGTTTTTCTTTATTTTGACTATTTTCTATATTGTAGAATAATAGTGAAGACATCAAAATTATGAAATAACACATATGGAATCATGTAGTAAGCAAAAAAGTGCTAAACAAATAAAAATATATTTTAGATTTGAGATTCTTCAAAGTAGCCACCCTTTGCCTTGATGACAGCTTTGCACACTCTTGGCATTCTCTCAACCAGCTTCACCTGTAATACTTTTTCAACAGTCTTGAAGGAGTTCCCACATATGCTGAGCGCTTGCTGGCTGCTTTTCCTTCACTCTACGGTCCAACTCATCCAAACAATCTCAATTGGGTTGAGGTCGGGTGATTGGAGGCCAGGTCATCTGATGCAGCACTCCATCACTCTCCTTCTTGGTCAAATAGTCCTTACGTGGTCTGGAGGTGTGTTGGATCATTGTCCTGTTGAAAAACAAATGATAGTCCCACTAAGCACAAACCAGATGGGATGGAATATTGCTGCAGAATGCTGTGGTAGCCATGCTGGTTAAGTGTGCCTTGAATTCTAAATAAATCACCGACAGTGTCACCAGGAAAGCACCCCTATACCATCACACCTCCTCCTCCAAACTTCAGGGTGGGAACCAAATTTGGACTCATCAGACCAAATGACAGATTTCCAACTAACGCCCATTGCTTGTGTTTCATGGTCCAAGCAAGTCTCTTCTTCTTATCGGTGTCCTTTAGTAGTGGTTTCTTTGCAGCAATTCGACCATGAAGGCCGGATTCACGCAGTATCCTCTGAACAGTTGATGTTGAGATGTGTCTGTTACTTGAACTCTGTGAAGCATTTATTTGGGCTGCAATCTTTAAAAAAAATATATTTCACCTTTATTTAAGCAGGTAGGCCAGTTGAGAACAAGTTAAAGCAAAGCATTGCGACAAAAATAACAACACAGAGTTACACGTAAACAAACGTACAGTCAATAACGCAGAAGAAAAAAATCTATGTACAGTGTGTGCAAATGTAGAAGAGTAGGGAGGTAAGGCAATAAATAGGCCATAGAGGTGAAATAATTACAATTTAGCATTAACACTGGTGTGATAGATGTACAGATGATGATGTGGAAGTAGAGATACTGGGGTGCAAAATAGGAAAAAGATAAATAACAATATGGGGATGAGGTAGTTGAGTGTGCTATTTACAGATTGGCTAAGAATTGAACCCTGTGGCACCACCATTGAGACTGCCAGAGGTCCGAACAACAGACCCTCCGATTTGACACACTGTACTCTATCTGAGAAGTAGTTGGTGAACCAGGCAAGGCAGTCATTTGAGAAGCCAAGGCTATTGAGTCTGCCGATTACAATGCGGTGATTGACAGAGTCGAAAGCCTTGGCCAGGTCGATGAAGTCGGCTGCACAGTACTATCTTTTATCGATGGCGGTTATGATATCATTTAGGACCTTGAGCGTGGCTGAGGTGCATCCATGACCAGCTCGGAAACCAGATTGCATAGCGGAGAAGGTACAGTGGGATTCAAAATGGTCGGTGATCTGTTTGTTAACTTGGCTTTCAAAGATTTTAGAAAGGCAGGGCAGGATGGATATAGGTCTATAACAGTTTGGGTCTAGAGTGTCTCCCCCTTTGAAGAGGGGGATGACCGCGGCAGCTTTCCAATCTTTGGGGATTTCAGACGATACGAAACAGAGGTTGAATAGGCTTGTAATAAGGGTTGCAACAATTTCGGCTGATAATTTTAGAAAGAGAGGGTCCAGATTGTCTAGCCCTGCTGATTTGTAGGGTAGTATATGGGTCTTTTATCAAATAGGGCTATTTTTTGTATTTGACCCCTACCTTGTCACAACACAACTGATTGGCTCAAACGCATTAAGAACAAAAGAAATTCAAAGCACTTTATGATGACAGAAGTGAGTGCTACGGGGCGATAGTCATTTAGTTCAGTTACCTTCACTTTCTTGGGTACAAGAACAATGGTGGACATCTTAAAGCAAATGGGGACAACAGACTGGGATATGAAGAGATTGAATATGTTCGTAAACAACCCAGCCAGCTGGTCTGCACTTGCTCTGAGGACACGGCTTGGGATGCCGTCTGGGCCGGCAGCCTTTCGAGGGGTAACATTCTTAAATTACTTACGTCGGCCACGGAGAACAACAGCACACAGTCCTCGTAAGCATAGGGGCCCGCGTTGGCGGGTTGATGTTGTTTTCCTCGATGCGGGCGAAGAAGGTGTTTAGCTCGCCCGGGACCGAGGCATCGGTGTCTGCGAGGTGGCTGGCTTTCCCTTTATAATTTCTTGAGTCCCTGCCACGTAAGTATGTGTCTGAGCCGTTGAATTCTGACTCCACTTTGTCCCTGAACTGTCATTTTGCCTCCTTGATTTCTTTATGGAGGTTGTGCTGGTCTGTTTGTACACGTCCATGTTCCCAGTCACCTTGCCATGGTTAAATGTGGTGGTTTGCGCTTTTAGTTTTGCGCGAATGCTGCCATCTATCCACGGTTTTTGGTTTGGATAAGTTCTAATCGTCACAGAAGGCACAAAATCCTCTATGCACTTCCTGATTAACCCCTTCACTGAATCAGTGTATACGTCGACACTATTTGCAGTGGCGTCCCGGAACATTTCCCAGTCTGCGTGATCAAAACAATCTTGAAGCATAGATTCCAATTGGTCAGACCAACGTTGAACAGTCCTTACCATGGGAGCTTCCTGTTTAAGTATACCTATAGGTGGGGAGGAGCAGTATGGAGGGGAAGATGGGGGAGGGTCATGTAGCCATCCCGGAAGGGAGAGTAGTAATGATCCAGGGTCTTTGTGGCGCATGTAGCACAGGAGATGTGTTGATCGAATTTTTTGTAGTGTTTTCCTCAGATTTCATTTATTATAGTCCCCAACTACAATAAATGCGGCCTCAGGCTATGCGGTTTCCAGTTTGCACATAGTACAGTGTATTTCCATGAGAGCCATCATGGTGTCAGCTTGAGTGGGAATATACACGCCAGTAACGATGACCAAAGAACATTTTCTAGGGAGGTCATTTGGTTGGCATTTGATAGTGAGGTATTCCAGATCGGGAGAACAAAAATAAATGAGTTCCTGTATATTACCACAATCACACCATGAGTTGTTAATCATGAAATAAACCCCTTCGTTTTTCTATTTCCCGAAGAGTTCTTTCTTCCTCTTCACGCAATGGACGGAGAACCCCACTGGCTGAATGGACGGAGACAGAATATCTGGAGAGAGACATGAGTTCGTAAAACAGAGTATGTTACAGTCCCTGATGTCTCTCTGGAAGGCGATTCTCGCCCTGAGCTCGTCTACTTCCTTGCCCTCAACATTGTAATGGAGCCGAGGTGAGAGCCCGCTCGCTCTGTGATGATGTATAAAAGCAAGGGCCTTTTTTCCTCCATGCAGTCGCTGAGTGGCAAAAGTAAAGTTTCTGGCACGTGCTGGCGGCTTCACGCAGTGTCACATTTAATGAGTTTATTCCGATTATGTACAAAATCAGTAATTGCTTGTGAAAGGTGTCTAATTGACTGCGATTCCTCCGTGCAAGAGGCCCATCAAAGGGGCCCATCTGCAGCATTTCCATCATCCGTTTCGGCCACGGTTCAAAGGAGCTGGACTCAAAGCACACATGCTCACTCCACTCTGGCCACAATACAGTGGGATATTTTGTTAGCACTTGAAATGAATATGAGTGAGTAAATCAATGGCGGGACAGAAGATGGAGCCTCCGACCACGGCGAATGAAATATAAAACTGATATCAATTAAATCACATCGAGGGAGTTCGCCACATCTGTGCTGGGGTCGTGTTATGTTGGAATTTGGAAAGTTCTCCAAAATAACTTATTTGTTGGTGACACACTGGGAAACATTCAAACCCAAACGTCTAGCATCTGCCATGCATTTATTTTCTCTAAATCGTTCTGCCACCTTTGCATTACTAATCAAGACAGCACTCTATGTGCAAAGCTCCCAGTGAGGTGATACTCTATCTAAAGAGCCAGCTCATGTGGAGAGTGTGAATCGTCTGAACCACCACGAAACAGGGACTATTTTTCCTCATGCTCACTGTTCAACTGACTCTCCACATTCTGTTGGGTGGCCATGGAAACAATTTTTTTCTTCCAATACAGGCTTTTTTAAAAATAGTTTTTATTTTATTTATTTTTTATATTGATATTTTTTTGCTTTACAACTGGGATGAAAGAGCAGGATGACATCAACTCTGTGTTTAATGGCATAATCTCCTAGCTCATTAAAGTCTAATGTGTAATTGACAAATACAGCTGAATGAATTTACAAATCTGAAATGACCCACGAGAAGCTTGACTGGAGACTCTCCGTCGGAAGAAAAATAAACGAAAGGTTTGAATAATATTAATTTCCTCCGCAACCTTTTTAAGTCACCCTGTGGTTCTGTAGGACTACAAATAAGGGCTTTAGGCGTTCAAAGTCCTTTTCAAACGCTTTCATATATTCGTCCCATTATGAGTAGCCTTTATAGCAGCTGCAGCTCTGTCTTATCCCTACAAGTTTAACTGTTTAAATTATCGTATGAAGTGTTTCTAAAATGTCAAGTACTGCCTTGAGTACGCTGCAGTGTAATGAAACAGTAAACATCGGATGCTGTCTGTCTCTAAAAATGTTAACTGCCGTTATGATAGCTAAAGGACTGAAGTGTCTTACTCTAAAATGCATTCATTTCCACAAACTCATTATCATTGTCTAGTTCATACACTATGCAGGGTATCCTCAGTCCAGTTTGAGCCTACAGTACTCATGACTGGTTTCAACAGAATCAAAGGAAAACTTCTCCAATGGCTGACAAACCAATACATTCTGAGAAATTGCTTAAACTTTACAAGTATACGCGCATAGTTTTGATTCAATATCAGAAATGAGATTCTAGCCATACAATTCCTTAAGAGGTTGACTGTCTGTGGTGCTCTATTATTATAATACCCGTGCATGTGTTTGCTTTCAGGACACTGACAAGGTAAGCAATGTCGCGAGTCCTAAATGATCATGCTTCATCTTTCTAATCAATGTGGCCTATTTGTGCCTGTCACCTCTCAGCCATATTGATTTATGGTGTACAACTTCATCAAACAGATGACGGTTCCCTTTGTGCCTCAGCAGCATGGGAGGAGGCATTACATGGCTTCCCATTCAATCAGCTGGCATAAGGGTGACTCACAGTGCGTCTGAAATGGCACCCTAACTTTTGACCTGTAGAAAGTAGTGCACTAGATAGGCATTAGGGTGCCATTTCAGACACACTGGGTGTGACCCTTATGCCAGCTGATTGAATGGGAGGTCATATTGTAATGCCTCCTCCTCTGCTGCTGAGGCACAAAGGAACCGTCATCTGTTTGATGAAATTGTACACCATAAATCAATATGGCTGAGACACAGACACAGTCAACAGTACCACAATAGCCTTATCCACACAAGGGCTAGACTGCAGTGCCGTCCAGGCTAGAGGAAACGTCTGTAGGCCCTTCAGCACCATGTAACTGAGCAAATCCTTTTTGTCAGCTGAGCCCCATTAACTCCAACACATGCCTGTGGGATTGTTATGTGGCACTGCACATTTGAACAACTTTCAATAATTCTCTCTCTCCCATTAAAAATGTGACATTGTGCGTTGTCCTAGTGCTGTACAACCCGGCAGCTCCCTCCCTCCTGTTGGGCTTGTCCTC
This sequence comes from Salmo trutta, assembly GCF_901001165.1. Classification (NCBI taxonomy): domain Eukaryota; kingdom Metazoa; phylum Chordata; class Actinopteri; order Salmoniformes; family Salmonidae; genus Salmo; species Salmo trutta. Next base: position 38,587,568 of record NC_042959.1, read on the forward strand.
TATGGTGACTCTCTGGTCCAGACCATGCATCACACAGTGACCTAAAGTACCTGGGTCAGCTCATGGAAAAGCAATAAACGGCATGTTCCACTTCCATGTTCCTCTCTCTAGTGTATCTCACCCTTGTCTGTAGTTTCTCGTTGCAGAGAACGCAGCTAGTCTAGACTGCTGTTGTAGGCTGGGAGGGAGGGTTGAGTGACACATGGACCACCTCCATTCATTGGATACATTATTTATTACATGGTGGAAAACCTTCCAATGTAAAAATTGCATCCGTGAAACCTTTCCTATACATTTCATAGTTACGCAATGCTAACCAAAAGTCTCTAAAAGTGTTTTATTATTCTTCTGAAACATGTGAGTAATCTCATAGAGGAGATGTTTACCCTGATGTCAAGAAATACAAATATTTATTCTTCATCTCAACGCTGTGTGATGTCTGAAAGTATGTCTGTCATGGAGGATTTAGTCTCTGTGTCATCATCCCCTGACACAAAAGCATGATATGACCCTCTGGCCCTCTGGTAAAGTAGGCAGCCGTCTCGTCTGGGGGCCTAATATCAGGGAGGGAGGGTTGCACTCATGCGGGTTGAGAGTCAGAGTCAGACCAGGCTGTGAATGGGCTGTTAGGGTGACAAAATCACAGTCAAAACAATATTGGACTGGGCCTGAAAAGGGGAGTAGCAAAGCAATCGCAGCAGAGTATTGGAACACTTGATTGTCTCTGCAGATTGGACAACCTGAAGGGATGCTGTTCAACAGATGCTATATCTACATACTAAAGCCATTTCAACGGGAGAAACTAAGGGCTTTTCCCAGTGTACTTCAACCAAAGGAAACCCCCATTGGCCCGAATACAGTCTGAAAAATACTTTAGAACCGAGAAACAGCTCCCCAAAACATCTCTCTGTCTAGAGACAAAGGAACAGCAGCCTCCCTCAGCCTGTAATGTATTTACAGATCATAAGACTCAATCATTATTATGTACGCTCCCTGTTTCTTTTATTACCCGCCAAATTAAAAGGAGAGAAACTATTAGCTTTTTCAATAAAGTGTGCTTGAATAATCCCACACTTCATTACTTTCTTGTCGATTCCCATTCCCCTATCTGCTTCATTGGCATGAATGGATTCAAGGAGCAATTTCCAAGACAATGGGCTTGTTGAGAATGTGATGGATGTCAGTGTTATTAATTATCCAGCTCATTACCAGGTGAGAATACAATTTTTATTTTTTTATCTGGACACCATCAGGGCCGATACAATGAGGTCACAGCAGGCCTCTCCTCCTCTTCCAGTTTACTGCTTTTATTAAGTAGCCTGTCATGTCCTCACTCTGCCACTAACCCAGCTAACAATTCTAGGGAGAGAGATATTTTTTGTAATGTTACCCGTAATGTTTGAGTATCCAGATTTCCTTGAGTTAGGGGAACATTCTATCTATGTTAGCAAAAACATTGAGAACCTTTTTAGCATGTTTTGGGTTTAAAGTTAGGAGAACATTCCCTTATTGTCAAACAGAACTTATCTACAATGTGGTTACAGTGTTCTCAGAATATACTACATTAATGTTTACGTTTTATGGGACATTGCAAGAACATTCATGTGTCCAGTTTTCTGAGGGTTAGGAGAATATACCATCAATGTCCCACCAAACATACACAGGACATGGTTGCCATGTTCTCACAATAAACAGCGCATTCGGAAAGTATTCAGACTCCTTGACTTTTTCCACATTTTATGATGTTACAACCTTATTCTAAAATGGATTAGATTTTTTTTCTCCCCCTCATCAATCTACACACCATACCACATAATGACAAAGCAAAAACATTTTTTTTTAAATGTCATGAAATATCATATTTACATGAATTTAAATAATTATGTGGTTAATCATTGTAATGTTGTAAATAATTTAGATTTTTAAGATGAACCACATTATAATGATTTTCAGATAAAATACGATATTTTACATATACATATTTATTTATTATTATTATTATTGAAAAAAAAAAAATTCTCCCACAACCCCATTTTCATATCAGGCAATCCCTAGTTTGGGAACCGCTGGTATAAAGTGGAGGTGATATGGTCCTTAACTAGTCTCTCAAAGCACTTTACACTTTATGAGTGTAATGGCGTCGAGGGGATGGCTGACATTTTATGGGCTCTTAACCAGCCGTGCTATTTTGAAAGTTTTTCGCATTGTTTGTAACTTATTTTGTACATAATGTTGCTGCTACCGTCTCTTATGATCGAAAAGAGCTTCTGGACATCAGAACAGTGATTACTCACCTTGAACTGGACAAATCATTTTTCTTTAATGAGACGGACAAGAGGGATTTACTCCAGACACCCGATGAGGCCATCATCCCCGTCATTCGCAAGAGAAAAAGACAGCGATATTGCAGAAGGAGATCGGGGTGCTTTGTAAGGATCCGGCAACTAGTGGCTAATCTGCCTTTGCCATCGGTACTATTGGCCAACGTACAATCACTGGATAATAAAGTGGACAAACTACAAGCATGTATATCCTACTAACGGGACATTAAAAACTGTAATATCTTATGTTTCACCGAGCCTTGGCTGAACGACAACATGAATAACATACAGCTGGCGGGTTACACACTGTATCGGCAGGATAGAACAGCAGCCTCTGGTAAGACAAGGGGTGCCAGTCTATGTATATTTGTAAACAACAGCTGGTGCACGATATCTATGGAAGTCTCAAGGTTTTGATCTTCTGAGGTAGAGTATCTGATGATAAGCTGTAGACCACACTATCTACCAAGAGAGTATTCATCTATATTCTTCGTAGCTGTCAATTTACCACCACAAACTGATGCTGGCACTAGGACTGCACTCACTGAGCTGTATACGGCCATAAGCAAACAGGAAAACGATCATCCAGAGGCGGCGCTCCTAGTAGTCGGGGACTTTAAAGCAGGGAAAATTAAATCAGTTTTACCTCATTTCTACCAACATGTTAAATGTGCAATCAGAGGGAAAAAAACTCTAGACCACCTTTACTCCACACACAGAGACATGTCACTGTGGGGACGACGTCATCGATGCACTTATTGAGGATAGAATTATGGTCAGATTTGCGTACAAACTCTCCCTCGCCGTACATTTGGCAAATCTGACCATAATTCTATCCTCCTGATTAATGCTTACAAGCAAAAACTAAAGCAGGATGCACCAGTGACTCGGTCAATAAAAAAGTGGTCAGATGAGGCAGATGCTAAGCTACAGGACTGTATTTAAGAATTGACCTCATGACTTGTTTTTTCTTTGATATGCACTATCAACTGTGGGACCTTATACAGATACAGTGAGGGAAAAAAGTATTTGATCCCCTGCTGATTTTGTACGTTTGCCCACTGACAAAGAAATGATCAGTCTATAATTTTAATGGTAGGTTTATTTGAACAGTGAGAGACAGAATAACAACAAAAAAATCCAGAAAAATGCATATCAAAAATGTTATAAAATCATGTCCAATCAATTGAATTTACCAGAGGTGGACTCCAATCAAGTTGTAGAAACATCTCAAGGATGATCAATGGAAACAGGATGCACCTAAGCTCAATTTCGAGTCTCAAAGCAAAGGGTTTGAACACTTATGTAAATCAGGTATGTTTTTATTTTTGTTTGTTTTTGCATTGTCATTAAGGGATATTGTATGTAGATTTATGAGGATTTTAAAAAAATGTAATCCATTTTGGAATATGGCTGTGACGTAACAAAATGTGGAAAAAGGGAAGGGGTCTGAATATTTTCCGAATGCACTGTAAGATATTAATGTTCTAGGCACGCTTCATGAGAACGTTGCAAGAACATTCCTGTGTCCAGTTTTCTGAGGTTTAGGAGAATATTCCATCAATGTCACATCGAACATACACAGCGCATGATTGCCATGTTCTCATAATGTAAGATACTAAAGTTCTTGACACTTTTCATGGGAATTTGCAAGAACATTTCTGTGTATCAGTTGTCAGGGCATCACCCGTTGGTCCCAAATGTAATATTCAAACATGAATTACACATCATGCATTGTTTCTGTTGCCAAGCCCATCAAGGCCTTGATTGCTGAACCACTGATCCATTCACAGCTCCTTTGTCTGTTGGAAAGTTTAGGGTTACTCACAGTGATTTTAACATAGTGTTATCACCTTTCAATTTACATATTTGACACACTTTGACAAACATGATTACATTGTGTTCATTGTATCCCTTAGTCAACATGTCCTCATCTGGGATTTGATCTTACAACCTCTTGTCAGTTATGAGTGTTAGTTATGAGTTAATGTGACGGTTATCTATTAATTTGATTAATATCAAGTTGTTTCAGATCTATAGAAGTGCCTAGAGAGGAGGGGTTAGGGTTTTTTCTGGACAGGACCAAACTATACTGGGCCAATAAGCACATGCCCTAGAGATATATATTCCTTATTGGGACAGTGGTTAGGGTGCTCATCATTGGTGCTGTTGGCCTGGGTTTGAGACCCACTAGGGGAGTCACCTTACTCTCACATTCTTAGCAATATATGTTCATTGTTGAAACTTTAATGGGTTACAGAGTTAATGTTTAAGTTAATTCATTGAGCTGTATCTAAATATACTTTCTTTACAGTTATTTACATATGTAATTGTATTAGAATTTGTGTGTTGGAGATTGAGAGAACTACATACATACTTTGTTGTGTTGGTTAGTATTGAATTACGCTTTTGACTACAAGTTCCAGAATGCTTTGCGACAGGAGGTAGAGAGAGAACGCGCCAGTTATGTACAAGTGACAAGTGATTATCCTGACCTTTCGCTAGCAACTTACTTTTATTGTTTTATAGAATCTAAAGTTGTTAAATGTAACGTGAACAAGTATTATTACTAAAATAAGCTTTCATCTCAAACCCGACGTCCCGAGTCATTACTTTGAAGATAGTTATTCTATATTCATGTCATTATTTGGCAACAGTTACAACACACTACAACACATTAACCATGTTTCCATACACAGTTTTTACGGGAGTAAAGTCATACCGTATAAAAAATGTAATAAAAAAAAGTTGTGATGGACACAAGAGATTTCGGTACAATTTTCCAAAAGCCGACAGATAATTTGTTCGTTCGACATGGTGGGATTTTTTTTGTGTCTGTAAAATGTATTATGCGAGAAATGGCGGTGGAAACGCATTTTATAACTATCATATCGAAGTAAACTTGGATTCACGCTATGACATGGTGTGTAGTCCTCCGATTACAATTTTTGCCGTTTATTAGGCTACAAATGAAATACTGTACTGTAAATGATGATGAACTTCACAGGGTGGTGAAAATGCATGGTATGCGCTTGGTGCTTCTTTCCAATAAATGTTGAGGATCTTATTCTGGTGGCAGTATGATCGATGCTTGACTGCAGTTTGACAAATAAAAATTCCTAATAATCTCATCGTTGTAGACTAACCTACCCGCAGGGTCTACCCACACCGTATCTGCGAGCTGTTGGTTAGAGCGCACGTGCCAAGACTAGGAACATTTATTTAATGCAACTGTTTTTGTGACAAAACTATCGGTACAATTGAAAATGCGATGGAAACATTGAACATAAAACAAATATTCGGTACATGAAAGCTAAAGCAAAAAAGTACATTTTACGTGCATTACATCATCACACAGATATTTATTTGCAAGAATTCAGTTTGGTGGAAACACAGCACTGGTGGGAAATTCACATATTCTCTTTATTTAGAATATTTGCATGAAAATCTGTCACCAATTGGATGGAAACCTAGCTATTGAAAAATGGGAATCGGTGGAATTCTAGATAGCTGAGCATATCAAAACGAACTATTTAAAAAAAATCTACAGCACATATACTACGTAGAACAAACGTGTTTCTGATAACATCAGCTTTTGTAATTGCATTTCTATCAGTAACATTCCTAAAAGAGAAATCTATACACATAATGGTAATAAACAAAGCTGAATAAATAAATACCATATAAACAATTGAAATGTCTGATAAATGCAATTCAAAATGGCAACAATGACATTAACATACAGTTTATTGCTAAGAATGTGAGAGTAGGGTGTCTTCCCTAGGGGGTCTCAAACCAAGGCCATCTGCATCAATGATGAACGCCATAACCACTGTCCCAATAAAATAAATCTCAAGAGAATGTGCTTATTGGGCCAGTATAGTTAGGTCCTGTCCAGAATAAACCCTAACCCCTCCTCCTTAGACACGTGTGTAGATATGAAACAACTTAATAGGTGTAAGCAAGTACTTTTGAATTAAATCTCAGCTCTGTTAACAGTACACTCAAGAAAATATTTTAGTGATCAAAGTAATTCAGACGTATCATTAAAACAAGTTAATATGCCCCACCAACATCAGACAACTTTACAAAAAACCCTTACATTTCTGAAATAAGTTTAAAAAAATCTACAATGAGAGAATATTCAGATTAATTGATACCTGACACAGACATGGTGGTGTAGCAGGAAGAACGGCGTACTGTGAATCAAGAGGTTTTGAGTTCAAATTCCAGGTGAGGACATGTTGAATAATAATTTTGGTCTAAATGAACATGCACAATGTAATCACGTGGGTCAAATATGTAAGTTGAAAACATTGTATCTTAAATGTATCTTAAATGTAAATGTAAATGTATCTTAAAAGTACTGTGTGTGAGGATCCCTAACCTTGCCAGCAGACAAAAAGCTATGAATGGATAAGTGGTTTACCAATCAGGGCCTTGATTGGCTCGGCAACAGTAACACGACATGATGTAGGACACAAAGATGTTCTTGCAATGTTGCCATGAAACGTGTCTAGAACATTAATATCTTATATTATGAGAACATGGCAACTATGTTCTGTGTATGTTTGGTGGGACGATGATAGAATATTCTCCTAACCCACAGAACATGGTAATCATGTTCTGGGTAATTTCTATTGGACATTGAGGGAATGGTCTCTTGGAAAAATTCCTTCTACGTCGTGGGAACATTCCTATGAAAATGTTAGTTAACGATCTAATGAGACTCTTAAGGGAACGTTCTCTAAAGTTGTGGGAACTTTTGTTAGCTGGGAAGACACTCATCTTTAGCTAGGGCTCCCCACAGTTGATTTCTAACTTAGTCTGCCCATTGCCTGATGTGGCACCACCACCACCAACCCAACCCTCTGACTGCCCCCCTGTAACACTATTACCTTGGTAATCCCTGGATCAGGGCTGAAAGTGAAAGAAAACAAAACAAGTCCCTTTATGATGAGAGTCCTTTTAGTGCAGAATTAGCAGATGATTGTGGCTTTAATAATCCACTTATTTATAAAGTCCTCAGTGCAGTGATTAAGCCTGGGATCAAATTTACTTTCCCATTAGTGGAGCGAGGTAGGGGCTAGGGCTGGGGAGGAAGACTGGTGCTGAGGCTGGAGCTGGGGAGGGACGCTGAGGCTGGAGTTGGAGCTGGGGAGGGAAGCTGGGAAGGGAAGCTGGGGCTGGGTATAGAGCTGGGGCAAGGGCCAGAGCTGTGGCGGGAGGCTCCTGCTGGGGCTGGTGATGGGGCTGGGGAGTTAGGCTGGGGGTTATCGGTGTCCTCCTGCTAGGAGTGAGGGCTGAATGCAGTCTCAGCAGTGCAGGGAGGCCTATCTCCATATGGCCCTGCTGGAGCTTCGCAGCCACAGCAAGCAGGGCCAGAGCCCTAGCAGGGGGATACATGGAGGATTCTATGCCTTCCTGATGGTCATGCTACAGCACATACAGTAGGAGGGGGAGGTTCATGTAACAGTGATGGGAATCCTCCTTTCATGGGTGATTCTGTGGTTTATCAGTTTGTTTCTTGTTTCCCCCCCTCTCCTCTGGCAGAAACACACAGTGACTAATGGTGAGGATCAAAGAGGAATCCTGAGCTCCATGAGATACACGAGACACCTCTGAGGGGCTGGAGGGTTCATTAAATCCTCCTCATGTCCCCCTCCCCCCACCACAGAGTGGGTTCCAGTGACAGTGCCTTCGTTATCCCGTGGCCTCACCTCTGCACCCCCAGCTCAGGGCCAGCAACCCATTTATCTGTGCATGGCAACGTCCTACATGCAGCGAATGGTAATGTGGGAATCTGTCGATAAACTCATAGTCACAGCCGGCCAGAGTGAGGGGCCAGCCCAGAGACTGGTGCCCTATTGAAGAACCCCAAGTAGGCAAAGTGACACAAAGCTAATGAAGAGATTGAGACTGTGGAGAAACTTCTGCAGGCCACCACGAAGATAAAGAGGCAATCAATATGCACACACTATTATCTTATTGAGCTTACATTGATGCAAATCTAAGATTGAATCAGGAAAGCAGACGCTTCCACGCAAGACATTATTTATGGGCTACTGAATAATACAGGACAACCACAGTCACTAAACCCACACAGAGACACAGGAAAGGTTTAATATATTGACAGCACAGGACAACAAGATAATTAATTGAATGTGCACTTTTCTCAGCCACAATTATGTGGAACCTGATGACAGGGTGAAATAGCATGTACATATCTTCCCAGAAGACTGAGCATTGCTCTTATCATTATCTCAAGCTTGCCCAACTGAATAATTACTCAATGCCATCAGCCATATGAAATCCTAGTAGCCTCCAGTGATCCCTTGCTGAATATTTCAGATTGATCCGGGTGTGTATTGATGGGTTTGGTGGGGTAAATATCTCTACTCTGGGTCTCACCAGCTGTGAGACGAGCACTTCACACTAATTAACTATTAAAAAGGAAGAGATGACAAATGAAAATGGGAATTAAAGTTTAAAAAACAACTGTAGAGATGGGATGTTAGCTTTCTGAGCAAATTTGCCTCTCCTCACAATGGCTGAAAAAAACTACAACGAACTACAGAAGTGTACCGGATACGCTAAAACGGCTAGCTTTCCCAGCGTTATAGCCAACACTAACAGCTGATAAGGAAATTATGACAATGAAATTATGAGAATGGTCATGAGGCCGGGTTATGCAAAAGCACTGTGACAACTTCTGACGTAAAAAGGGTTTCATAAATGAATTGGAATGATTGATGGTTGAGTGCAAATTTTCCTCCACTTTTGCGTAACATGCTTTAGGGGATGGGCTGTATTTGTTTACAGAGTAATGTATAGACACACAGGTGTTCAGGTGGCACAGAGGTTAAGATTCATAAACCACTGACTCTTCAGACTCACACACAACCTCCATTTTTGGCCATTGTTTATGCAGTTTCAAGCCAAATCCTGGCCATGATATCGACAGAATACAAACTGTTTGGACTGACACAATTTAGCACACATTCAGAGATGGAGAGATAGAGAGCTGTTATTTCAACCAAAGTTTCTATACTGTAGTTGATATAAGAATACATTAAATCAGATTGTTGGTCATCTGCTGAGCAAGCATTATTAATATATTTATATATTTTCATAGGCGGTCAGTTTAGGGTGACAATGGTTTAAAGGGATAGTTCACCCAAATTACAAAATTATATTTTGGTGTCCTTACTTTTTTAAAATGTTTATTTTTCATTTTTTTACCCCCTTTTTCGTGATGTCCAATTGGTAGTTACGATCTTGTCTCATCGCTGCAAATCCCCAACGGTCTTGGGAGAGGGAAAGGTCATGCGTCCTCCAAAACATGATCTGCCAAGCCACGCTGCTTCTTAACACACTGTTTGCTTAACCCAGAAGCCACACTGTCCAACTGGCAACCAAGGAAATCCCTCCGGGCCAAACCCTCCCCTAACCCGGACGACGCTAATATCGGTCCCATGACTTGAATGGGATTTGTGCCACAAATGCTAAAATGTTTGCATGCGGAAACAGTGCCAGGGAAACTAAACCAAAGCATGGATTGCTGTCATACCTTGTCCATAGACTGCTTAAAGGGTAATGAAACCAACGTGTCATTATTTTATGGTTGAACTATCCCTTTAAGAACATAAGCTGAAAGTATTGACAGAGCCCTGATTATGATAAAGGTTACTTCAGGATTTCTTGAAAAAAACATTGCTAAGGCCAACTGGGAACATTTACGTTTCTCTATTTCTTCCTGAGCAATATTTTCTTTCTGATCAAACTAGCCAGATCCAACACTATTATTCAGTAGTATCCAAATGTACTAGATTCCTTGTTCATATGAATACAATTGTTGTTACATAATTCAACATACATCCCATACAATAGACCTACCACAGATATTTATGAGTGGTACTGAATGGCGATAACCCAGTCACAGGCATTAAGGAAGAAGCATATTAACTTGTTGATTTCCAGTATAATGTTGTGTGTGGAGGACTGGTGGTGGAGTGAGAATGTGCTGACTCATGGGCGATCCCGCCTGCCCTGCTCCACTCCTCTGCCTGCCCGGCCTGGCTTGTGGGGAGAAGGTTGCATGCCCCCTGATAAATCACACTGTCATTGCACATCAGTGTATATCAATCTGTGCTCCAACGCTCCCCCATTTAGAGAATTGCTGAAGTGTTACTGCAGTGACATTGGGGATGACACTGCAGCATAATGGGACTATTTTCCCCTCATTCTCTCGCTCCACTCTGTACCCCACCAATACCTTGCCCAAATCCAACACAATGCCACAGAAGAAAAGTTAATCTGCTGTTTCTCTCCGGCAGCCAAAACAGGAAATACTGAGACATTGTCTCCTGAGCCCTCTGGGATGGGACCTACCTTGTTATTGCCAACATCGGCTCCCAGGATATTGTTTGTGTGCATGGGGGGTAAATCCGTGCATTACCAGAACATTCTGTTAGCTTTAAATGTTGTCGTCTTCTTCACTATTTGTGGGAAATATGGAGTTACTGTATGATGGCTAATGTGCAGGCTGTTCATTATGCAGTATACTGTACATTCTGAGTGTTTGATTCAGTGAGTTGAGTGATATGATGCCCCGCAAGTTATAGGGAAAATCTAAGTTTTTGCCTCTACACAAGACATGATCTCAAAACGTTGTGATCTTCCAGTGGAACCGGACCAAACTGAAATGGTGACCCCCTTGGCTTTGGGTATAGAAACTCCGTCTGTTTGGGCACTCAGCTATGCTGTCGGTAATGAGCGATCAGGCAGGCCATTGAAGGAGTGTAATGGGACGTACAGATGGATGTAAATGTCCACATTACAGCTAGTAAGTCTCTTAGAGCAGCACCACAGAACATTACTCTAACGGCAGCAGGCTCTGCACTAGCCTTCCATCACTGTGACAAATGAGCACAACACAGTGGCTGGATACTTTCCTACTCCCGACAGCCAACAAGATCCTCTCTAGGATTCTAGAGTGTACCAACATAGCCCTGTTTTGCTATGGACTGGCTTTAAATTGACATTTAGATGAAATATAGTCTTTGTTATTATTGTTACATGCTTCAAAGCAAGTGGAAGTTAACTGCAGATAATAACGTAGCTATATTAGATCCATAGAGTAATACAACACTTACGACTTAACTGTTACATGAAAATGTACTTTGATAGAGCATGTATTTTTTATATTCAATGCAGTATCTCTTGGCAATAGTAACAGAGCAGCTATGATTTTGGGGTTATTGTGCTCTGCAGAGAAAGATAACATTGTCTTCTTCTCTCAGAATATGGAGGAGAAGTAAGGGGGTGTGGAATCAAGCTGTCAGAGCGAGCTGTCTATGTCTGTCTGTACAGCAGGCACGGAGGCAGGCAGGGAGACATGGGGCTGTGGTCTATTACACTATGAGGCTATAGGATTGGAAGAGAAAAGAGAGTCAGCCCTCATGGTGTCTGTTTGGGGGAAATGTGGTTATAATCAAGCGTGGCAGTCAAAGGTAATAACAAGGTCAGTGAATTGTGAAAATCAATAGGGAATTAATCAATATAAGTCAATACCACAGTTTTGAGCAGATTTTCTTTAAAAAATACAGGACCGTTCTGACTCAAATCAACTGCAACACAAAAGGGTCTATTAATGTAAAAGATGCAATTTCACAAACATGTTGAAAATGTCCAATACCAACCCCCCAAATACCTTTTGTCACCCAATATACAGCAAACCATTGATCACGTGGACTGGGACATGTTCCGGGTAGCCTCAGAGAATAATATCGACGTATACGCTGATTCGGTGAGTGAGTTTATAAGGAAGTGTATAGGAGATGTTGTACCTATTGTGACTATTTAAACATACCCTAACCAGAAACCGTGGATAGATGGCGGCATTCGTGCGAAACTGAAAGCGCGAAGCACCGCATTTACCATGGAAAGGTGACTGGGAATATGGCTGAATACAAACAGCGCAGTTATTCCCTCCACAAGGCAATCAAACAAGTGAAATGTCAGTATAGAGACAAAGTGGAGTCGCAATTCAACAGCTCAGACACGAGACATACTGTATGTGATAGGGTCTACAGACAATCACGGACTAAAAAAGGAAAACCAGCCACGTCACGGACACCGACGTCTTGCTTCCAGACAAACTAAACACTTCTTTGCCCGCTTTGAGGATAATACAGTGCCATTGACGCGGCCCGCTACCAAGGACTGTGGGCTCTCCTTCTCCGTGGCTGACGTGAGTAAGACATTTAAACGTGCTAACCATCGCAAGGCTGCCGGCCCAGACGGCATCCCTAGCCGCATGCGCAGATCAGCTAGCTGGTGTATTTATGGACATATTCAATCTCTCCCTATCCCAGTCTGCTGTCCTCACATGCTCCAAGATGGCCACCAGTGTTCCTGTACCCAAGTATGCAAAGGTAACTGAACTAAATGGCTATCGCCCCATAGCACTCACTTCTGTCATCATGAAGTGCTTTGAGAGACTAGTCAATGATCATATCTCCTCCACCTTACCTGTCACCCTAGACCCACTTCAATTTGCTTACCGCTCCAATAGGTCCACAGACGATGCAATCGCCATCACACTGCACACTGCCCTATCCCATCTGGACAAGAGGAATACCTATGTAAGAATGCTGTTCATTGACTATAGCTCAGCATTCAACACCATAGTACCCTCCAAGCTCATTATTAAGCTTGAGGCCCTGGGTCTCAACCCTGCTCTGTGCAATTGGGTCCTAGACTTCCTGACAGGCCAACTCCAAATGATGAAGGTAGGAAACAACATCTCCACTTCGCTGAACCTCAACACTGGGGCCCCACAAGGGTGCGTGCTCAGCCCCCTCCTGTACTCCCTGTTCACCCATGACTGCGTGGTCATGCAAGCCTCCAACTCAATCATCACAACAGTAGTAGGCTTGATTACCAACAATGACAAGACAGCGTACAGGGAGGAGTTGAGGGCACTCAAAGTGTTGTGTCAGAAAAACAACCTCTCACTCAACATCAACAAAACAAAGGAGATGATCGTGGACTTCAGAAAACAGCAGAGGTAGCAGCCCCCTATTACCCCCCTATCCACATCGACGGGAAAGTAGTGGAGAAGGTGGAAAGTTTTAAGTTCCTCGGTGTACACATCACGGACAAACTGAAAATGGTCCACCCACACAGACAGTGTGGAGGCTGAAGAAATTTGGCTTGTCACATTAAACCCTCACAAACTTTTACAGATGCACAATTGAGAGCATCCTGTCGGGCTGTATCACCGCCTGTTACGGCAACTGCACCGCCCACAACCGCAACGCATCACCAGGGGGAAAACTACCTGCCCTCCAGGACACCTACAGCACCCAATATCACAGGAAGGCCAAAAATATTATCAAGGACAACAACCACCCGAGCCACTGCCTGTTCACCCCACTACCATCCAGAAGGCGAGGTCAGTACAGGTGCATCAAAGCTGGGACCGAGAGACTGAAAAACAGCTTCTATCTCAAGGCCATCAGACTGTTAAACAGCCATCACTAACACAGAGAGGCTGCTGCCTACATACAGACTTGAAATCATTGACCACTTTAACAAATGGATCACTAGTCACTTTAATAATGCCACTTTAATGATGTTTACATATCTTGCATTACTCATCTCATACTGTATGTATAAACTGTATTTTAAACCATCTATTGCATCTTGCCTATGCTGCTCTGTCATTTCTCATCCATATATTTATATATTCTTATTGCATTCCTTTACTTAGATTTGTGTGTATTAGGTAGTTGTTGTGGAATTGTTAGATTACATGTTAGATATTGCTGCACTGTCGGAACTAGAAGCACAAGCATTTCGCTACACTCACAATAACATCTGCTAACCATGTGTATGTGACCAATACAATTTGATTTGATTTGAAAACCAGACAGAATTAGAAAGGAAACTGTCTTTTCAATTATGCAAATCTAATACAGGTCCTTCCAGACCCCGGTTGTCAAAAACAAAAGATGATAAAGTTCATGGATGTGAAGCTGCCATAATGATATTCAGGGCATCAAGCTCATCCTAAGCTCCTAAACTATAACGAGAGTAGCGCTGAGGATGACAGAGCTCTAATTCACTACCTTGTCATGCTAAATAATATAGACGTAAAATCAATACCAATATGCTGTTTAAAAGCTTGAAGTCAACCTCCAGGTCGCTGGCAACACCAGGCACACAATACTGAGGCTACAATTAGGCTGTATTGATTAACCAATTATCCCTCAGTGGACCACTATGAATGGTAATGATCTATTAATACTGATTTCATTATTCAACTATTAGTCAATAATATTAAAGAGCCCCCCTTTTTAATAATGCTGTATTCATTAGAATTGTCACCAGATCTGGAGTGACTGGGCCTTCCTTTCTGCTTATCTTGACACACTGTGAATTCGAATGAAAAGAAAAAGAAACGAGGAAAGAGAAAGATAAGAAGAAAGACAAGCAGGATGAGTCCAAGGCCGATGCTGCACTGTGTCAAACTATAGACTCCCTCAGTGACTCAGTTTATTCAGGGTTAAAAAACAATATGATGGCCTCTGGATTTAAACACGGTAGTAGTTTACTAATTCCACTTTGGATAGGGTGCACTCTCAGATTGCAACACCACATTAGCATTACACACTTATCTATTATCTCTTCTGATTTGCAGTGAGACATCAAAGTTTGTGTAACACAGCTCTTATGACTGAATTGATATGTGTAGACAGATTTGCATATGTGCTCCGTTTCTCTCCTACGATGATCTTTTGAGAGTAAAAGTGGAAAAACCTCAAAACTATTCTCAGGGGGAAATGTCTCTAGGTGACATAATGCAATTAGTTTGACCAGTGACTGAGAGTGTTTCCTGTCGATGGACAAATGAGCCTATTCATGCTTCTAATTTTCCAACTCACTGAGTGAATCAAATTGAAGAGTCCCCACTGTGCTGCTTCCATCGGTAATCACTGGGTATCAACTCACCTTCAAATAATACATCTCTCCTGACCCGGATAGAGGTCTCTGATAACTTTCGATACCAGGTTTATTAGAGCTGTTAACACAGACAATGAGAGCTCACTTCAACTTCCTTTGTCACCTCACCTGACACCTATTCATATGAGACATCCATTAGAGCGGGCGTTTAAGAGGTGCCGCCAGAGTAAAAGTCCTCCAATGGTACTGTTCAGAATGTTAATGGGTAAACTTGAGATAATATAAGGTATTGGGATTCAACTAAAGTAAGTAGGCCTGTAGTGTTAATATTACTCAATATGGCTCTGTGTAAAAGCCTAAGTCTAATTTAGTCAAATCTCATGTTTGCAATAGTTTCTGAATTTCACACAACTCTTTCAGTCAAATCCGCTAAAGGTGTAATATAAAATGCACTCACAAAGGCAGTTGCTTGGGGACAAGGTTTAGGGACATGCCCTCAGTACAGTGGTATGTCCCTCCCCAGTGTGTGTGTGTGTGTGTGTGTGTGTGTGTGTGTGTGTGTGTGTGTGTGTGTGTGTGCGTGCGTGCGTGCGTGCGTGCGTGCGAGAAAGGAGAGAAAAGGTAACCCCCTCTGGCAAGAGAGAGTGACAGGCAATCGATTCCTCTCGACGCCAGCCCTGTCACGCCTCATCTGGGGAAGACGCCCGGCCGTTGTGTGTGTCCTGACAAGGCGTGGACTTATTTAACATGAAACCCAAGTATTCCAGAGCTTTTGACTCCACTGAAACAAATGTGTTTATCGTCCGGTGGCGTCACTTGGCATATGAAGACAAACAGGACATGCTGGTGTCTAGGGACAGGCCATACATCCTGCTCTTTCCCTTTAGCTTATTATCAAACACTCTTCTCCTCTCCTCTCTCCTCCCCTGTCCTCCTCTCCATGACTGCAGTCTCGCCCTCCTCTCTTCTCCTCAGCAGGAACAACGCATAGCTGCACTACTTTAGGACCCGTGACCACACGCATTTAGATATGTGACCACTTCAATCTGCTTTAGCAGTAGGCTTAACTCCTAATTGAATGTATCCGCTTCACTTGCTTGTAATGTGATCTATCCAAGGTTTGACCACAGTGTTTTGGGTTGTATGTGTCTCGTTATTCAATCTTAATGCATTTTCAGTGTCGAAACAAGTAAAATCCATTTTGGGTATCATTTGATATGCATATGCTGGTTTACAGATATGTGACACAGCTCAGATTCCCTGAGTAAAGGAGGGAGGATAATCACAGGTAATGTACTGTACTACAGACATACTTCACAAGCATTTAAATGTTTCAACGTTTACAGCCATTTCTAAACATTTATAGTATATAAATATAGCAATCACAAAGATACAATAGATTTCAAAACGGCAATATACTTTAAATACAGTTCATTGAAAGTATTTAAAATGGTTTAGTGCATATATTTTATAAATGGCATATATGCCCTACATCTTTTCAGCTGTTTTCAGTGGTATCTGTATAGGTACCATCGACAATAATTTCCCTCACCACAGAAATATAAATTTAGTTTAGAATCATGCACGTCTTATTTTTGTTCTGCATGCTTCTTAATATTTGATGGACTAACCTTTCCTTGAGGACATTCGAGCACCATTTGTAAAAAATCATACTCTCTCTGACGCACATAGATTTCTGTTGCCAGAAAACCACTTAATATTACTTTTTTGGGGAGGCAATTCTATCTACTGGATTGAACTGCTCCTTACTCTAACATGTTTCCTAAATTAATGGGCTCATATTTTCCCAAAAAGACCCAAAGGATACTTTTTCTTGTTCTCCATTTCACTTCTCCTAAGAAAAGAAAAAAGTTGTCACGCTGATCTGGGGAAAGAGCAGGACAAAGCCCATGTGAACACAGACAATTTCATGATGAATTATGAGGTAATAAAATAAATAGGTCATGGGGTTTCCACATGGGTAAAAAAGTAGCCAAGAGGCTAGAGTCTAAAGGCAGAACTCGCAGGCCTAGCTGAGAAGACGGGAGGGAGGAAGAGAGGATTCAGGATTCATGCACGGCCCATCATCTCTCCCATTGTTGACTTAACCAGCTGCGGAAGGTGATACAATATTTGAATGAGTTTTGGAGACGCATGACCGTGGTAACTGTTAAATTTAGCCTGAACGCAATGTTCTTTCATAAGAGGAATTTTACTTTGAAATGCATTTTGAAATATTTATGACCAGGGTGCTGACTATGGCGAGGGAGAAGAGGCTTTTCTTGGTCATTCTGGTTTTTGGGCACAAATCTGAGTCTTTGTCAAGGTTTAGCCTCCCCTACACTCTGCGTGAGTTCAGTACTGTATTGCTACTATACTGCAGGCCATTCAGTAGCAGATTGGCCCTACAGGCTCCTTCCAAGGCCTTATCGTTGGCTCTATACATTTTTATTAATTTAGCAGACGCTCTTATCCAGCAATAAGGGTTAAGTGCATTGCTCAAGGGCACATTGACAAATCTTTCACTTAGTCAGCTCGGGATTCAAGCCAGCGACCTTTCGGTTACTGGCCCAATGCTCTTAACTGCTAAGCTACCTGTCGCTCGTTAAATACTGAAATAAACAAAGGTGTCATACAATGCTACAGTAATAAAAGGAATATGGACCCAAACATGGTAGCTTAAAACAGTTCCTGGCCAGCAACCCCATTAATATTCCTACTCTAAGAAAGTAGGCAAGCCCCCTGCCCCCTGGAAGCCTGAGTGTCCTGATTGACCTCTCTGTGTGCTTAAAGCTAACTAGCCCAGGCCTTGTCTAACCCTGGCTTGGCTCACCACCCAACCAGCAGCACACTAACATGGCATATGATCCTACGGGTCAGCGCCCCAGGCAGGCTGTAAACCATGTGGAATCCAGCTCCAACATTACACCACTCACTGGAACTAGCACGCCTAGCGCTTAGCTTAGCAGAAGGCATGTGAGTAAGTGAACAAACAACGGCTCAGTTAACCGACAAGACAAGCATATTCTTCACATATCAGTGAAGCAGATGTCTTTCATATTAGCAGATTATATTAGCCTGCCGCTACAGCCTCTGTTCTTGCTTTGCAATGCTAGCTCATTGAATACTGTTGTTTAGTGAAGCATAGTACTGTGCCTGTTTTGGTCCCTGAGTTGCATGTAAAATAATGTGTGTGTGTCTGTCTGTCTCTCTCTGTCTGTGTGTGTGTGTGTGTGTGTGTGTGTGTGTGTGCCTGTTGAGAGTTAGAATAGTACAATACACAAGGTGCAATTTCGAAAATTGCATCAGTAGTTTTTGTCTTGTTATGCCACTCACAGACAGTCACTCAATTAGCCCATGTCAGTAAAAAAAAAAAAATAGATTGGTCAATTTGTCTAGTTAATCTAGCCAGCTATCTAAACTTGTAGTAATCATGGCCGAATTACCGACCGGGCACGCACGGCACGTGCCCAGGGGCCCTGACCTCCAAGGCGCCTCCATTGATTTTGTTAGTCACTCTCGTTCAGATATAAACCTCTTGAATGATATGGCAAAATGTTGATTTACGCCTAAATAGACATACCCAAAACAAATTATTTTTCATGAGATGGCCATAAACAATAACTAGTAATGCTGCATAGTTTCAGAAAGGTCTAGAACTCACCTTTCTGGTAAAAATAGTTATAAATTGCTGAGGTATACTCACTGTTGAGGACACAAGCTCAAGTCATAATACAAATATTATGAAAATATTAAAAATCATATGATTTTTTTCCTATTCAACAAAAGTGGGTCAATATAGTTTTAATTATAAATGACTTACTTTAAGATTTCAACTTTCTCATAACTATAAAATAATATGATCATACTTAGTGACGGTACAATATTGGCACCATTTCATATAAATGACAGAGACTTTTCTGCCAAACGTTCTCTGAGCTGCACTGAGACACCATTAAAATGTGTGCAGACTCGTTACAACTTCAGCTTTAAAGGCAAAGTGATTTCGTCCGTCTGTGATCAAAAGTAGGTGGTCCTGTTAAAATTCTATGAAATGATTTGATATGTTTCCCTGATGAGAGCTATGAATCTACCTGAGAACATTACAATGAGATGAAACTACTATTGTTGCATCCACAAGACACTCCTGTTCCACATGCGCTTCTGCAAGCACAGCTGTGAGTTTCACAGGCACAGGAAATCTCACAGCTGCGGATTGCAATAGCATACAGTATATGAATCAGGACAAGTAGCGCTTTTAGGGAGTGTTGTGCAATTGATGTTGTGCCGTTCACGGTCAGAACCTGGCCAGAACCGCTCCAAGTCCCCTATATAGGGGACTTAAACATGGCAAAATATGTAGAAAAGCAGCAATTTAGGTAACAACAAAAAAAGGTCCAATAAAGCAAATGTATTTGTTTACCTTTTGTTAATAAAATACTTTATCTGCCAAGAGAGCCCTCTGTATGTATTAAATTATAGTTTTTAATCCCAGTGCTGAGTTAACTGTTGTTAGTTGCTTTTCCTTCAGTCTATAGTCCAACTCATCTCAAACCATCTCAATTGGGTTTAGGTTGCATGATTGTGGAGGCCAGGTCATCAGATAAAAAAAAAATGTAACCTTTATTTAACTAGGCAAGTTAGTTAAGAACAAATTCTTATTTACAATGATGGCCATCCAGGGAACAGTGTAACTACCTTGATCAGGGGCAGAACAACAGATTTCTACCTTGTCAGTTTAGGGATTTGATCCAGCAACCTTTTGGTTACAGGCCCAAAGCTCTAACCACTAGGCTACCTGCCGCTAATTGTGTAGCTAATAGGCTATGTGTTTGTAGATCGGCGGAGGTGAATACAGCAATCAATGTGATAATGGCTGGAGTCATTTTTTTCTTGTTTTTGCTGTTCTTCAAATAGCATTTCAGAGGTTTTTACAGCCCTGTGTGTATGTGTGTTGCAGTTTGCATGGTGATAGAACTGTCTTTCAGTCTGTATTGTCTGGTTGAGGCACCTATCTGTTTCAGTTCCATTGCTGTATGTATGTGGTGGACTCATGGTTGTGTGTAGTTTCCATGTGTTTCTGTTCTGTTTGTAGTGTAGCTAGAGTCAGAGTCAGTGCTGCCTGCCTAGTGCGGTCTTGGGGCTCCAGCAGATTGGCTCCGCTCTGTTTCAGAGGAGGGCTAGGCAGGCAGGCAGGCAGGCAGGGTGAATGAGCTGGGGGGTTGATTTCACACTGCAGTTGGCAGCTGCTCTTCCTGCAGTCAGGACCCAGCACACACCCCAAGGGTCAGACTCACTGGCCTGGAATCCCAGCCTGCCTGCTTGCCTGCCTGCTGCATGACAGAGGCAGCAGAGGAGGAACAAGCCCAAAATGTGAATAAATAAATCCATCTCACGTCACAGTGGTTGCCAGCGTTTACACTGAAGGCTGATGCATCACAGACACACAGTGACGCTCCACTATGCTCCTGTGATAAATGGTGTGTCTCCGCAGTGCATCCGGTTTACAGCCAGCGCACAGTGTTTTATCTTTGATCTACCAAACTTTGAGAGGAAGGGGCATGAGAATATTAAGTGTAAGAGTGCAAAAGTGCATCCTGCGTTTGGACGTTGATGTAAATCTTTACGTTCACGTTTCACGGCAGCTGATTTCAGATCACAGCTGTCAAACTCTTTTTAGCATTGTGCACGTATAATACAAACATACACACAACAATATAAAACGAAATCATACTGTACATGTAACCAGACATATACATACAGTATATGCACACCCACATGATATGGGGGGCTCACCTGTGACTTTGAGCTCTGTGGTCCTTCTCACCACCCGGCTGCCATACTTGAGCTCACAGGTGTAGTTCCCCCCGTCGTCCTCCTGCACCTCAGGGAACCAGATGTTGGTGGTGTTCACCATGATGGAGCTCCGCCATGTCTTCTTCTCACACTCCTAGACAGACAGGACACCACATCAACACCACACACACCATGTTATATCATGTCACTTTCAACTATTTTTTTGTTTAGTTTAATAAGATACCCATTAGTCCACCAGAGCTAACCTTCATGGGTTCATATACAAAGACTAGCACTGCATCCCAAATGGCATCCTATTCCCTATACAGTGCACTAATTTCAACCAGAGCCCAATGGGAATTTTCGGAGAATAAGGGTTGTTACCTTATACCAGGTCATCTGGGGCTGCTTGTAAGGGGCGAGGTAATCCTCGATGTCGGGGCAGTTGATCATCTTGCTTTTAGTGATCTCGGCTTTCTCCAGGTGGCGTATTTTACTGTTGAAGCACAGGCCCTCGTCGTTCTCCTCCACTGCCAAGGACATGGACACCTTCATGCAGTAGGTGGAGTTTCTGCAGGCAGGGAGCATAACACAGGAGGCTTTATGTTTCCCCAAGTTCACCTCTAGCCAACAGTCATCACACACACAAAAGCACACATCGATTTCTCCAGGGGGTTTCATCTGTAAACCAGCAGAGATCTTAAACACTGCCATTCATTCCATCAATGCCTCCCTGCCTACCTGTGATGATGTGAAGTGGGGCCTCTTTTTACTTTTTTAGTTTCCAGTTAACCACATCAAGAACAATGGGCAAGTTGAACACGGAGGTTACCTGAATGAAATATTTCAAAATGCTTCAATTAGTAAAGAGATGCGGCTCCCCCTGAAGTGGCAAGAGCACATGCTGTATGGAGAATAAATTAGCATATTATTTCAATAGGCACCAGCCAGAAGTACAAGTCTCCTTCAGGGAGGCATGTGTCAGGGCAAGTGACACCCAGTTCCACACGCAGCTACTGCCATGGCTACTACACAAGGCTACAGTACGTAGAGAGTGACTGCTGCATCCTCCCCCCATTGAAAATGCATGAGGGACTTCAGGCATAGGATTACCCTGCAGTGGCATTGTGTGTCAGCCTCTCAAATGCTAGGGCTCCCTGAACCTCCACTAGTGAATTCAGTCTGTTTGATGTAAAGATTTAACATTTCGGCATGAACCATTTAGTTGGTTTTAGACTGGGACATCAGGCGGGCTTGTGTGTGTGTGTGTGTGTGTGTGTGTGTGTGTGTGTGTGTGTAGATTGTCTGACATATCTGCTGTTTTGTGTGTGTAGAATTCCTGGCTGCGGTCCCAGGCAATAGAGATAGAGAGTACAGCTGTCCTGGGCTACTTTATTTACTCTAGGAGAAAATCAACTATGACTAAAATACTGTTCACAAGGGCGCTCACTGTGTCTGGTGACAACGGTCTCATATCGTGACAAATAATGGACAAACAGAGGACAGATGTGTGAAAGTCACTTAGGACAAAATGAGGGGGATATTTTCACTGGTCTGTTACTGACAATTAGCTGGAAGTTAATCACACTGCATAACTATTGTGCAAGCCTGATACGACTGCTTCCACTGCATTAATAATTAATCACTCTCCTCCTGCAATTACTTTCATTTGAAAATGCTCAGGTTACAGCTCGCCAATTTAATTATATGCTCAATAAAGAGGTATTTCTGTGTTTTTCGCGGTTCATGTTTACATCTGTTAATGTGAGCTTCAAATTAATTTTACAATTAATCTAACACAGCAACTTTCAAGATGCTGCCCACCCAAGCTGAGTCCGTCCGTCCGTCGCATGGGTCAGTATGCCCGGGCTCTTAACACTCTTGAGACATGAATGAATAAGCATTGAGAACTTCCATTAGCCTGCATGACTTCCTTCCAAACTGATTTCACATGTAATTTCCCCTACACAGGTTTCTGTGTGAGCCGGGGCACAGAGAGCCAAACTGTGTACATGCTCTCATAGCAGAGGTCAACCGTACTTCAGGCTCTATCTACAGTAGATCTCAGTAAATGACCATAACACATTAACGGTGCTAAGTCGTTTCCTATATCGCTGGAGGACCAGAGGTCAAAGCAGGAGCCCTTAATTGCAGCAATCTGACCTTGGAGCTCTATGGGGTAAACATCCATAGATGACCGAGAGACTGACTGAGGCCCTGCTGCAGGCAGGTCGGCCATGTTGTTCTGTTCTGCTGCTTTGTCTCAGAACCACCTGAGAAAGTACATAGCCTGCGAACAAACATCTGGAGGAGCCTTGTCTGTGGAGATCACTTGCGATTTGTGTCTCAGCAGCAGTGACATCGCAGCTCCCAGCCTTGGAGGAGGAGACATACAGTACACAGGACAGCTCTCCAGGGCACCCTGCCACGGGCATTCCACTCACACAGGGAGAGGATAAGGAGGAAGTTGGAGGTGAAATCATATGATTAATTCACTGATAATGAACCTTATTCTCTCCCTTTCCTCCACAAGCCCTAGCTCTCATGTAACACTCTCTGTGGATGGAAGATGGGCCTAGGAGGACCCAAGGGCCAATTATACTGACTGACAAAAGTGTTGCTCTATGAGCTTCATAGAAATGAGCACTGTCTGCCACTGTGATTTGACCTGTTTTCATTATGGATTGTCTGCTGAGATGGCCTATACCACAGAGAGCAGAATCTTGGCACTTAACACAAATTTATCATAGAGATTAAACATTATATTTAATTAGAAGGCACTAGTCCATCCGTTTGTCAATGACGGAAAAGGAATAAAAGCGAATTATGTAGTTTAGTTTGAAATGGTTGATCCTGTTGGTAGGAATTATGATGCATTGCTAAAGCTTTCTGAGCTTATGAATGGTTTTATCGGGTCCCCAGATGCTACTGCAAGTCCCTAAAACTCTATATGGGGAAACTTTCCTATGCAATCTCCTGCCTCGCTTGCACTGGAGTTTGAAAATGACACAGTAAACTCTTTGAACTTAATAAAGGGGCTTAATAAAGATGGATTTCAGAGAGGGAGAACTTTACATGCAACAGTTTGAATCTAAATGTAGGCCAATTCCATTGATCAAAATGGGGTAGAAATTATATTTCTCCCATTTCCATGTAAGAGAGGGAAGAAGATGGAAATTTAGTAAAGTTTTAAATAGGTGTGCTAAATATTTCACAAAGAGCATGAGCCACCAATTTAATTTCAATGGGAACCACTCTAAGAATGAACTATGATGGCCCAACTCCTTTAGCTATTAAACCTCCGATGTAAATGACCTTTAAAAAATATATATATTTTTTAACTCTCTCGCTCGTACTACACACTGAGCAGAAACAAAATGTTACAAGGAAATGAAAAACAGTTGTTTAAAAGCCATGGAAACAAACAGGTCAATGTGTGAATGAATCAGAACACCTTGCCACAACAATGACATTTCTGTTGACCCATGGGCCATTGTTCGTGATAAAACCTTCCAGATCACCAATCTGCAGTGGTTGGTTCAGCCTGGATCAATGGGTTTGTGTGATGTTCAAGGTTAAATGGGTGCTTGGGTTGAAAGGGTTAATAGGTTGGTCCCTATGGGGCTGCTATGTAGAGCAGCACATCAAAGATAGAGGTAGATTTTCTCCAGTCTCAAACCTGCTTACTGTGCGGTTGTCACGCGTGCACACTCGCACACACACGCACACGCACACACACACAGTAGTGTTCTTATACAGAGGGGGCAATAGTCCATGACCATCATTGTGGGGAGTCTCTAGAAAGACAGCTTTTCATCAGACACGCTGGAAAGAGAGAATGAGTCCAACCACACATCTCAGACGTCAAAACATTTCAAAAAGATTGTTCCTCAAAATGCCAATTAGGAAGTATAATTAGGGGGTTAGGACAAGGACAGAGGGCAGTGGTCCAGCAAAAGACAACACTTTCCCTCTCCAATCTCTAGAGACCTGACCAGTTAATGGCATGGACACCCCAGTATTTCAGATGACAGGAAAAGTGTTCAGACAGGGGGAGTAAAGTGGGTGAGATTACCCCGTCCCGATGAACACAGAACACAAGGCTTCACACCATGTAGTAAAGGTGCTGTGTACACAAAATGACAAGCGGGTGGTCGTTCTCGCTAGCTATCTATCTACCCGCAGCCAGAGTCAAGGTGACTCTTCTGCTGAAGCGATAACATGCTATATGTGACCCGTTTCAAGAAACTAGGCATATGTTGCACGTCGCTACTTCACAGGAGAGGCATTTGAAAGCTTTAAAAAATATATTTTTATCAAAATGTTGTTGTTGCAGAAATGCCTTCTGGAACATGTGAACTTTCATTTGCCTTAATAACAAAGGTGTATGCCATCTGTAAATACAAATAAAATTGTTAAATGATGAGCCTAGTTGGTTTAGCCACGGAAAAAGCCAGGAACCTTTCCACTAGCCATGATTGGATGGGCTGGACATGCCGAGAGATGAGTTCGGATAACGTGAGTTGCTCAGTATATGAAGACAATTCTGGCTACTGCAGATTTTTGAAAGATATAACATTGGACTGTTCTCAACATGATGGCTGCCCTGAACAGCTGAGCTGTAGATGTTCATTCGTAAAATCATATACCATTTTATAGCTCTGAGTCTCTACTTATCCAATGTAAAAATCACCATTTAAAATGTTGTTACATAAGACTGAATCGAGGCAGTGAGTCATATATGATGTTCTGCAAGTCAGGGGCTCACAACTTGCAGACTTGTTTACGCTGCTGTGCGTTTTTGTTGCCGTTTTTACTTTGCTACCTGACGGTTTTTACTTTTTCATACCGTATATTTTTACTTTTTCCCTCACTCAACTTTTTTTTTTTCATTCAACTTTCCTACCCCGGAGGTTTTATCTGGACATGGTTCGTCAGGACTTCAAACAGCCGAAGCTAAGTAACATTAACATGATGCCTTCTAATTGCAGTCGTTGTACTCATAATATACAGGAGAACGATCGCCTTACGGCAAGGATAGCTGTGCTGCAAGCCCAGCTTCAGACGCAATCGTTAGGCAAGGGTAATTTCAGTGTAGGAAAGGATGAAACAGCGTCTGTGCCACCAGCAAGTACAGATAGTAACGTTAGTATAAACCCCCTCGCACGGTCCCCGCAGCCGGACATCTTTCTCATGGTGTCTGGAGGGAAACGCTGTAGGAATGCTCAACCGGTGTCGCTTATTCAGCCGACAGAAACTTTCAACCGGTTCTCCCCGTTAAGCGAGTCGGAGTCGGAGGCCGAGACTTCTCTGGTCTCTGCTCCTCCCGTTGTGGGGTCTGAGACGCCGACGGCTCCCACCATTAGCTCTGACAAATTGAAAACCCTAGTCATTGGCGACTCCATTACCCGCAGTATTAGATTTAAAACTAATCATCCAGCGATCATACACTGTTTACCAGGGGGCAGGGCTACCGACGTTAAGGCTAATCTGAAGACGGTGCTGGCTAAAGCTAAAACTGGCGAGTGTAGAGAGTATAGAGATATTGTTATCCACGTCGGCACCAACGATGTTAGGATGAAACAGTCAGATGTCACCAAGCGCAACATAGCTTCAGCATGTAAATCAGCTAGAAAGATGTGTCGGCATCGATTAATTGTCTCTGGCCCCCTCCCAGTTAGGGGGAGTGATGAGCTCTACAGCAGAGTCTCACAACTCAATCGCTGGATGAAAACTGTTTTCTGCCCCTCCCAAAAGATAGAATTTGTAGATAACTGGCCCTCTTTCTGGGACTCACCCACAAACAGGACCAAGCCTGGCCTGCTGAGGAGTGACGGACTCCATCCTAGCTGGAGGGGTGCTCTCATCTTATCTACGAACATAGACAGGGCTCTAACTCCTCTAGCTCCACAATGAAATAGGGTGCAGGCCAGGCAACAGGCTGTTAGCCAGCCTGCCAGCTTAGTGGAGTCTGCCACTAGCACAGTTAGCGTAGTCAGCTCAGCTTTCCCCATTGAGACCGTGTCTGTGCCTCGATCTAGGTTGGGCAAAATTAAAAATGGCGGTGTTCGCTTCAGTAATCTTACTAGTATAAAGACCTCCTCCATTCCTGCCATTATTGAAAGAGATTGTGATACTTCACATCTCAAAATTGGGTTACTTAATGTTAGATCCCTCACTTCCAAGGCAGTTATAGTCAATGAACTAATCACTGATCATAATCTTGATGTGATTGGCCTGACTGAAACATGGCTTAAGCCTGATGAATTTACTGTGTTAAATGAGGCCTCACCCCCTGGTTACACTAGTGACCATACCCCCCGTGCATCCGGCAAAGGCGGAGGTGTTGCTAACATTTACGATAGCAAATTTCAATTTACAAAAAAAAAAACAATGACGTTTTCGTCTTTTGAGCTTCTAGTCATGAAATCTATGCAGCCTACTCAATCACTTTTTATAGCTACTGTTTACAGGCCTCCTGGGCCATATGCAGTGTTCCTTACTGAGTTCCCTGAATTCCTATCGGATCTTGTAGTCATAGCAGATAATATTCTAATTTTTGGTGACTTTAACATTCACATGGAAAAGTCCACAGACCCACTCCAAAAGGCTTTCGGAGCCATCATCGACTCAGTGGGTTTTGTCCAACATGTCTCTGGACCTACTCACTGCCACAGTCATACTCTGGACCTAGTTTTGTCCCATGGAATAAATGTTGTGGATCTTAATGTTTTTCCTCATAATCCTGGATTATCGGACCACCATTTTATTGCGTTCACAATTGCAACAAATAATCTGCTCAGACCCCAACCAAGGAAGATTAAATGTCGTGCTATAAATTCTCAGACAACCCAAAGATTCCTTGATGCCCTTCCAGACTCCCTCTGCCTACCCAAGGACGTCAGAGGACAAGAATCAGTTAACCACCTAACCGAGGAACTCAATTTAACCTTGCGCAATACCCTAGATGCAGTTGCACCCCTAAAAATTAAAAACATCTGTCATAAGAAACTAGCTCCCTGGTATACAGAAAATACACGAGCTCTGAAGCAAGCTTCCAGAAAATTGGAACGGAAATGGCGCCACACTAAACTGGAAGTCTTCCGACTAGCTTGGAAAGACAGTACCGTGCAGTATCGAAGAGCCCTCACTGCTGCACGATCATCCTATTTTTCCAACTTAATTGAGGAAAATAAGAACAATCCGAAATTTCTTTTTGACACTGTCGCAAAGTTAACTAAAAAGCATCATTCGCAAATGGAGGATGGCTTTCACTTCAGCAGTAATAAATTTATGAAGTTCTTTGAGGAAAAGATCATGATCATTAGAAAGCAAATTACGGACTCCTCTTTAAATCTGGGTATTCCTCCAGGGCTCCATTGTCCTGAGTCTGCACAACTCTGCCAGGACCTAGGATCAAGGGAGATACTAAAGTGTTTTAGTACTATATCTCTTGACATAATGATGAAAATAATCATGGCCTCCAAACCCTCAAGCTGCATACTGGACCCTATTCCAACTAAACTACTGAAAGAGCTGCTTCCTGTGCTTGGCCCTCCTATGTTGAACATAATAAACGGCTCTCTATCCACCGGATGTGTACCAAGCTCACTAAAAGTGGCAGTAATAAAGCCTCTCTTGAAAAAGCCGAATCTTGACCCAGAAATTATAAAAAACTATCGGCCTATATCGAATCTTCCATTCCTCTCAAAAATGTTAGAAAAAGTTGTTGCGCAGCAACTCACTGCCTTCCTGAAGACAAACAATGTATACGAAACGCTTCAGTCTGGTTTTAGACCCCATCATAGCACTGAGACTGCACTTGTGAAGGTGGTAAATGACCTTTTAATGACGTCAGACCGAGGCTCTGCATCTGTCCTCATGCTCCTAGATCTTAGTGCCGCTTTTGATACCATCGATCACCACATTCTTTTGGAGAGATTGGAAACCCAAATTGGTCTACATCGACAAGTTCTGGCCTGGTTTAGATCTTATCTGTCGGAAAGATATCAGTTTGTCTCTGTGAATGGTTCGTCCTCTGACAAATCAATTGTAAATTTCGGTGTTCCTCAAGGTTCCGTTCTAGGACCACTATTGTTTTCACTATATATTTTACCTCTTGGGGATGTCATTCGAAAACATAATGTTAAATTTCACTGCTATGCGGACGACACACAGCTGTACATTTCAATGAAACATGGTGAAGCCCCAAAATTGCCCTCGCTAGAAGCCTGTGTTTCAGACATAAGGAAGTGGATGGCTGCAAATTTTCTACTTTTAAACTCGGACAAAACAGAGATGCTTGTCCTAGGTCCCAAGAAACAAAGAGATCTTCTGTTGAATCTGACAATTAATCTGGATGGTTGTACAGTCGTCTCAAATAAAACTGTGAAGGACCTCGGCGTTACTCTGGACCCTGATCTCTCTTTTGAAGAACATATCAAGACTGCTTCAAGGACAGCTTTTTTCCATCTACGTAACATTGCAAAAATCAAAAACTTTCTGTCCAAAAATGACGCAGAAAAATTAATCCATGCTTTTGTTACTTCTAGGCTGGACTACTGCATTGCTCTACTTTCCGGCTACCCGGATAAAGCACTAAACAAACTTCAGTTAGTGCTAAATACGGCTGCTAGAATCCTGACTAGAACCAAAAAATTTGATCATATTACTCCAGTGCTAGCCTCCCTACACTGGCTTCCTGTTAAGGCAAGGGCTGATTTCAAGGTTTTACTGCTAACCTACAAAGCATTACATGGGCTTGCTCCTACCTATCTTTCCGATTTGGTCCTGCCGTACATACCTACACGTACGCTACGGTCACAAGACGCAGGCCTCCTAATTGTCCCTAGAATTTCTAAGCAAACGGCTGGAGGTAGGGTTTTCTCCTATAGAGCTCCATTTTTATGGAATGGTCTGCCTACCCATGTGAGAGACGCAGACTCAGTCTCAACCTTTAAGTCTTTACTGAAGACTTATCTCTTCAGTAGGTCCTATGATTAAGTATAGTCTGGCCCAGGAGTGTGAAGGTGAACGGAAAGGCTGGAGCAACGAACCGCCCTTGCTGTCTCTGCCTTGTCGGTTCCCCTCTTCCCACTGGGATTCTCTGCCTCTAACCCTTTTACAGGGGCTGAGTCACTGACTTACTGGTGTTCTTCCATGCCGTCCATGGGAGGGGTGCGTCACTTGAGTAGGTTGAGCCACTGACGTGGTCTTCCTGTCTGGGTTGGCGCCCCCCCCTTGGGTTGTGCCGTGGCGGAGATCTTTGTGGGCTATACTCGGCCTTGTCTTCGGACGGTAAGTTGGTGGTTGTAGATATCCCTCTAGTGGTGTGGGGGCTGTGCTTTGGCAAAGTGGGTGGGGTTATATCCTGCCTGTTTGGCCCTGTCCGGGGGTATCATCGGATGGGGCCACAGTGTCTTCTGATCCCTCCTGTCTCAGCCTCCAGTATTTATGCTGCAGTAGTTTATGTGTCGGGGGGCTAGGGTCAGTCTGTTACATCTGGAGTATTCTCTTGTCTTATCCGGTGTCCTGTGTGAATGTAAATATGCTCTCTCTAATTCTCTCTTTCTCTCTTTCTCTCGGAGGACCTGAGCCCTAGGACCATGCCTCAGGACTACCTGGCATGATGACTCCTTGCTGTCCCCAGTCCACCTGGCCATGCTGCTGCTCCAGTTTCAACTATTCTGCCTGCGGCTACGGAACCCTGACCTGTTCACCGGACGTGCTTGTTGCACCCTCGACAACTACTATGATTATTATTATTTGACCATGCTGGTCATTTACGAACATTTTAACATCTTGACCATGTTCTGTTATAATATCCACCCGGCACAGCCAGAAGAGGACTGGCCACCCCTCATAGCCTGGTTCCTCTCTAGGTTTCTTCCTAGGTTTTTGGCCTTTCTCAGGAGTTTTTCCTAGGGAGTTTTTCCCAGCCACCGTGCTTCTTTCACATGCATTGCTTGCTGTTTGGGGTTTTAGGCTGGGTTTCTGTACAGCACTTTGAGATTTCAGCTGATGTACGAAGGGCTATATAAATAAATTTGATTTGATTTGATCTCAGCCACCCTGCCTGGCTGCCTCTCTGTGAGAATCTCTGTCTGTCTGACCCAGACTGAACAAAGAAAGAACAAGAGCTTTTTTTTGCAATCTGTCTGAGAAAATAACTAAATGGTTTTAGTTCTCAATAATACTGTCTCAGAATGCTTTTTTCTGGAGTCTAACATTCATTCACAAGAGAGATTATTGGAAAATAATGATTTTCATTTGTTTGGATAGATTTTTCTTAAAAGACTATCTACCTTTTAAGCGCAGTATCATATTGTAACAGTATTTTAACAATGACTGTTTAAGTCTAGACCAGTTGTAATGTATTTACTGAAAACCTTCTGCTCAACCATTGTTTATAAGTTTAGTAAGATACACATAGATAAAACAAAGACATCTTAAGTAAGATTCCCTCTTTGTAGACATGTAGAAAAATAATCTCAGCCCACAATAAATATACATTAGGTTTTCAGAGAGCTTAAAAGTTTATTAATGTCAAAGCTAGTGCCTGTGTGTTTAATATCTGAAAAGAACTGGCAGGCGTGGTAGCGTGGATTTAGACTTTGCCAAGCACCTAAGCGCCTTTCTCTCTGGCTCTCTCTCTAACGGGGTCCTGGATGGCCAGATTAATAGAAAGGTTAAAAACCTGGACCGCTTTGTAAGAAGAGGTCTGTGACACCCGGGCGATTGTAGAGAGGAGAATTATCTTATGAGGGGAGAAAAAGACAGGTGGCACAGATTACTCTTCAGACCTCTGGGGGAATAGCCTAGCTTAGGCTTGGCCACAGTTTAGTGAGAACACAGAAAGAAAAAACATGAGGCAGCCAGCCTGGCCATGCACAGTGGAAGATAATGAATATAAAAGTGCTCGGGAGTCTTTCAAGAGGCATCACTCAGACAGTGGCAACGTGTTGTATTTTTCCTCGCCATAAAGTTATTGAACAAAGATAAATGCGTATCCATTGTTAGGGGGAAGGTGTGAAATGCTTCTCCCTCCATCAGTGCTGCTCAGACTAGCCTCGCTGGAGAGAATGAGAAATAAAGGGGTGGTGAATCTGTCTCTTGCGGCGCATTAGCCGGGCAGATTGCATCGACTCGTTCACTACAGCTTAACATGCCATGCTGGTGCTGTGTGTTTCACTGGCATCAAGGCATGATTAGTCATTGTTCATGTTCTAATAAAACAGAGGGTATTGCTGGAACTCTATATAACTGCCATCAAACTGTGTGTGTGTGTGTGTGTGTGTGTGTGTGTGTGTGTGTGTGTGTGTGTGTGTGTGTGTGTGTGTGTGTGTGTGTGTGTGTGTGTGTGTGTGTGTGTGTGTGTGTGTGTGTGTGCTATGTGTATGTATGTATGTGCTATGTGTATGTATGTATGTGCTACGTGTATGTATGTATGTATGTATGTATGTGCTATGTGTATGTATGTGTGTGTGTGTGTGTGTGTATATGTGTGTGTGTGTGTATAGTAGGTGTGCATGTGTGTTTTATTCCAAGTGGTCTTTGTAGGTGGCCTGGGCATTATCCTGAGCATTACCCCTCCTGCGGGTCACTGGACCCTCAGTAGAAAATTGATTCCTCCATTCCAGAGCAATCCTGTCATTTCAGGCACAGCAGCCTCTGCAAATGTTATTTTACAACAATTCTCTCAGAAGCGTGTCACAGCTCCTGCACAGCTCCCCAATTTCACAGAGAGTACCTACCTACCTGCTTCTCTGTATGCTGATCATATTTTTTTTATTATTATTAGGAGCTCCAATTGTATTGTTGGATATTATTCAAAAAGCAGCATGGGAATTATCCAAAACCCAAAACACCATTTATTTGGATTCCTGCTTCTTTGGCTCCAGGGATCAATCACCATTAATGGAAATAAAAACATGCAAAGAGACTTGTCTTCTCTTTTGACCTTGAACGTCTTTCACAGACAGTTAATTCAATTCGGAGGATATTGAGATTACTTCATAGAGACACAGCACTGTATATATTACATTCAATAAGACATAGCACAGGGACATGCTATTTCAATTTCAAGTGTTTTTTTCTTCTCCTTCCAAATCTGTGGTTCCCAAGGCAAAAAAGAAAGTTCAGCTTGATGACTCTCTAGCTAGCTAACACATTGGAATGCATTGCGCTTGGCTGTCTGAGCTGTGGCAGCTATGTCCAACTGGGTGGGAAAGTAAGTATAATAAGAGGCCCAGTGAAAGTGACAGGATCCTGCTCCTAATTAGACTGTCAGCATAGCGTGAGGGGAATAAAGAGCTGCACTTCTTTCCAGAGGAAAAAAACCTTATTATTGGCCAGGAAAAAGCATCAGCTTTGTCAGAGAGGAGCTGGATTATCATCTGTGGATAGAGGATTTTTGCTGAAGCCTCTGTAAGATAATTGAGTAAGATATCCTAATTTCTTATTCCTCGACGAGGTACCTATTTTCTAGTAGCTAAGAACCATGAAAATATTTTTCCTAGATGTTATAAAAAGACCTTCGATTTATGATTCGCACGTTGTTTGATGTCATAATTCCAGGAGGGAATTCTAACAACACAACTCCTCGCATGGGACCTACACGAACATTATTGATTTGATATTAATTATTTTTGCAGAGTCTATTCTTTTGTGGAATGTCAGTTACATGTTCCACAACACAAGTCAACCACAGTTCAGTGTCCCTGTTGAGCCTTGCAGGGGTGAACCAACCTCACAAGGCCAGTCATGCATTCCTCCACCAGGAAACTGAACATGGCATGCGATGAGGATGAGGATCCCTTCATCCTCCTTATGCTGTGTGCCATCTCAGGGCTTGCTTGGCTGTTGTCGCGGTGGCGTGCAAAGAGGGGGCTGATTAGCATAACAATAGACACACTGACACACTACAGTAGCCTTGGAAAGTAGATGTAAAGTAGATAGGTAAATTAGGGCCTCTTAAACTACTGTACTGTTTGTTGGTGGGACCACTGGGGCCAGGATCCGTCATAATCTGTTACCCAATGAATTCCATTCCTGAAAAAGTTAGGCTGCCAATGGACTGTGAATGATTGGGGGGAAAAAATTGTGTTTGTTTGGTTGAGGGTTAAGAAAAGCTTAAACGTTTGATTAAACTCCTCGGAGACAGAGTGACTAAATAAACCCACCTCAGGACACAGGTGTAGAAGCCGTTGTCCTCCAGCTCGGCTGAGCGGAACCAGATGGAGTCATCCTCCTTGCTGAGCCGATGGCCCGAGAAGATGATAGGCTCCTCCGAGTCCCCTTTGTTTTTGTACCAGATGAGCCGGAGCTTGGCGCTCTGGGCCATGGAGTAGTTGGTCCTGATGTAGCTGTAGAACAGGGCGCACTTCACCCTCACTGGTTCCCCTGCTAGGACCCGGTACCTCTTCAGGTCCACTGACCAATCAATGCAGCCATCCACTATGGAGGAGGAAGTTGTACATGGTTAGGAACTGATGGAAACAGAGTGGTTGTTGGAGTATGCTGTAGTACGCACACTAAAACAAGGAACTAAGAGCCTAATCCTTATCCTACATATTGGAGCAACGCAAACCCGGCAGCATAATGGATCTATAGACAATGGAAGCTACTATACTGTGGGGGTCAAATTCAAATGAAGCCTAAAGAATTCACACTAGTTCCATGCATTTGGATGATTATCTTCTTATCACACATTAATCTCCTCCATTTGGATTTTCATTTGCATCCAAAAATGGGAGCTCTCTAGCTAGACTTCAAAGGCATTTCATGTTCTACTCTGTAATTTGCAGCCTCTCTCGTCTCTCTCCATTGTCATTCATAGGTGAGGAGTGGTAAAAAAAAAATTAAAAAAAACCCACAGGAACCTGTAATGACGAGTCAATCAAGATTGCCTTAATGGTGGTGAGCTTTGAACCCGTGACACATGGTGAAACAATAGCATATGACAAGGAGAGGCAGGGAAGGTCGTAGCCACTGTCACACTAATGCAGGGTTATTTAGGATACACCAGTTAGCAGCAAAGGAACTGCTGTTGTAGAAAGGCAAATAAGGCCTTGAGGCAAGGCAAAGAAGGCAAAAAACTTGAAAACACAGTTCATTTTCAAATAATGTTTAACTGTACTGTAAAAATGTTTAACTGTACTGTATATCTATGGACAAAAATCACTAGTGAATTGCCTAAAATGGAATGCTACTCTCCCCATTGCGTGACTACAGTGCAGTATGTGCTTTCACATTCCAAACCACAAATGCCAGGTCAGCCAGTAACATGGCTGGACAACATATTGAAGTCAGTATTTTTGTCATCAGTCATAATAGCCATTGACTCAGAGGAACAAAAATAAGGAGGTAAACTAAAAGAGAAAAGTAAGGTATCCCTCATTTTATGCTGGCAGCCCCAATCGACACAGAAACGCGGTTGCAAATCAATGCAGTACAGAAGTATGTTCATACAGACTTCAGGTAATACATCTCCACGCTCTCTGTGTCCCATAAAAATGTTATACATTCAAAATCTGTCCACTATCATTTGTGTTGAGGTCTCCTACCACTAATGCCGATTTACCATATAGAGTTTGTTATTTACATTTTACTCTGATAATTTTTCTCACACCAGGTTGGAAATTAATTACAGACATAGCCAGGAATGAGGAGGGGGTGATGGCTACAAACTGCAGGCTGGAGCTAAGGGGAGGGGTTACGATGGGAGGTGATGTTCCCTGAGTTTATTTGTGAGAGCTCAGACGTGTGGAAGATGAGATGCAAGAGAAGCAGAAGCAGCACACATTAGTTCGGTCTGCTAGGTTAATGTGTTGTCTTTCAGACAAAAGGCACACCGAACCATCGTTGAGTGCACAGGTTACAGATTACATAAACAGGCGCCGAAGAAGCAGCCATATGTTGCCCGGGGTCATAGCCGCAATGCACTTTTCTGGATGATTCAATCATTGTTGCCTTCTTGTGTTTGCCACTGTGGCAGGGTTTAGGAGGGGAGCTATTAATTGCGACGACAAGGCCTATCACGGCCAGATATATCATTCCAGTCAGCTGCTGCACCGGATCCCTATTTGCACAGTGCCACCTTTAATATTTGCATATGGATGTGGCCCAAATTTGAGTCCGAAAATAACTTAGAATTAAGTATGAGTGAAGAAGTAAGGAAAGGGCAGTATCATAAAGATAGCTGCAAAACCTTAGCAGCCCACTGGTGTGGACAGAGTGGACTTATGTTATATAATAACCCAATGTCCTGAAACTGTCCATTAACTTTCTCACCTTTTCAAGTAAAGCAACTGAAAAACTGAAATATAGCCTCCTAAAAAAGTGAATAAAGGCAGCAGACGAAATGAAATAATGAAATATAGAGGCTGTCATCCAGTACACGAGGTGTTAAGTTGCTGGTCGTCAGCCCTCACAGTTACTAAGCCCAGCACAGAACCAAAATGCATTGTAAAATCCTGTGTAGATCTCAGCACCTGCTGCAATAATAATAGCTTGACCTGGCTGCTGCACACTGGCCAAGTCTATCATGAAGCAGTATAGCAATTTCAGCCATGACAGCTGAGAGGAGGAAAAAAGTCAATGTCAGAGCTATAGCCCACCAAATACTTTGTGCTGATGTGCAATTTCAGTCCCCGACTTGCATTTGATAGCTTGTTTATTATTTTCTTGAAAAATGTGAATGAATAGCTTTCAGTGGACATGTATCTTTACACAGGTATAAAATTGGGGACCAGGGGTAGCAGCCATTTCAATATGAATCCAGAAATGAGTTACACTCCGACGCAGACAAAACCAATCTTATCAGAGGGAAATAAATATGGAGATGTGGGGAGGGTTATGGCCCACTCTCTGTTATTGAGCTGGAAAGGCAGTTTATCAACCCACAACTTAGGACATTTTAAATAAATCGACTTGACCACAGAGGCCCGTCGAGACCACAAAACGGATTTGAATTTATTTGCCATGTCAAACACCTAAACACTCTGTAGGGATATTTGATAGGGTATTACACTGTTTTGTTTTCCC
Organism: Salmo trutta; assembly: GCF_901001165.1. NCBI lineage: Eukaryota > Metazoa > Chordata > Actinopteri > Salmoniformes > Salmonidae > Salmo > Salmo trutta. Next base: position 38,624,698 of record NC_042959.1, read on the forward strand.
AGTCTCTCTAATTTTAATATGGCTCAGGCACATTATTATACAGCACATTACTCAGTAATGCAGAGGGACTAGTGAGTTAAATAATGCCACAGCGTATTGTGTCTAGTATACTACCGTCTTATTACTATACAGAGGGAAAAGACTTGTTGTCCACAGTTATATAATCTCTTCATTAAATCACTGATCTCCAGCACATTGAAGTAACAGCCTAAATTTGAAAATGTTATTAGTTGTATGACTAGTGAATTGCATAAAATTATACAGCGATATAATGTATGTAGGGTATGTATTTCTCAAAAAGATGCATACTATTTAAGGGCTCTTTGATCCTTGTGAATGTAAAATAGTATTGTAGTACATAAAATGATTAACCTACAACTTTGTCAAACCATTACTGAGTATGTGAAGAAAGAAGGACACAGCCAACTTGTCTTGATCAAGGAGCTAGCTGTGCAGGAGGCATAAAGGAGAGACGTTGGAGCCCCAGGGAGACAGTAGGATGTCAAGGGAGAGAAACAGTGGACGTCAAAGATATGTCAAATCGTGTACTCAACCCAACATGGTAATCATGTCCTGCTACATCCGCTGGATGGAGTGGCTTGAGAGCTTTGTTGCTCTTTCAATGTCTGCCAATCAGGCGCGCATGTGTGTGAGCTTTGTTTGTCTGACTGAAAATAATTATTGTCAGGTTATGTATTGACCACTAGCCAACATGACAGAATGCTGTTGAATATGTGAAACAGAAACATATAAAAACATTTCACACTTGAGGAGTGTTCCACTGTAAGCTATTATTTTTAATGATTCGCTATGTCACGGTCGATAGGAAAATCAAAAGCCATTCCAATTGTGATTTCAATGTAGATAACAAACCCTCTTTCTACCTGCTCAAATGCCTTTTCATTTGAGCTTGCTATAAGAGGTGTAGAAGAGAAATCAGGTCAAAATAACACAATCAGATGATAATGATATTGAAATAGAAAGGCAATCATGTCACAGACATCTTCTGAAGAGGTCCGTAATGAGAAAGAATGAGTTTCATTTCAGTTTTGGTCGGAAACAATTACCCTGTTCATTTACATCAATAATCAGGGAATAATGGATGGAAATAAAACAAGGATGGAAGGAAAACCAAACATTTCCTTCCCCTGTTTGTCTTCTTTATTTGAGTGAACCCCGCAGTCCATTACCAGAGCATCAATACATAACTGTACCAGAGTCAGCAGCCGGCGAAAACAGACAAAGCGAGGGTAGAGAAAGCTAGGAGGACAAGAACAAGATATTTAAATCACCCTGCAAGACAACTGATGAATGTCTATAACTGGCAGCTTAAGACTCTGCTTAATTCAAAAATGCTGTAATAATCAAATGCACACGATTGACAGTAATTGCCTGGAGTTGATTTCTGTTGACAGAAATAGATTTGCATTGTATTCACCCAACATGCCTTTTTTCATTCTGCTGGGCTTGCCTGTTCTAAGAGGAACCACACAGACAAAGGCATAAAGACATCTAACTACAGCTTATGTCCTTACTGTCATTCTGCTCTGCACTCAGATAGCAGGATGTGTAATAGCAATAATAATACAGTAAGCCTACATGATATCATCCATTGTTATTACGTTACAGAAATGTCGAAATGCAGATGCCTTAAGATAGATGTCTTCATTAAGATTCCTTGATAGAGTTATGATTATTATCATGTTTTTTTTTTCAGAATAAAATGTATTTCTGTTAAATGGCTTAAATACAGGGGTTATTGAGTTTATTTGAGGTCGTGTGTACATTCTTATTGTATTATTGTACTTACTTTGATCAATGGCGAGGCCTCTGAATGTACTAATCCCTCTCACCTGGGACAATAAAACAACCGGTGGGAAAGGAAAGGGCTTGTTATGTTCACGAACAGGGAGCCCTGGCTTTTACGAGCTCAGTCACCTTCCTCCACAAACTTCATCAGACATTGCCTTTCTAAAACCATTGTCCTCTGAGGAACTCAATCCATCCTGTGTTTCGTGTGCTCAAACCCCATTTGTCACAGTGGCGCTGGAGTGTGGTGGAGTAGCCTGGGCATTTGTCAGTTCTAAGGTGCGTGGCTGCATTCCGCCGTATACCCTCCACCCTCCTCCCTCTCCCCATCCTCCTCCGTTTCCGGCCCCAGTGCGTATGCTGGCTGGCAGCCAGCATAGCTCCTTGTGCAGGTTGCTTTACTTTGCTTGTCATTAATAAAGAGAAGTGGCCCTGCACCTGTCCACTGACAGGGCCCCCACAGAGACCAGAGTCTGAGAGAAAGAGAGAGTTCCGAATACACTGGGCTGCTTAATGAACTAGTTCAAACCACATTGTCATATTGCTGTTGGACAGCCTGCCATTTCCTCCTTGGTTACTGACGTTTCCTCTCCTCGCCGTGCATCGCTGTTAGAGTGACATTTGCCTCTGACAGTCAATCACGTCTAACTGAGGGAGCCCTACTGTAGCAGCGAGGTTGGAGACCCAAGGATAGGAGCTCAGTGAGGACTTCCATATTTCCCCCACTATCCCCCATACAGTCATTCAGCTCAACTGGGCAGATGGCAATGCTAATCATTTACACTACCTGTTTAAGTTTAAAGACCTTTCATTTACAACACAGTTGATGGGGGATTTGGTCTCTATCTTAGAATTTACTGGAAAACTAATTCAGGATGTATGGCTATTGTACAATTATTGAAACAGCAGAATTTCTTTCCCCCCTCCTACTCTCTCTACTGTAACATAAACAGCGGAACCTAAAGCGAACTCTATAACTAACCTCACTTTGAAAATGCTTAACACAAGCAAAAACCCCTCCCAGAATCGATAGCATACAATATGCCTATGTGCACATCTTAATCTATCTAAAATCCCCCTGACACTACGTCAATATACTAACCATTTGAACGATAACAAGGGATTAATGTTGATTCCCTCATCCCGTCCCCCCCATCCTCACCAAGGCTGACATAACCTTTACACTTTACATGGCTAACATCCAAAAGATCTTAAATACTGTATGCCGCTTGGAGAGAAGAGAGAGTCATAGTTATACCATCAACTACATCAAGGTGCATCACACTCCAGAAACAGAGGGAAAGGCTTCTGCCCTATGGGACATTCTGGCTCGGACTAGGCTTACTTATTTATACCATCTACAGTAATTAGGATAATATACAATGTGCCAACGTACAGTCAATACTGTACCGTCCGTCTATTTATGAAGAGCATTAACTGGTTCCCTGATGAAACGGCTCACTCACAGACATAATTCTGCTGTCTAATAACGATGGAATAATGAAATAATCCTTTTTTTTTTTTTACGATCCAAGGTCTCCATAAAGCTGGTTTATGTTAATCACTGTAATGATGAACCGTAGTAGATTAATACAATACATTCTTTAAACATTCCGAGAACTTAAGTAAAAGTCTTAGATCCTGAACAGACTGAAGAGAGGCCAACGATTATCAAGCGAAGGCCACCTGACATCAAATATATTTACTGGGAATTTAGCAAGAACATTCAAGCTAGTCATCCGACCAGCCTTTTAATCCACGCCGTACACATCAAGGTCTTCCAAACGCACAGAATTAGTTACACTACTTGAAACTTCATCGAAATCCAGGAGTGTGTGTGTGTGTGTGTGTGTGTGTGTGTGTGTTTGTCAATGCCATACTTTTAAAGTGGGTGTTGTCCAAGAAGTAGGGAGGCACAGAGCAATAATATCACAAGTTGGCAGCAGATGCACAACTAGTCGTGTCACCTTGCTACCTGCTGCTTGTCTGGGCTGCAGCATTCTCTCGCTGACCCACCTCACAACACACTACCTGCCCAATGCCAGCCCAGGCAGGTAATAGAACCAAATGATTCATAACTTTATTAAAGGGTATGAAATATCTAGGAGTTTCTGTCTACTGTATCTTTGATCTCATAACATTAGTTCATCACTCTGAAATGGTGAGCATTAAAACCCAATAAAATCATTAAAATATATTCAATTGTAAAAATCATTCAAGGGCTTATTGTGAACACTGATATTGATATTGTTATGGACACCAATAATACATACACCAAAATTGATAGAAATGTGAAAATAATACATTGATATACAGCTAACAAGTGACCTAAGTAGAAGTGAAACTAGCATTGATGTACAGCAACAGCATGAGGATATGACGAATTTCTGAGCAGAATATAGCCTGGTACTCTGAGATTTTGTTTTGGCTGCTACTGTCGCGTGCGGTATGTGCGGTTCCATGGTGCCATGCTTCAATGTCCTCATTAGCTAGCCGCTTCTCATGAGACATTTGATTTTCTGTTGGAGCCGGAGCTGGCACCGGTGCCAGAGACACTCCGAAAGATCCCTTTCATATGTGGCCAGCCTTCATAATTCAAGGACAATTTAACATTGCCCCACAGACACAGTCACAACTCTAACCAATATGTCCTGCAGAAAGACTTCTGACATGTTTTACCATAAACCAGCAAACCTTGACCACCTGTCCGAGAAAAGGGTTTGACGCCCCAAGAAATGCAGCTATTTACTTTATTTACATCAACCACGGATAACAATCAACCACGTTTGGTCATTCCATAGACCACAGGGAGAAACAGATCATATGAAGTTGGATTATGCTCAATATTTAACGACTGAGAATGAGTTTTAATTAATAAATATGCTTCAATGTACTGTACCTTTCTGATCGAATGCCTGTAGGAATTTAAGACTAGACTCAAGCCTCTCTCTTCTGCCTCTCTCACCAACGGTTGTATTTACATTGTTCATTTCTCCCAGCTATGTACCGTAGTATTATGTATCTATTTAGTGGTGAACCATAATGTGAGTATCTGCACCTGTTTCCATTCCTTTACAAGTTAATGAGGAAACGAGTTGGCCTAATTACCAAATCTCCCTGCGGATGTTCTCCAGTTTACACTGATCAAAACAAATAACTCTCCTGTTCTGTTCCCTCTCTGGATCACTCAGAGGCCTTTAAGAAACCCAGCCACAGCTCTCACTTTGACGTTGTTATTTCAAACACAGTAGATCTATTTAATTGCATGTGTTCTCTCTAATTCGAACAACAAGCCTGTTGTCTGCTATGGAGGAATGATTGCATAGCTCAATATTGCATCTGAGCTGCTAGAGTGTGCTGCTCTCTTTCTTTTTCACTCATAGTTCAATAACCACAAAAAGCCTGTGTTGGTAAATTAATATGGTGGGTAATATACAGCATAGCATTACAGCAAAATGTGAGTTGCAACGCATTGACTGCCATTGCACTGTGGCAATTACCAAAGGTGTTTGGGATGTGCAGGGCTGACGGCTTTCGGCTGTTAGGGAGCACTGTTTATACCAGGAGGACAGCACATGTCATACTGATGACACCCACTGTGGTGATGGGGGAGCATGGGGCATAGAGAAAGAGAGAAGGATGAGGAGTGGGAGGAGGAGGGAGGGAAAGAGAAAGAACGAGAAGAGTACGGAGAGCAATAGAGAACGAGACAAAGAGGAAGGCAAATAGAGATGGACCATGGGAGGAAAGACTTGACAAATGGGGAAAGAAGGAAGAGGGAAAGAGAGAGAAGGGACCAGAAGGTAAGCGAGAGAGAGAGATGTTAGAGAGGCCCGTCCAGAGAAGGCAAGTCAAAGGGGGTAAGAGGAAGAGAGGAGAGGAGATAGGGAGTCTCAGAGGGCAGCTCTGAGTAGGAACAGATGGACTGGTTCCAACTCCTCATCAGCATCAGACCTCGGTGGCGTTCTCCCCAAACCTCACAGCTGACATCTCGGGGCTGGCCGTGTCTCTGTCCGCGCCGAGCGCTGTAGCCTGCAGACATGGCTGCCTGGGTCCCTCTGTGAGGCTGTGCTGTTGCTGTGGCTCTGACAGAGAGCAACCAGCCCAGTCAGCCTTCAGGGGAGATTAGCTCCACATTGCAGCCCTATGGTTAGACAGGACCCACTGTACACAGCCCAGTCACAATGAAATCCACCTGGAAACAGGATACACATACTGCCTACTGGCCGTGACCACAGTGTGTTCTAGCTAACTGTCAACGTGGGTAACATTCATCCCCATCTGCTTGCTGAAACAGTGTTGCAATACGAGGTAAGGTTTATAGAAAATAGGGTTTACCTGATAACATCCAAATATGATGGAAGCACAGTAGCACAATCTCTTCAGCCAATAGTAAATGTAATTACAGAGTATGGAGAAGTTGTGGCTTTTGCAGACAGAGGAGCTTACGCACTATATAAGGGGGAAAAAGAGACTCTTAATTTCCGATGGGATCTGAGTGACTGGGAGACTTGCATACGGTGCAGTTAGGATCAGATAACTTTTCTACTCTCTCAGCTGGAAACCTTCAGTCATCAGGCTTTTGTGGAGCAGAGAGCATGGATGGCTGAAAGGTTTTGTCAGCTATCAGATAAGGCTGCAGCTGTATCTCAGGCCGTCGTTCAGCATCAATAAAAGATTCACTTCCTCCATACAGCCCAGCAGCCTCCAGACCCAGGGACCAGGCGATGTTGCCACAGAGACCCAGGTTCATAAAATGAACCCAGCGTTGGGATGGGCAGCCATTATCAGAGCAGGGCTGTTTTATTTATCTGCCTTGATGTGTCAAGTGCCCTGGCTCTTTCTAGTAGTGATCTGTGTCATCCTATACAACAGCAAGGTTGACCGACAGTAACAGTAAGGTGACCTACCTCACTAGCGTACATCAGGACCTGGCCACGGCTCAGTCACACAGACAGCGAAAGACATGGTGGAGTGTAAAAAGTCTACAAAGGACAAGTCCATGGGAATGGGACTCATAAGGGGAGCCAGGTGCAACCAGAGGTCAGCAGCCATAACGCTCCACATTCGCTGTACATTCGTAAATGTGCTGAGACAAAGGAAGATTAAATCACAATCAAAAGTGGAAAAGACTGAGCTACCTTCGGTATCCCATGAAATGATGCTTTGCAACAGAGGTTTCAGTAAATTGACACATGTATTGTCTATACTAGAGGCTGTGCTTCTTGCCTCCAACCATTCTGAAACAATATTTGAGGAGCTATTGAGCTGTTTGATTAGTAAAACAGATGTGGCAGACCATATTTGAATTACCTTAATATATTATCACCAAAAATCAGGAAGGATGAACAGAGGAACATGGGAACAATGGTTTTAGTATTCCAGTTTGACTGTGAGCAGACTGGCTGTGCTGTAGTGTGCTGCCTGTACCCCTGGTTCTCTGCAGCAGCAGCAGCAGTAGCAGCGGTAGTGTGGAGGGGCTCGGAGCGGCGCTTTGCTCCGTGGCATGCCCTGCGGGACTGGCACACACAGACTGGTGCTGGACGCATCGATCACATGGGAGCCTGGCCCAACAAGAACATCCATCTTGACTGGCACCTGGTCTCAGGGAGAGTGCCCCGCCACACAGACAGTGAGGCCGGTAATGGTCTGTGGGCTGAGCACTGGCAGGAAACAGCACAGGGACCCGGGGAATAGGGGAGCCAAGACCAGGGTGCACACAGCATCTTAGAGATACTGCATGGCTACTCTTTTATCCACCATCCTACCATAGCTTGTATCTGCACAAGCAGATGTGAAAAATTGCCATATCACATACTGTATCTGTTTGTTAGGCATGTGTCTCACTCTGTGATTGTAATAATACCAATACTCTGGTTGCGTAACTGCATCCTTTGTTCAGCTATGTACTGTAGTTGCAATCTACATTTTGGATAACATAATGTCTCTGGGCAATGCAGTAGTGATTCACTGATAAAACAGTGTGCAAAGTTGTTAGCTGCAGCTACAGAAGGACTATGCTGATCTAAAATCCATTCACTAGGCTGCATTAAGGCCCTCCACTCCCGATGAAAAGGACTTTCATTAGGCGTTGAATTAGGTATGAGGCACTTATGTATAGCACCTCACAAAAAAGCCTTCTGCTTGAATAAGTGTAACTTCATGAACTGTATAAGCAAAGCAAGCAAGTGTAAAACAACTACAATAGGGCCGACTTAACGTTACATGGCCATCTCATAATCTGCTCTGTGTTCATGAAATATGCATACAAGGGAAAATCAAATGACTTCCTTGCTTCTGTGGAACAGTGCTTACTTTGCATAGCCCATTGCCAAAGACTCATTTACCTGATCAAAGCACAAGCAGGGATGTTTACCACAGCTGACTATGACGAACAAAAGAGGACAAAAAGAAGCCAAAGACTCATCCACACTGACACACAAATAGGAGTGTGTCAGTGTGGATGAGTGGTAACTAACAGAATGTTGCATTAGTTCATTGTGAGTTTCCACTGGTCAGCTGTTGCAAATGAAAGAGTGACAATACACTCCGATTGAGGATGACAGAAATTAGTGTAGCAGTAATATGACCATAATATAATATTCAGTCTCTCCATTATCATGTGAACGCTATACGCCCATAAGCGTATTCGATGGTCTAGCCAAGGTAGCGAACCTTGCATCACCACTCGGAATACTATAAGTTACTGTACATGTGTCCAAGATACAGTGGGGGAAAAAAGTATTTGATCCCCTGCTGATTTTGTATGTTTGCCCACTGACGAAGAAATGATCAGTCTATAATTTTAATGTTAGGTTTATTTGAACAGTGAGAGTGTCACAAATCCCACCGAAGGTGGCTCCCCTGCCTGCTCGGGCGGCGCTCGGCGGTCGTCGTCGCCGGCCTACTAGCCGCCGCTGATCCCTTTTTCCTTTTTGTTTGGTATGTCTTATTGTTTGCACCTGTTCCTTATTTGTGTCTCTTGATTTATGGTTATTTAAGCCTGTTTAGCCCGCCCAGGTTTGTGCGGGATTACTTTCGTCAGAGTGTTTTTGTTGTTGGATGTGCTGGCGATCTACTTGTATTATTTTATATGCGTACTGTGGACCCGTTGTAATTGGGCACTTCGCATTTCACGCCGGTTGTGTTGGCGTCGACCGTTCTTGTATTTAAGGAATAAATACATTTTTTCCTTACCTCTGCTCTCTGCGCCTGACTCCTACCACCACTCCTAGCATTCGCTGACAGAGAGACAGAATAACAACAAAAATATAGAGAAAAACGCATGTCAAAAATGTTATAAATTGATTTGCATTTTAATGAGGGAAATAAGTATTTGACCCCCTCTCAATCAGAAAGATTTCTGGCTCCCAGGTGTCTTTTATACAGGTAACGAGCTGAGATTAGGAGCACACTCTAAACCTCTCTAGGGTAGGTGGCACCAAATCGTCCCACCTACGTAACAGCCAGTGGAATCCTGTGGCGCGATATTCAAATACCTTAGAAATGCTATTACTTCAATTTCTCAAACATATGACTATTTTACAGCATTTTAAAGACAAGACTCTCGTTAATCTAACCACTGTCCGATTTCTTCATCAGATGACACACCTAGGACATTATGTTATACAATACATGCATGTTTTGTTCAATCAAGTTCATATTTATAACAAAAACCAGCTTTTTACATTAGCATGTGACGTTCAGAACTAGCATACCCCCCGCAAACTTCCGGCAAATTTACTAACAATTTACTAAATTACTCACGATAAACGTTCACAAAAAGCATAACAATTATTTTAAGAATTATAGATACAGAACTCCTCTATGCACTCAATATGTCCGATTTTAAAATAGCTTTTCGGTGAAAGCAGATTTTTGAACAAAACATGCATGTACTGTATAACATAATGTCCTAGGTGTGTCATCTGATGAAGATCATCAAAGGTTAGTGCTGCATTTAGCTGTCTTCTGGGTTTTTGTGACATTATATGCTAGCTTGAAAAATGGGTGTCTGATTATTTCTGGCTGGATACTCTGCTGACATAATCTAATGTTTTGCTTTCGTTGTAAAGCCTTTTTGAAATCGGACAGTGTGGTTAGATTAACGAGAGTGTTGTCTTTAAAATGCTGTAAAATAGTCATATGTTTGAGAAATTGAAGTAATAGCATTTCTAAGGTATTTGAATAACGCGCCACAGGATTCCACTGGCTGTTACGTAGGTGGGACGATTTGGTGCCACCTACCCTAGAGAGGTTAAAGAGAGTGCTCCTAACCGCAGCTTGATACCTGTATAAAAGACACCTGTCCACAGAAGCAATCAATCAATCAGAGTCCAAACTCTCCACCATGGCCAAGACCAAAGAACTCTCCAAGGATGTCAGAGACAAAATTGTAGACCTACACAAGGCTGGAATGGGCTACAAGACCATCGCCAAGCAGCTTGGTGAGAAGGTGACAACATTTGGTGCGATTACTCGCAAATGGAAGAAACACAAAAGAACTGTCAATCTCCCTCGGCCTGGGGCTCCATGCAAGATCTCACCTCATGGAGTTGCAATGATCATGAGAACGGTGAGGAATCAGCCCAGAACTACACGGGAGGATCTTGTCAATGATCTCAAGGCAGCTGGGACCATAGTCACCAAGAAAACAATTGGTAACACACTACGCCGTGAAGGACTGAAATCCTGCAGCGCCCGCAAGGTCCCCCTGATCAAGAATACATATACATGCCCGTCTGAAGTTTGCCAATGAACATCTGAATGATTCAGAGAACAACTGGTGAAAGTGTTGTGGTCAGATGAGACCAAAATGGAGCTCTTTGGCATCAACTCAACTCGCCGTGTTTGGAGGAGGAGGGATGCTGCCAATGACCCCAAGAACACCATCTCCACCGCCAAACATGGAGGTGGAAACATTATGCTTTGGGGGTGTTTTTCTGCTAAGGGGACAGGACAACTTCACTGCATCATTTGATGGGGCCATGTACTGTCAAATCTTGGGTGAGAACCTCCTTCCCTCAGCCAGGGCATTGAAAATGGGTCGTGGATGGGTATTCCAGCATGACAATGACCCAAAACACACGGCCAAGAAAACAAAGGAGTGGCTCAAGAAGAAGCACATTAAGGTCCTGGAGTGGCCTAGCCAGTCTCCAGACCTTAATCCCATAGAAAATCTGTGGAGTGAGCTGAAGGTTCGAGTTGCCAAACGTCAGCCTCGATACCTTAATGACTTGGAGAAGATCTGCAAAGAGGAGTGGGACAAAATCCCTCCTGAGATGTGTGCAAACCTGGTGGCCAACTACAAGAAACGTCTGACCTCTGTGATTGCCAACAAGGGTTTTGCCACCAAGTACTAAGTCATGTTTTGCAGAGGGGTCAAATATTTATTTCCCTCATTAAAATGCAAATCATTTTATAACATTTTTGACATGCGTTTTTCAGGATTTTTTTGTTTGTTATTCTGTCTCTCACTGTTCATATAAACCTACCATTAAAATTATAGACTGATCATTTCTTTGTAAGGTGACAAACGTACAAAATTAGCAGGGGATCAAATACTTTTTCCCTCCACTGTAACTGTTATGCTATTAGTAAGAGGCTAAGAGACAATGAGCTAATATCTCGTGATCAATGTCCTAGCATTAATTTACTGACTTAACCTTAGCTCAGAGTGTCATAGTTAGATGCCAAGCATATAGTAAAGCCCCCCTTACCAATCAGTTACCAACCCTTAGTAAACTTCTGGAAAAATGGTGTTTGACCAGATACAATGCTATTTCACAGTTAACAAATTGACAACAGACTTTCAGCACGCATATACAGTGGTTCATCCTTTTAAAAGTTGCAGCGCACTGCGGACTACCATTCAGTCATGCGGTCAGGTGCCACAAAGAGGGACTTGTGAAAATTGCAGTTGGCTCAGAACAGGGCAGCACAGCTGGCCCTTAAAAGTACACAGAGAGCTTAATGACATGCATGTCAATCTCTCATGGCTCAAAGTGGAAGAGAGATTGACTTCCTCATTATTTGTTTTTGTAAGAGGTGTTGACACGAGCTGTCTGTTTAAAATACTAGCACACAGCTCAGACACCCATGCAAGACATGCCACCAGAAGTCTCTTTATAGTCTCCAAGTCCAGAACAGACTATGGGAGGTGCACAGTACTACATAGAGCCATGACTACATGTAACTCTATTCCACATCAAGTAACTTATGCAAGCAGTAGAATCAGATTTAAAAAGCAGGTAAAAATACACCTTATGGAACAGCAGGGACTGTGAAGTAACACAAACATAGGCACAGACACATGCATACAGCACACACACATGATAACATACACACGTACACATGGATTTTGCATTGTAGATATGTGGTAGTGGAGTATGGGCCTGAGGGCACACACTTAGTGTGTTGTGAATTCTGTAATGAATGTATTGTAATGTTTTTAAAATTGTATAACTGCTTTCATTTTGCCAGGAAGAGAAGCTGCCGGGCCCCAGGAAGAGCAACTGCCGGGCCCCAAGAAGAGTAGCTGCCGGGCCCCAGGAAGAGTAGCTGCCGGACCCCAGGAAGAGTAGCAGCCGGGCCCCAGGAAGAGTAGCTAACATGCCCCAGGAAGGGTAGCTGCTGGGATCCATAATAAATACAAATACAAATATATTCTATGTGTAGTGTGAATAACATTTACCATTAGACCTTCAAATAATACTTCTGTTCATATCCATTTAAAAGTAATCAGATTTACTACAGTTAAGCAATAAGAAATACGATTAGCAAATGGTACATACCAGAAGTCTTCAATGTCACAAAATATCTAAAAGTATAAAAGACACTATAGTGTAACGGAACGCTACATCAGGGGATTGGTTTACAATGTCTCCATGAGCAAAGTTTCTACCGATCTTTTATTCTCACCAGTGCGCCACATTTCAGTATCTCCCATCGTCTATTTAACATCACTTTGTTCGGCCAAAACATTAAACAAAACGCATAAAACACCACACGCATTCTTTAACCTCTCTTATCTAAATGATAGGCGCGCACATCTGTGGCGCACATCTGTGTCGCTCCCTCTTTGAACTGACCGCCGTCCGACGGACAGAATAACACAGAAATTCTGTAAAAACAAACAATAAAATAGAACATATCAAAACTCTTGAAATAATCCAAACACAACAATTTAATTCATCCAAATTAGCGAATTGAAGTATTCATCTGTTTTCACACCCCGACGATGTCCGTGTTCCCAGGGTTCTATGTAAAAGTCCCGCCCCGGAGAAAGCCATGGATAAGGTGTGTTTGACTTTTGTGATATCCTTCATATGGTCAGCCATCCAGACAATGCCATAAATCGTGATTGAGTCCTCACGCTGGACCTTGGCGCATGCAAGTTGCTAGACGCATCTTCATCACTGGCCTCCATCATCATTCACATTTGTTCACTCTATTCTTCCACTACACCCTGGAGTTACTATATGCTAATAGTCAGGTGAAAAGGGTCTTTGTTTCCTTTGTAGCGTCTGCTCATTGTTTCTGAGGGGTAGAGAGGCTCGGCTCTGCGTTATGCAGCACTGACATGCGGCACAGCCCGTGGCGCCACGAAAGGCCATCCACAATGGCCCGTGAACAGGTGTTAAATGAAATCGAGACAAATGCTGAGGAGACCTGTGCTTGACACCTATCCATCATCAGTGGCGCGTGTGGCAAAAGCCAGTTCAGCAATTCGCCCACCGGAGACACCTGTGTCGTCAGGGTTACCGAGCTGAGTGGCCCCGCAGCCCCCCACGTCTATTATTGATGTGCCAGCCGTATCACAGAGCCATGTGTGCCCATCATAGGGGGGCAATGATAAACAACAATGTTGTCCGTTCTTAATTACCGTCCCCTGTGTTTTATTAAAATGTAATTTGGTCCTAATAAAAGTAATATCCTGTAGGTCAGACAATAAGGATATCACCTGATAGCAGCCCTTTTTCCAGGGGAGCGTGAGCCTCTGCCGACGACAACCTCATTACGGATTATAATGAATCAAGTACACAGCAGGACACAATTGCATTTGTATAGTGCTATTTGATCAGAATGATGTGTGGATCTCTACCCTGCATTGTACCAGATAAAACGGCTAGTGCCATGTCTTTACTATCATTAAATGTGAAGACTGTTATTTTATCAAATCAATTCTCTATGTGTAATCATTATTACGTGATTAAACTAATCATGTCAATTTAATTAACTAGGAAGTCGGGGCACCATGGAAAATGTTGATTTACAGAGCTATAATTTTCCTGAATATAACTCTTCAGATATTTTAATACTTGATCGATTAGTCATTCTCATGAATGTATTATTATTACCTTGTTAGTCTCATTCCAAACATCGTAAAATTCTAGGTTATCTGCACGAACCCTAGCATAAATTATGAATCAGCGACATACAAATTGGCTTAATTATTTATTTACTAACTAACTAATAAAATCACAGAAATACATGAAAACACACACAATTAGTTCATACATTGAGTTGCTACATGATACAAAGAAAAAGTCCCTAGTGGACGAAACCAATATGACGGCTTGGTAGACAAAGAAAAGGGGTGTGGCAGTTCAAGAGCGGGAAAGGCAAAATGGATTCATTACACACAGTCTATAATTATATTAATTTAAATGCTAATCCTTTGCACATGAACGGCCACTCATTCGAGAATAATTGCAAGGTATATATATTTACGCCCGCATGTCGTTGATGTCTTCTCTGTTCAAATCCTCGATAGTCCTGTAGGGTTCATCAGTCTCTGGTTAACTTTCATTGAAGTCACAAAGTCTTTCGTGGTTGTAGATGGTTAGAATGGATACTTCAGAGTACCATTCATAAATGTTCTCATAGACTAGATGCTTCGGTGGTTGTCGGTATTCTCATTCTAGGTTTACGTAAATAAAGTTGCAGACTAGTAGTTCGTGTTGTCTAGAATTAGCTCCTTCTGTAGTGAATCGATAGACTCAGAGTTTAACCATTTCCAGCCATGTAGCCAATGCTCCACATGGCATGGTTTTCTAGTCTTATGGTTTGCCTGGTCTTAACCATTTGAGACGTCCGGCTTACCGTGGGTCTCTTTGGCTTGTTGTAGTTTAAACCACTTCACACACCAGCATCACCCAACATATTTTGGTCTAATGTGAATTTCTTCAGGAGTGGGTTTTATCCTTTGTCGAAGAAGGGACGGTTCTATGACACCCAATGTGATGTCTGTGTTCACGGTTGTGGAGTTACTGAGTTGAAAATCCATATTTTCTCATTTAGAAGGTTAACATCACATTACATCTTTTCACAAATAGTTTCATATTTAATCACATACGTTTCACAATATTTCGATGTAAACCTAACAGCTGGGAAATGTACACTTTAAGAGATACCGTTATGTGTGTTTCCTGTCCTTCATGAGATCACCAAATGAAAAACACTCAACATGACTGTCCCTTAAGTGTCCACGGACCATTCCCACATTCTCAAAAGTAGAAATATTGTTTAACTCTCCCATTTTGGGGATTTAGGAGTTTGCCAAGTCTTTCTTTGTTATCTCTAGGCTTTCTACCTCCATGCTGCATGGCAGTTTCTACCCGGTATTTATGACCTGAGGTACTAGACCTGGTTTAAGAGAGAAACTGAGAGGGGGGAGCCACGATCTACACCCAGAAAGGGCCACGTCATGACACTAGTGTTTGACACCATGTTGAGTCATATAAATTAGTCATCTAAGGCAGGTCATATATTTATATAGGAGGCTATATTTTGTACAGTTTATGCAACCACATTAACCCTATATTTATAGATTCATGCCCTCCGTCTATGGCCACTGCCCTAATAGTCCCATATTTCCAGACATGACACTTTATTGTCGTATGAGAATCAGAGGCATGAAGATGCCTAAATGATTGGGGGCAAGAATACTGCCATGAACCAGGTTTCTCTAAAGGAGTCATTTGTTTAAGCCAATTGATCTCATTCTCAATTTTAAAAGTCAGCAAGACAAAGAAGCTGACGTGGACTACAGGAAAAAGAGGGCTGAGCACACCGCCATCCACATTAATGGGGCTGTAGTGGGGCTTCCTCGGTGTCCACATCACTAAGGAATTATCATGGTCCACACACACCAACACAGTCTTGAAGAGAGCACAACAATGCATCTTCCCCCTCAGGAGGCTGAAAAGATTTGGCACGGGCCCTCAAACCCTCAAAAAGTTATACAGCTGCACCATTGAGAGCATCTTGACTGGCTGCATCACCTTTTGGTATGGCAACAGCTTGGCATCCGACTGCAAGGCACTACAGAGGTTAGTGCATATGGCCCAGTACATCACTGGGGCCGAATCCCTGACATCCAGGACCACTATACCAGGCAGTGTCAGACGAAGGCCCTAAAACACCCTATTCCTTATATAGTGATCTACTTTTGAACTGAGCTCTATTCCCTATATAGTGTTCTACTTTTGACCAGAGCCCTATAGACCCTAGTCAAAAGTTGTGCACAATATAGGGAATAGGGTGCCATCTGGGACACTGTCCTGGTCCCTCTGTGCCATCAGCAGCACTGTCCAGCAGGTCATTAACATATAGTCAGTGATTCTCTGAGCCAATCATCCAGCTCCACCATGCCATACTGACTCACTATGAAGTCGCCCCACTGTGGGAGCAAGATTGATATTTCCTCAAACCAAAACACTTCAATAGAACATAAAAACAGATCATTCCCTCGCCTGGCTTGGCATGCCGAGGA
This sequence comes from Salmo trutta, assembly GCF_901001165.1. NCBI lineage: Eukaryota > Metazoa > Chordata > Actinopteri > Salmoniformes > Salmonidae > Salmo > Salmo trutta. The sequence goes on from NC_042959.1 coordinate 38,641,283, forward strand.
CCGTCAAGACATGGACTCCACTTGGCCCAGATCCAAGACGGAGTTGATTTGGTGGGGGGCTTTGTTCATTTCACTCCCTGTGTGTGTGGCTGGCTGGCTGGATAGATGGATGGGTGGATGGTTGAGGCCTAGCATGTCACAGCACCTGAATATGTGCTGACAAGTCTTGGCTCTTGGCTCTGCTCCACTAGGCTGGGTTGGTGCCTGGGTGCCTGGGTGTTCAGCTCCATCTACAGTAATCGATGTGTGGATTGGTGGGTGACACAGTTACAGACACAGTTACAGCTAGCTCCTCCAAAGAACGGAATGAAGATTGGCTACAGGTGTGAGGCAATGTGATGCTCCAACTAAACACATTTCTCCCCTCGTTTCCTAAGCTTCTTTTCACCTCAATTTAAGACCAATCGCCCTCTTCAACAATATGGACTATACCCACTCTATTTTCAACATGCTCATTCAATTGGCTGTGGAAGAATGAGTATTTATATTCCACTATTGCAGTTTTCCTATTGCAGAGATATTGCAATATACCTCACTAAGCAGCCAGAGATGTCAAGGTATTCAGGCAGCTCATCCATTGGAATGACAGAAAGACAGTGCCATCTTTTGACACAGATTTAGAGGTTTGCAGTCAGGGGCTTCGCCTAACACTCCTCTGTCCATCCATTGAACCCTGAGCTGCTCCTTAGTGACCTACACACTGTAATAGGTGTCTTGGCTGCCACATGTCATGGAGGCACATGTCACAGGGTGACACAAAAGCAGCCACTGCAAACAGGACAGAGATTATTTTTAGCCGTGTCTTTGTCTGGGTTGGTGAGCAGAGCCTGAGGGTAACAGACTGCAAAACGCATCATCAAGACGATGTGGCAAGTGACACTTTGATTCTTGAAAGTCCAATATCTTGAAAACTTGACTGCTGACATGCAAAACATTGGGACTGTATTGACAGTGGACTAATGAAGAAAATATCAAAAGATCGCTTTTGAGTGGATTTTTTCTTTAACGCTCCTTATTAGGTATTTATGAGTTACTTAGGTTTAGTTAGCGTAGTCTTTAGCACTCCAACCTACAATGGATCATTATCGTATTATGTTAATGTATTGTTTTTCTTGAATTTAAATGCATTACTCTTTTTAATTCTGATGCTGATATTTCCTTTTGAAAGCCAGGTGCTGAACAGAAAATTTGCGCCACATTTACATTCAGGAAAGCCTGGCTGTAGAGCAGTAATATTATTCCTTCTCCCTCTTCTATTCTTAATGGTTTTATAGTACTTATCCAGCTACCTCATATTTCAAAGAATGCTTACACACACAGGAGAGAATCTAATGCTGAATGAAATGCTACATGAAATATGCAAGAAGTGTGAAAAGTACATTTTAGAATATGTGCATTTTACATTGAGGCTGGGCTGGAGGCAGTTGGGAGAGAGAAAGCTTCGGACTGCCATCTCCATCTCTACTAGGTGAGTTGGCTCTCAGAAGAACTCACAGGTGAGCTGACATTTGCAGAGGGCAGAGATGCCCCCTTATGTGAACCTCTTATTGGTTAACGACGCTCCATCCATACGGGCAGAAAGAGAGAAAGCAGCAGCATTGCCACTCACTCACTAATTGCTTCCTAATTTTCAGAGTTTCACTGGTGGAGGGCTGGAAGGAAGATATTGCAGTGTAGTGGGATAATATTTGATATATACGGTGCCTTCAGAAAGTATTCATACCCCTTGACTTATACCACATTTTGTTATGTTACAGCCTGAATTCAAATTGGATGAAATATATTTATTTTCTCACCCATCTACACAATACCCCATAATGACAAAGGGAAAACATGTTTTTAGAAATGTTCACAAATTTATTGAAAATGAAATACAGAAATAGAATAAGTATTCACACCCCTGAGTGAATACTTTGTAGAAGCACCTTTGGCAGCGATTACAGCTCTGAGTCTTTCTGGGTAAGTCTGTAAGAGCTTTCCACACCTGGATTGTGCAACATTTTCCCATGATTATTTTTAGAATTCTTCAAGCTCTGTCAAATTGGTTGTTGATAATTGATAGACAACCATTTTCAGGATTTTCAAGAAGATTTAAAGTCGAAACTGTAACTCGGCCACTCAGGAACATTCAAGGTCTTCTTCGTCAGAAACTCCAATGTAGATTTAGCCTTGTGTTTAAGGTTATTGTCCTGCTAAAATGTGAATTAATCTCCCAGTGTCTGATGGAAAGCAGACTGAACCAGGTTTTCCTCTAGGATTTTGCCTGTGCTTAGCTCCAACCCCTTTTTGCTTTCTTCCCGATAAGCTCCCCAGTCCTTAACGATCACAAGCATTCCCAAAACATGAAGCAGCCACCACTATGCTAGAAAATATGGCGAGTGGTACTCAGTAATGTGTTGTATTGGATTTGCCCCAAACATAACACTTTGTACTCAGGACAATTTTTACAATATTACTTTAGTGCCTTGTTGCAAACAGGATGCATGTTTTGGAATATTTGTATTCTGTACAGGCTTCCTTCTTTTCACTCTGTCAATTAAGTTAGTATTGTTGAGTAAACATAATGTTGTTGATCCATCTGCAGTTTTCTCCTATCACAGCCATTAAACTTTGTAACTGCTTTAAAGTCACCATTGGCCCCATGTTGAAAATCTTGAGCGGTTTTCATCCTCTCTGGCAACTGAGTTAGGCAGGACGCATGTATCTTTGTAGTGACTGGGTGTATTGATACACCATCCAAAGAAGTGTAATTAATAACTTCACCATGCTCAAAGGGATATTCAATGTCTGCTTTTTTTCATTATTACCCATCTACCAATAGGTGCCCTTCTTTGCGAGGCATTGGAAAACCTACCTGGTCTTTGTGGTTGAATCTGTATTTGAAATTCACTACTTGACTGAGGGACCTTACAGATAATTATATGTGTGGAGTACAGAGATGAGGTAGTCATTCAAAAATCATGTTAAACACTATTATTGCACAGGTAGTGACTCCATGCAACTTATTATGTGACTTGTTTAGCAATTTTTTTTAGGCTTGCCATAACAAACATTTTGAATACTTATTGACTCAAGACATTTCAGCTTTTAATTTATAATTAATTTGTACAAATTAAAAAAAACATAGTTCCACTTTGACATTATGGAGTATTGTGTGTAGGCCAGTGACAAAAAAATCTACATTTAATCAATTTTAAATTCAGGCCGTAACACAACAAAATTTGGAAAATGTCAAGGGGTGTGAACATTTTTTATACCTCACATGCGACCTGTAATAAGACTATGTAATGTGAATGTTAACAAAGTCTATTAAATTCATTATCTGACTCCATAAAGATGATTTAACAATATGCAAGAGACAATAGTTGAGTTACAGTAATTGAAAGGTCAAGAAATGTCTGAGAGTATTCTATATCAAAGGCATTGTCAAATGAATGAAATCACAAACAAGGCATACAGGTTCAGTTACAAAGCAGTAACAAGCATTACAATTAATTATTCTAGGCATGATCAGTGAGGGAGAGAGAGAGAGTAGTCATAGCCTGAAACGCCATGCCCCAAGAGTCCCTGGGGTGGAGAAGAGAAAGAGAGAGAGTGTATCTCACCAGCGCAGGTCAGGAACAATGACAAAGAGACGATAAATCTAAGACCCTTTAGGCATCTGAGCTGTTTGGATCCAAAATCTGAGTTGTGGACCAATAGAATTACTGTAAAGTTAACCTCCAATTAGATACTGTGTCAGACCTACAGGATGTTATCACAACAGAACATCTGCATCAAAGAGGTGTGAGACAATAGGGAATGGCAAGAGCAACACAAAGAAGGCTGAATTCCTGACAAGACAATAAAACCTCTTGCATACGGCAGCGTAGCCTAGTGGTTAGAGCGTTGGACTAGTAACCGAAAGGTTGCAAGATCAAATCCCTGAACTGACAAGGTACAAATCTGTCGTTCTGCCCCTGAACAAGACACTGTTCCTAGACCGTCATTGAAAATAAGAATTTGTTCTTAACTGACTTGCCTAGTTAAATAAAGGTAAAATAAATGTAAAAAAAAATACAGTTGCTAAGAGTCACTGACAGTTGATATTCTGAGTCAACAAGAACAGATAAACCTGTTAAACTATTAAACTATGAAGGAGCAAAAGGTTATGTAAGGTATCGTGCACAATTGAGGTGCATTAACCATGCCAAGGTTTAACAAGGCTATTATAGTGGTGTTTTGTTACCTACTGTGCATTCAGAAAGTATTCAGACCCCTTGACTTTTTTCACATTTTGTTATGTTACAGACTTATTCTAAAATTGATTAAATCGTTTTGTTCCCTAATCAATCTACACACAATATCCCATAATGACAAAGCAAAAACAGGTTTTTAGAAATGTTTGCAAATTTACATAACATAAAAACTGAAATATTACATTTACATAAGTATTCAGACCCTTTACTCAGTACTTTGTTGAAGCACCTTTGGCAGCGATTACAGCCTTGAGTCTTCTTGGGTTTGACGCTACAAGCTTAGCACACCTGTATTTGAGGAGTTTCTCCCATTCCTCTCTGCAGATCCTCTCAAGCTCTGTCAGGTTAGATGGGGAGCATGGCTGCACTGCTATTGTCAGGTCTCTCCAGAGAAGTTCGATCGGGTTCAAGTCCGGGCTCTGGCTGGGTAACTCAAGGACATTCAGAGACTTGTCCAGAAACCACTCCGGTGTTGTCTTGGCTGTGTGCTTAGGGTCATTGTCCTGTTGGAAGGTGAACCTTCGCCCCAGTCTGAGGTCCTGAGCACTCTGGAGCAGGTTTTCATCAAGGATCTCGCTGTACTTTGCTCTGTTCATCTTACCCTTGATCCTGACTAGTCTCCCAGTCCCTGCCACTGAAAAACATCCCCACAGCATGATGCCGCCATCACCATGCTTCACCATAGGGATGGTGCCAGGTTTCCTCCAGACATGACGCTTGGCATTCAGGACAAAGAGTTCAATCTTGGTTTCATCAGACCAGAGAATCTTGTTTATCATGGTCTGAGAGTCCTTTAGGTGCCTTTTGGCAAACTCAAAGCGGGCTGTCATGTGCCTTTTACTGAGGAGTGGCTTCCGTCTGGCCACTCTACCATATAGGCCTGCTTGGTGGTGTCCTGCAGAGATGATTGTTGAACTTTGGAGCTCTGTCAGCGTGACCATCAGGTTTTTGGTCACCTACCTGACCAAGTCCCTTCTCCTCCGATTGCTCAGTTTGGCCGGGCAGCCAGCTTACATTTACATTTAAGTCATTTAGCAGACGCTCTTATCCAGAGCGACTTACAAATTGGTGCATTCACCTTATGATATCCAGTGGAACAACCACTTTACAATAGTGCATCTAAATCTTTTAAGGGGGGGGGGGTTAGAAGGATTACTTTATCCTATCCCAGGTATTCCTTAAAGAGGTGGGGTTTCAGGTGTCTCCGGAAGGTGGTGATTGACTCCGCTGTCCTGGCGTCGTGAGGGAGCTTGTCTGGTGGTTCCAAACTTCTTCAATTTAGGAATTATGGAGGCCACTGTGTTCTTGGGGACATTGAATGCTGCAGACATTTTTGGTACCCTTCCCCAGATCTGTGCCTCGACACAATCCTGTCTCGGAGCTCAAAAGACAATTCCTTCGACCTCATGGCTTGGTTTTTGCTCTGCACTGTCAAATGTGGGACCTTATATAGACAGGTGTGTGCCTTTCCAAATCATGTCCAATCAATAGAATTTACCACATGTGGATTCCAATCAAGTTGTAGAAACATCTCAAGGATGATCAATGGAAACAGGATGCACCTGAGCTGAATTTTGTGTCTCATAGCGAAGGGTCTGAATACTTATGTAAATAAAGTATCTTGTTATTTTTTTATACATTTACAAAAAATTCAAAAAACCTGTTTTCACTTTGTCATTATGGGCTATTGTGTGTAGAATCATGAGGAAAAAAATATTTTAATCCATTTTAGGATAAGGCTGTAACGTAACAAAATGTTGACAAAGGGAAAGTGTCTGAATACTTTTCGAATGTACTGTAATTAGGAGTTGGTTCACAGCGAAGCAGTGAAACATATTGTTATTGTCTGAATTCAACTTTTTTTCTTCTGGACATGGTCAAATAACCTAAGCATAGATTGGTAACTATTTTTCTAATTTGGCACAGAGAAAACTAGACGCCATTAGTAACTTGGTCAAAAAGATTGACGCCGGTTGGCAGTGTTGGGGAAGCTACCCTGAAAATATAGCTCTGCCCCATAGGGGAGCTCTGCTCCTAGTGGTTTACCCTGCTGCCTAGGCAGCGAATAGCCTGAGAGAAATGTATGCACACACCTGCAGCCAAAAGTAGTACAGGTGTCCCTATATAATCAGACGTTTCCCCATCAGCCTCCCATTATCTTCAGCGACAGTACTGGACTGAAGAAGCCGAGAAGGGAAGAAATCTCAGGACGAACCCGCCGTTGATATTCTGTTCTCGACGTCGCCCTTCATGAGCACGCCTTTTCCACCCCCAATGGCTCTTTTAAGAGCTCAGTGTCGCTGCTCCTCTATGGCGGCTTCGGACCCACACAACATATGTTTAGTGTACTTGGGTTCAAAGCATGCTAGGGGCGGCCTCACGGATCCTCCGGAATGCCCGAGCTGCACCCTCCTTTCTTTAAAGGAGAGGAAGCAGCGGTGGGCGGTTTCAGTGAGGATACCCCTTTAGAGGACGCCATGTCTATGTTAGCCTCAGGTTCTGAGGCGTCAGACGACGACGTCGGCGCCTCTGGAAATGAAGAGGATATTGGGAAGTATCTGGGTCTACCGACCGAGGCTGAAATTACCCCCCTCCCTAGGGAGAGTGAGGGGAATTTCACATCCTTGTACGAGGAAGAGACAGGCTCTGAATTCTCAGCAGCCCCCTCTTAAGCAAATGCCTCTCTGCGCTCTGATTTTACAGGGCTCATTGAGCGGGCCGCAAGCCGTCTGGAGATTATATTGCCCCCCATTCTGAAAGTGGATATGATGGTGGGCAGTCCCTACTCCAGATCAAGATGGGTGGCTGTGCCTTTGGAACCGACCATGCCCTCGCTCTCTAAATATGTGGAGGGTGCATGGGAGACGCGTTTAACGGCCAGAGCGCCGGCGAAGGTGTACACCCCATTCACCAGAGTGGACGGAAAAACGACCTCAGGAGATCCCTAGGCACGAGGACGCACTAGCTGCGTACCTCATCCCAGGTTCGAGCTCCTGGCCATCATCCAAGAAACCCACACTACCTACGACCAAGGACCAGCTCACAGCACAGCTGGTGGAGAAGTCCTACGCTCTAGGCGTACAAGCTATAGCAGCAGCTAATAATATTGCCCTCCTGGCAGCCTTTCTATCCCGTCTCAACACGGATAGGACTGAGCTGTTAAGAGAGGAGATAGAGGAAGCGTAGAATATTTCCGGCGCCATTCTCCATCTCAGACAGGCGTCGGCTGTATGTGCGGGGAGGTCTATGGCCACTTCGGTGGTTGTGGAGCAACACCTCTGGCTGTCTTGAATGGCTATGAAGGTAAAAGACAAAGCCTCCCTATTGAACGCCCCCATCTCTGACAGCAGTCTCCACGGAACCCCCATCAAAGATGCAACGGTGCGTTTCGGGAAGCTTGAGGAGGAGAAGAAGCAGCTATCTAGACACCTGCCATTGGCAGGAGGGTCTAGAGCAGCTTCAAAGGAACCCCCTCGCTCCACCGTCTCCAGTAGACCCGGGTCTACTGCCAGACGGAGAGCCCGTCGAGCAGCAGCACCTGGTGTACCAGGGCCCCGTCCCTCCGACAGCACCAGAGAAGACAGCGGCTCAAACGACGAGAGAGGTTTTCATTTCGTCGCCCTGGCAGCTCGAGAGGCAGTCAGAAGAGACGACGACCATGACAGGACGAGGGGGAGAGGACAGAAGAGAGCGCAGTACTTCTTGTGACAGCACCCACTGTTCATCCCCCACCCCTGCAAAGGGATGGAGGAACCAATGCGTCCTTTGTTAATAAAGAATGTGTTCCATCTGACTTTGTGACAAGAGAACCTCTTTTCCATAACAAAACCGAGACTGCTTCCTTCTCTCTCTCTCTCTATCTCTCTCTCATCACTCTACATGTAGCACAGCCCACTATGAGTGCGTAGCTGAGCACACACAGAAGGCTGTTGTGAGTGGGAATGACATGAGGAAAGCAAGACGGACGCTCTTAATGAGCCGTCATGCTATACCTCATAAAAACCCTACACTACATACTCTTAGGAGTGAAGTAGCTAAGGGTTTGAAGAGCAACCTGCGTACACAGCCCCATGTTGGGCCTATGATGCAATCGCTGTTGGGAGACGGCACACTAACTCAGGCAGACGCCTCAGTTAGTGTAGCTCCGACCCGTGCTACATTCACGGAGGACTGGAACCACAAGGTTACACGTATAACCGAAGTGTCAGTGCCCCCGCTTCTCACAGAATGTGTCAATATTCCCTCCCCCTTTCGAAGGGGACCCACCCTGGGCTGCCCCACCGCTTCAGTGTCAGGGGACAGCGGCGGCTTGGGCCATAGAGGAATACAGGTCCTTCCTACTGTCGATACCACAGCTTCGCACTCTCCCGCTCTCAGAGTATTATTTAGAGTGGCAGCGAAGCTGCACCCTTTCCTCCTGGCTAAGCCGGATGCTGGAGAAGGGTTATGCCATCCAATTCCCCCGAACTCCTCCCCCGTTTTCGGGTGTGGTGGCGACGGCGATGAAGACACCAGAGAAAGTCGCCGCTCTTGCGAAAGAGATTATGGAACTTTTACGCGAAGGAGGCGGTCACAGTAGTTCCCCAGGAGCAAAGGAACAGCAGGCTATATTCGCCCTACTTTCTAGTGCCAAAAAATATCGGGGTAATGAGGCCAATATTGGAGCGTAGCCAAACGACCCTTCCGAATGCTCACAACAAAACGTCTGTTGGAATGTATCCTCAACAAGGACTTTTGTATAAGCATAGACCTAAAGGATGCATATTGCATATGTGCCGATACATCTGCGTCACAGGAAGTTTCTGCGTTTTGCCTTTCAAGGGGTGGCATACGAGTATGCGAGGATGCCATTCGGGTACGCCCTGGCACCCCGCACCTTTTCCAAATGTGTGGAGGCGGCATTGGAACTGTTGCGTCATCAAGGGATAAGGCTACTAGCTTACCTAGATGACCTACTGGTTCTAGCCCCGTCAGCAGAGCTGGCAATGGCACAGACAACACAGATAGTGATTCATCTCACACATCTGGGGTTCGCTGGATTGTCTACCTGGGGTTACAGCTAGAAACTATGACAATAAAGGCTTGAATTTCGGATCCTCGACGGGCTGCCCTGTTGCTAGCCCCACAAAGGTTTTATCCGAATCACATGGTGACGGCGCATTCCGTCATGACACTTTTGGGTCTCATGTCGTCGGCCCAGTCCGTGGTTCCACTGGGACTTCTGCACATGTGCAGAACACAGCGATGGTTTGCCCAACTACGACTGGACCCAGTGAGAGGACTGTCGTCGGTTGTTGGTATTTCCCCTCTCGCTCAGAGCGGACCTGAACTATTGGAGAGACTCATGCGTTTTGACGCAAGGGGTCCCAATAGGCAGTGTCATCCTACATTCCAGTTTATACAGATGCTTGTCTGACTGGATGGGGAGGGACATGTCAGGCTCGGGCAGTCCCTCGGGATGCCACATCAACCTTCTGGAACTGGAGACAGTTCTACTGGTTCTGACCCACATCATGTCTACCCTACGAGGCCACGACGTGCTGGTCTGGCCGGACAACCGAACTACAATAGCCTATATAAATCGCCAAGGGGGAGTCAGATCTCCTGCACTCCACCAGTTGGCGGAGGAATTGTGGCTGTGGGCTCACGAGCACCTTCGCTCGTTGACAGCAGCACACATTCCAGGCTATCAGAACGTCGGAGCAGACCTCATGTCTCAAGGGGGTCACCGAGACGACGAGTGACAGCTGCACTCGTCGGTTCGGGAGAGCCGAGGTGGACCTGTTCATGTCACGTGTGAACGCTCAATGTCCCCTATGGTTTTCTCAACGAGCCCAGGACAAACTGCCACTAGGGATAGATGTTTTTGCGCACCGGTGAACAGATGTTCTCCTGTACGCATTTCCACTGCTGTTCTGCATTCTCCCACTGCTAGCCCCTCCATTATATTGACCAAACACTCAAGTGGCCGCTCTAACAATGAAAATAAATGTCTTCAAAAATAGAAGGCAGTAAGCCTGGGCACCAGTCTCTTTAGCTAATCCACTCACTGTACTCCATGTCATGTACCAAAGAGACTGGCCTATCTGCTATCTTCAAATATGAACATTCTATCATTAATGAGCTCAAGGAGAACAGAGGATTTGATACTGATTCGATAACTCTCAAAGCTATCTTCCAATCACAACGATTATGCAAATATTGGAACTTTGTCTCCACAGAACATGTTAGGTTTCCGGTTGCTAAGCAACCATTTTTTGTTTGTCCAGACAAAACCAGTCTGTCAAAAGTTGCTAGCTCATGTCTAAACTAAATACATACTGCAATTCCAACCACAAAACGTCTTAGTTGCCTAACTAACAATTACATGTTTCTTTTTTACTTTGTTATCAATTCAAATTTTCAAGGCACCACATTTTGTAATGGAAAATATTAATGTTATTTACAAGAACAAATGAACAACTCCGCCGTAAATCCAGTGCATATTTAACGTTGAGATTGCCGAAAGGCCTGTCTCTTTGTCAATGATAAGGAGTGGCAAGGAGTTGAACGTTAGCTAAAGAGACTGGTATTGTTGCCGCGTTAACATGCTATTTGGAACTAGGAAACTCTGACATTTCTGACTTGCTGATTCGTTCCTAATTCCGACTAGCACATGAACACAGCATCAGACTGATGGTGTTCGATTAATCTCGCCCGGGCGCCAGTGTAGGTGTGTTTTGCACCGGCTGAAAGTTGACTACATTCGATTTGATACCGGCTGCCTCCTGGGCATGAGCCAATTGCCGCACTCTGTACGGCATCGAAGTCGCCTCAAAAGTGACATAATTAAGCATGTGTAGTAATTGGTAGGCTTCTGTGTTTTTCCATGCAAAAGTGATTGCTTTTGATAAAAACACTTTATATGCCTTCCCAATGAAAACTAGTTAGAAAATTCCAAGATATATTTTATGAAAAAGAGATAGTTCTTTTTGGCCACCTGTGACAGTAAATGTCATTCCTGTTCATCATGTTAAGTTTGTACACTGCAAATATCCCTTTTTTGTCAATATTTTTGCACATTACTCATTTTAATATTAAATTAATAACATTATTATTTAAATACAGCATATTATAACAAAGTGGTAACTCTCTCAACCTTGGGACATGCATAGGCAGTCATACTCCTGGGTAAGCCTCACAAAAGCCACAATGCTCAACATACTGATAACTGATTAACTCCGGTACATCTGAAAAATAGCGCACTTGGTAGTGTGTACCAGTGCTCGACCATTCGGCAAAGGCCAACATCATCCACGACAGGGAACGGTTGATTGTCAAGGGCAATGAATTCCATTATCTTGGCGTTAATGGATTTCGCTTTTGAGTTATCTCGCTGAAATTTTGTTACTCTTTCAAATGACTGCTTGACTTGTTGACTGCTTGGTCCACACAGCAGACATTGTGGGCTAGGTTAGGAATGCTGTGTTGCACATGTAGCGCTACATTTTACGTGGCATCATTATGTCATGTACCTACATTATATAGGTATGCACGTCAGCTTTGACATCGGTTTTGCACATCAGCGTTATAAACTAGACATCGGGCCGATGCCGGCATTTTTTGCTAATATCAGCCGATTCCAATATGTTCACCGTTATATAGTGCATCACTAGTATATAGTATAGTATATACACATATCAAATATTAGAGCGCACTACTGGCTTGGGTCAAAATAAACCAATATGTGTTCTGTCCAATATTTACCCAAATTGGGTTGTTTTTAAGCAAGCATTTTTTATAGTGTAGGGATCTGTGTGTTTTGGTAATAATGTGTGTTTGTCTGTATGTTTGTTTGGGTAATAGCCTGTGTGTTTGAGTAATAATACCAAATAGGATTTCATTGGGTAGAGGTACATAAGCCTTTCTAATAAACATACTAAAGAGGAACACCACTTGGAGGGTCAACAGTTTACTAATTAATTGACAAATGTAAGTGGCACGAGTTCCAGGGAATCTCTCTTCATTAGACTAAACCATTCAGCAGCTCCCCAAAGTAATGCATGTTATTACTCCCTTCCCAACCTCCCCCAATAACATGCAACAAAATATGTCACTTTTGCTGATGGGGGACATCTATTGAGGCGGTGTGCCTGGGCCTTTTCTGACTGTCAGCAGGTTTGCAGTGCCTGGTAGAAATCAAAGAGGCTGAATTTATAGTTAGCCAACTACAGAAGGCAGGGTGGCACAGTGAAATAATGCCACTGGGCCTCTGGAGTTCACAGCAACAACTGGGAAGTTGACAAGTGCATATCTCACTCACTTGCCTAAATATACAGACAGTACATATTGCCATTTGCCACTGCAAAATATATCTCGCATTCAATCATATGCATTTTGTTTTTTCTTGCAGAAATTTTCCAGATTTTAAAAACAGGGTTAAACAGTGTATGTTTGCAAGAAAATACTAAATTGTGCATTGGAATATCTGTTCTGATTCATATGCTATGCATAATCAAATGCAACTTTTCAGTTACTTGTACCTAACAATCATGCTTATCAATAAGTAAAAAAGTGTTATGCAATTTATATTCAAAGAAGTGAATGTCCTTTTTTCGGCATGAAAGGCATGTGCCATAGGACTACACAGAATAGGTAAAAATTGCATCCCACCCACATCCCTTCAAAGAGCCTCTACAAGCCTCTACCAAAGTATTTTGTTTCTTCTGACAAAATAACTTTTTCTATCTCCTATTGAATATTTTACTCATAAATAAAATGTTCTTGATAATATTCACACTTAAAGAAGACTCTATCAATATAAGACAGTACATAAACAAGCAAACTCTCACAAAGGTGGTCTGAAAAATACAACATCAAGACATAATCCCACATCAATGAGACAACAATAGGATAAAACACATAGCTTTAATTATGTCTCTAAGATAAATGTCTCAAACATTGACACAAACACAAATTATTTAAAGTTTATTTTCCCAATCAGAGAATAATGCCGAAGTGATGGCATGTTTGAGTCAGTCCTGGTTGTTCTGCTTTCATTTCTAAAGAGAACCCTGTTGTCATGAGTTCTGCCGAAGTCGATGCCCCTCCTTGTTTGGGTGGTGCTCGGCGGTCGACGTCACCGGTCTTCTAGCCATCATTGATCCATTTTTCATTTTCCATCGGTTTTGACTTGTCTTCCTACACACCTGGTTCCAATCCCATTCATTACATGTTGTGTATTTAACCCTTTGGTTCCCCTCATGTCCTTGTCAGTGATTGTTTGTTTGTTGTTTTGCGTGTTGTCATTTTTGGTGCATAACAGGGTTTTGTACCCATGTTTCTTTTTTTTTGTACTTTGTTTTTGGAGTTTGTTTTACTTTATTAAACTACTCCAGTTTCACCAAGCTTGTTTCTCCTGCGCTTGACTTCTCTGCCACCTACACACACGCCGTGACACCTGTCTTCCCTGCTGTGGAGGCCTTCACTAGAGATCTTCCATACGAGTGTGATTAAGTCACATTCTTACTGAGGTAAAGGAGGAATTAACTCCTCAGTCCTGTTAGGAGGAGGATTGTGTTTGATACATATTTGAATCATCATTAAGAAGTGTAAACAGGCTGCCTGCTGCAGAAGTGTTGGCTGCCATCTACCTCGAGGCGTATGTCTCAGAGCCACAACAGATGGCCAGCATCACACACTTGAAAAGGAACTCCACAAATATGCCTTTTTGTCTTTTCTTTCTATTTTCCCTGTATCTCTTAACAGGGGTAAAAAAAAAAAATAGACAGGCTTTCGCAAGAGTATTACCATTCCTTAACAGAAAATACATTATAATACACAGGGAGAATGTTTGTTTGTAAAACACAAATCTGAACCCACCGAGAATCATAAACTTCTTCTAATCCAGAAGAAACCTATGACTTAATCTGAGGTCCACATATGAATTGCTTCCTGTCTCTCATGGATCCAGAAAATAGATTAGAACACAATGTAAAACCGAAATCATTTACACATACAGGGAGGAACAACTATAAGCTGCAAGTAACACTACCTGGAATACAGTTCAACCTGGAAATCTTCTCAGTGTGAAAAAAAACAAATTGGATTTCAGTGCAAAAAGAAATGATTTGATGAAAGTCATACTGAGCTAAGCCTTGGCGTGTACATAGAGAACAGGACTTAGAGTTTCCAGATGAGTGAATTAGGGTTGTGTTAATTTACTTCCGACATGACAAAAAAAAAGGTGTTTAGCAGAGGAGCCCTGCAGTGGGGTATTTTGAGGTAAATTTTGGTACAGCCAGGGCAATCTATCAGCCAGAGTCAAGGTAAAGCAGCATGTAGGCACTTTCGAGGTCCATAATTTCCTGGTTGAAAAAGTAATTCAAGAAGTCGTCAAGGTTGTTGACGAGGTTAAACGGCAGATCATCATCATGACAGCCAAGCCAATGCTCTTTAATCTTCAATATATTGTCTGAGCACAAGACAACACCTCTCTCTCATCTCATCAAATCAGCTTGTAATGACATTAGATAATGACCTTACTGTAAATCAGCTGAAGGAGGGTACACAGCTAAGAGAAGAGGGCTTTAGAACAGCTTATCCTCACAAACAAATATTTGGAAACTATCAAAACAGACATGATAATGACTGGGGCATTATCATGCAGCTAAATGTAAAAAGCCTGTTTGAGCACCTTGCTGAAATTAGCTGTAAATTAGACTGAGGCAAAAATAATGAACATTCTATATCTACAGTACGTCGCGCTCATAATTATTCATCATGCATGACAGCTCATGACAAAAAAAGTATGCAAAAAAAAAAGCATGTGGATACCAGTGGTGTTCAGTGCCGTTTCAGATTAGGGAGGACAATTTTTTTTTTCATGAGCATGGCCTTATTTCTATTACAGGATATTGGATGACTGTCATTCATATTCCATTCACCCAGTTAAATGTAACAGCGATAGGTTTAGGCTACTACATGATACTACCATTTTCCCTATACCCATTATGAGGTTGCTACAACTTAGCCTATGAATGAAAGTAGGTGCACACAGGTTGAGAGACAAATTTCATGTGACAGTGACAGTTTCATAGCAGCCACGTTGTATTGCTTCTCGCATCTACATTATGTGAACTACTCCTTTCACCTCTTCCCTTCGCTTGTGGACTTCAATGCACAACACATTAGCTTAACAGGCAAAATAAACTTTTGAAGCCAAACCGCTACACACAGCTTACATCATTGTCACCATATTAGCTAAAGTAATGTTATAGTCAGCATAGCTAATAGAACTAACATGTTAGTAAACCTGCTACAATCATGCAGTAACATCACAGTGTACAGTCAGTGAGCAGTTACACAGGCGGGCCCCGGTGGAAATAAATTAGTAAAACCAAAAGTTTACCTTGACTTGGAAGAGTTCCAGTGTTGTGTTGAATAGTCATAGCCAGCTAGCTAACATATCCTTACTAGCTAGCATCCCTCTGTTTGAGCAGGGTGTTTCAGTAGGCTAAACTAGCTAGCTGCATTTGCTTGCTAAGTAAGTGAAACTGAAAGTTAAGCACTGGCTACAGCATGGTGCTAAATCTCTCTCTCTATTTCTCTCTTGCTTCTCCTTCATTTTGGAAGAAATGAATTTGTTCAAAACTGTTCAACTATTTTATTTCTCTCTTTGAGTCAACTACTCACCACATTTGATGCAATGCAGTGTTAGCTAGTTGTAGTTTATGCTTTCAGTACTAGATTAATTATCTGATCTTTTGATTGGGTGGACATGTCAGTTCATTCTGCAAGAGCTCTGATAGTGTAAGGGCTGTCGTCGTGAGAAAACCAAGGTGCAGGGGAGGATGTGTATTCATTATTAAATATTTTAATGAACATAAACACTCTATACAAAACACAAAAAGAATGACAGCAAACTGTCCTGTCTGGTCCCAAATGAACACAACAGAAAACAATCACCCACAAAAACCCAAAGGAAAACCAGGCTACTTATGTGTGACTCCCAATCAGCAACAACGAACTACAGCTGTGCCTGATTGGGAGCCACACATGGCCCAAAACAAAGAAATACAAAAACAGAAAAATGAACATAGAACGCCCACTCAATGTAACACCCTGGCCTAACCAAAATAAAGAATAAAACCCCCTCTCTATGGCCAGGGCGTTACAGAAAGATTGGAGGACATCCTCCGGAAGTTGTCATAATTACTGTGTAAGTCTATGGAAGGGGGTGAGAACCATGAGCCTCCTAGGTTTTGTATTGAAGACAATGGACTCAGAGGAGGACGGAAGCTAGCTGTCCTCCAGCTACATCATGGTGCTACCCTACAGAGTGCTGTTGAGGCTACTGTAGAACTTCTTTGCAAAATAGTGTGTTTTAATCAATTATTTGGTGATGTGATTATATTCAGTATAGTTTTATCTAAAAAGGATAACTTTGAAATGTTTTAAAAAGTAAATGTTTATATAATTCACTGAGGAGGATGGTCCTCCCCTTCCTCCTCTGAGAAGCCTCCACTGGTGGACACCCAAATCAGTGGATTCGGCTATTTCAGCCACACCTGTTGCTGAAATGTGTATAAAATCGAGCACACATCCATGCAATCTCCATTGACAAGCATTGGTAGTAGAAGGGCCCATACTGAAGAGCTGAGTGACTTTCAACGTGCCACAATCATAGGATGCCACCTTTCCAACAAGTCACTTTCTGCCCTGCTAGAGCTGCCCTGGTCAAGTGTAAGTTCTGTTATTGTGAAGTGGAAGTGTCTAGGAGCAACAACGGCTCAGCCATGAAGTGGTAAGCAACACAAGCTCACAGAATGGGACCGGCGATTGCTGAGGCGAGTAACGCATAAAAATTGTCTGTCCTAGGTTGCAACACTCCCTAGTGAGTTCCAAACTGCCTCTGGAAGCAACGTCAGCACAAGAAATGCTCATTGGGAGCTTCAGGAAATGGGTTTCCATGGCAGAGCAGCCACACACAAGCCTAAGATCACCATGTGCAATGCCAAGTGTCGGCTGGAGTGGTGTAAATCTCGCCGCCATTAGACTCTGGAGCAGTGGAAACGAGTTCTCTGGAGTGATGAATCACCATCTGGCAGTCCGCTGGACGAAACTGGGCTTGGCGGAAGCCAGGAGAATGCTACCTGCCTGAATACATAGTGCCAACTGTAAAGTTTGGTGGAGGAGTAATAATGGTCTGGGGCTGTTTGAAATGGTTCAGGTGAGGCCCCTGTAACGTCTGTCGTCGGAAGAAGACCAAGGTGCAGCGGAGTTAGTGTTCATAATTTAATTCAGAAAGAACACTATATAACTACAAAACAAGAAACAACCGACAGCTAAACAGTACTGACAGCTAACACACTGAACAGAAACAATTACCCACAAACACCAACGGAAAAACATGCACTTATGTGTGACTCCCAATCAACAGCAACGAACTACAGCTGTGCCTGATTTGGGAGCCACACACGGCCCAAAACAAAGAAATACAAACACATAGAAACAAAACATAGAACGCCCACCCAATGTAACACCCTGGCCTAACCAAAATAAAGAACAAAAACCCCTCTCTATGGCCAGGGCGTTACAGCCCCTTAGTTCCAGTGAAGGGAAATCTTAACGCTAGAGCATACACTGACGTTCTAGACGATTCTGTGCTTCCAACTTTGTGGCAGAAAATGGTTTGACGAGATCGGTGTGAAAGAACTTGACTAGCCTTGACAGAGCCCTGACCTCAACCCCATCAAACGCCTTTGGGATGAATTTGAACGCAGGTCTAATCACCCAACAGACACGTAGCACCCACGTCCGTAGCCATGAAGTGCTTTGAAAGGTTGGTAATGGCTCACATCAACACCATTATCCCAGAAACCCTAGACCCACTTAAATTTGCTTACCGCCCCAATAGGTCCATAAACGATGCAATCGCCATAACACTGCACACTGCCCTATCCCATCTGGACAAGAGGAATACCTATGTAAGAATGTTGTTCATTGACTATAGCTCAGCATACAACACCATAGTACCCTCTAAGTTCATTACTAAGCTAAGGATCCTGGGACTAAACACCTCCCTCTGTAACTGGATCCTGGACTTCCTGACAGGCCGCCCCCAGGTGGTGAGGGTAGGTAGCAACACATCTGCCACGCTGATCCTCTACACGGGGGCTCCACAGGGGTGTGTGCTCAGTCCCCTCCTGTACTCCCTGTTCACTCACGACAGCATTGCCAGGCACGACTCCAACACCATCATTAAGTTTGCAGACGACACAACAGTGGTAGGCCTGATCACCGACAACGACAAGACAGCCTATAGGGAGGAGGTCAGAGACCTGGCCGGGTGGTGCCAGAATAACAACCTATCCCTCAACGTAACCAAGACTAAGGAGATGATTGTGGACTACAGGAAAAGGAGGACCGAGCACGCCCCCATTCTCATCGACGGGGCTGTAGTGGAGCAGGTTGAGAGCTTCAAGTTCCTTGGTGTCCACATCAACAACAAACTAGAATGGTCCAAACACACCAAGACAGTCGTGAAGAGGGCACGACAAAGCCTATTCCCCCTCAGGAAACTAAAAAGATTTGCCATGGGTCCTGAGATCCTCAAAAGGTTCTACAGCTGCAACATTGAGAGCATCCTGACTGGTTGCATCACTGCCTGGTACGGCAATTGCTCGGCCTCTGACCGCAAGGCACTACAGAGGGTAGTGCGTACGGCCCAGTACATCACTGGGGCTAAGCTGCCTGCCATCCAGGACCTCTACACCAGGCGGTGTCAGAGGAAGGCCCTAAAAATTGTCAAAGACCCCAGCCACCCCAGTCATAGACTGTTCTCTCTACTACCGCAAGGCAAGCGGTACCGGAGTGCCAAGTCTAGGACAAAAAAGCTTCTCAACAGTTTTTACCCCCAAGCCATAAGACTCCTGAACAGGTAATCAAATGGCTACCCGGACTACACTGCTCAAAAAAATAAAGGGAACACCTAAACAACACATCCTAGATCTGAATGAAAGAAATAATCTTATTAAATACTTTTTTCTTTACATAGTTGAATGTGCTGACAACAAAATCACACAAAAATAATCAATGGAAATCCAATTTATCAACCTATGGAGGTCTGGATTTGGAGTCACACTCAAAATTAAAGTGGAAAACCACACTACAGGATGATCCAACTTTGATGTAATGTCCTTAAAACAAGTCAAAATTAGGCTCAGTAGTGTGTGTGGCCTCCACGTGCCTGTATGACCTCCCTACAATGCCTGGGCATGCTCCTGATGAGGTGGCGGATGGTCTCCTGAGGGATCTCCTCCCAGACCTGGACTAAAGCATCCGCCAACTCCTGGACAGTCTGTGGTGCAACGTGGCATTGGTGGATGGAGCGAGACATGATGTCCCAGATGTGCTCAATTGGATTCAGGTCTGGGGAACGGGCGGGCCCGTCCATAGCATCAATGCCTTCCTCCTGCAGGAACTGCTGACACACTCCAGCCACATGAGGTCTAGCATTTTCTTGCATTAGGAGGAACCCAGGGCCAACCGCACCAGCATATGGTCTCACAAGGGGTCTGAGGATCTCATCTCGGTACCTAATGGCAGTCAGGCTACCTCTGGCGAGCACATGGAGGGCTGTGCGGCCCCCCAAAGAAATGCCACCCTACACCATGACTGACCCACCGCCAAACCGGTCATGCTGGAGGATGTTGCAGGCAGCAGAACGTTCTCCACGGCGTCTCCAGACTCTGTCACGTCTGTCACGTGCTCAGTGTGAACCTGCTTTCATCTGTGAAGAGCACAGGGCGCCAGTGGCAAATTTACCAATCTTGGTGTTCTCTGGCAAATGCCAAACGTCCTGCACGGTGTTGGGCTGTAAGCACAACCCCCACCTGTGGACGTCGGGCCCTCATACCACCCTCATGGAGTCTGTTTCTGACCGTTTGAGCAGACACATGCACATTTGTGGCCTGCTGGAGGTCATTTTGCAGGGCTCTGGCAGTGCTGCTCCTGCACCTCCTTGCACAAAGGTGGAGGTAGCGGTCCTGCTGCTGGGTTGTTGCCCTCTTACGGCCTCCTCCACGTCTCCTGATGTACTGGCCTGTCTCCTG
The DNA here is from genome assembly GCF_901001165.1 of Salmo trutta. Classification (NCBI taxonomy): domain Eukaryota; kingdom Metazoa; phylum Chordata; class Actinopteri; order Salmoniformes; family Salmonidae; genus Salmo; species Salmo trutta. The sequence goes on from NC_042959.1 coordinate 38,661,615, forward strand.
GTAGCGCCTCCATGATCTGGACACTACGCTAACAGACACAGCAAACCTTCTTGCCACAGCTCGCATTGATGTGCCATCCTGGATGAGCTGCACTACCTGAGCCACTTGTGTGGGTTGTAGACTCCGTCTCATGCTACCACTAGAGTGAAAGCACCGCCAGCATTCAAAAGTGACCAAAACATCAGCCAGGAAGCATAGGAACTGAGAAGTGGTCTGTGGTATCCACCTGCAGAACCACTCTTTTATTGGGGGTGTCTTGCTTATTGCCTATAATTTCCACCTGTTGTCTATTCCATTTGCACAACAGCATGTGAAATTTATTGTCAATCAGTGTTGCTTCCTAAGTGGACAGTTTGATTTCACAGAAGTGTGATTGACTTGGAGTTACATTGTGTTGTTTAAGTGTTCCCTTTATTTTTTTGAGCAGTATATTTGCATTGTGTGCCCCCTTCCAACACCTCTTTTTACGCTGCTGCTACTCTCTGTTTATCATATATGCATAGTCACTTTAACTATACATTCATGTACATACTACCTCAATTGGGCCGACCAACCAGTGCTCCCGCACATTGGCTAACCGGGCTATCTGCATTGTGTCCCGTCACCCACCACCCGCCAACCCCTCTTTTACGCTCCTGCTACTCTCTGTTCATCATATATGCATAGTCACTTTAACCATATCTACATGTACATACTACCTCAATCAGCCTGACTAACCGGTGTCTGTATGTAGCCTCGCTACTGTATATAGCCTCGCTACTGTATATAGCCTGTCTTTTTACTGTTGTTATATTTCTTTACTTACCTATTGTTCACCTAACACCTTTTTTGCACTATTGGTTAGAGCCTGTAAGTAAGCATTTCACTGTAATGTCTACACCTTTTGTATTCAGCGCACGTGACAAATAAACTTTGATTTGATCATCAGTGCCCGACCTCACTAATGCTCTTGTGGCTGAATGGAAGCAAGTCCCCACAGCAATGCTCCAAAATCTAGTGGATAGACTTCCCAGAAGAGTGGAGGGAGGCTGTTATAGCAGAAAAGGGGGGACCAACTACATATTAATGCCCATGATTTTGGAATAAGATATTTGACGAGCAGGTGTCCATATACTTTTGGCCATGTAGTGTATGTGTAGTAAAAACAGCTAAAAAGCCCTTCTCAACCAGAAGAAATAGACCAACACCTCAGTAAATGCAAACACACATGTATTTTCTGCCAACATTCTAGTGCCAGAGAAACGCCAGTATTCATGTATTCAAAAGAACGTGACCGGATGGCTCAGTTAGGTCACATGACACAAACATACAGTAAACATAGGACTATGTTGCCAACCCCGGCCCACCATGGACAGGATGGCAGCAGGTCAGTGCCCTTAAGCGAGAGGACTGCTGGCGCAAGGCGAAGCTATGCCACCGGCGGAGTCAAGGAGTGCAGGCTGTACTCCCACTGATAAGGTCAGACAGGGTAAGGCTGACTCACTGGACTGAAGTGGCTGCTTGTCACTGGGAATGTTCGTTGAAGTTGACAATGCATCCAGTGGAGGTATTGGATTTAAAAGGTGCAATTTGCAGAAATCGATCTGCCATTTCCTGGTTGCTAAAATTCATATAGTTCGCCTAATTTCAGTTTATGTGATAAAGGAAACCGCACACTGCTCTTGATAGTATCACTGATCTTTAATAAGCTTACGTATCGGCCTCACGGCCTTTGTCAGAGCTTTTGTGAATTTTTAAAAATTAGGACAAGAAACTGATGAAGTCCTGTGTGGTAAGAAGATGTCTTTTTGTTTCATTGAATTAATTGGACGCCAAGAAATCTATTTAATGAAGGATAAAGACGTGGGAGTCATCCTACATCAAAACAACCCTTTGAAAATAGCTGACACATTCTGGTATAACTTCTTACGTTTTCTACCAATAACCAAGAAAGAAGCAATTTTCTTTAATAGTTATATTTTCCTTGGCATTCCATGACAAGACGTAAGATCAGTGTTAGAAGTTTAGTTAGACTTCTTTGCTATTTCTTTGAGATTCAAAAACTCAAGACATTTACAGTTCACAATGTGACGCATTTAATTCTGTACCTCTAAGTTACACACCTTTTATCTGAAACCCAAACCTAAGGCATCACTGCCCTCATCACTGTGCTATCACGAAGTTCAGCTGAATGTAAAAAGATCACAAAACGAAAGTTCCTCTAACTTCTGACCACTGTTCCAATTCAGCCAGTTCTGAGGTTAGAGGGGGTGAGATGCTAAGGGAACCTGCCATTGTCAGAGCCTGTGCCAAATTTAAGGGCAGAGTGGAGTTCTTCATACTCTTTAGTGAAGGGCAGTGAGGGGACAGCTGAGCCCAGATAACCCAACAGCACCTCTCCTCACGTGGGCTAGAATGTAATCTCTTTCCCTATTAGCAAGTTGTGATTTGAGACAGCCATTTTACCTGACAGTGAGCTCTGAAGTTCATTATTATGTTGAAGCAATTATTCAGCATGGAGAGAGAATGTATACTGGCTGGCTGTCGCCAAGGTCTTGTCACACATCATTGGAATGGTAGTTACTCAAAGTGTTGAGAGCATGATATGTCCAGTTCGCTATGTCCAAAGGCAATAAGTGTTACCACTGGGGTCCAATTTGTGCCCTCACTGTCATAGCCTTGCTTGTGCATGTATTTTCAACAACAAAAAAATCACTCATCAGAATAACACTGGTGTCTTTTATATGGATCAATATATTAACAGTGTTTATTTTGGACTACAGCAAAGTACTACAGCCCTTGAGCAAGTATAGCTACTTCCTATTTTCCAGCAAACCAAGGTGTGCAAAAAATCCCTAGGGTGCTAACACATTTTAAACATTAACTTCCATAATTTGTGAGATGAGTTTTGGTTATGAGGTTGCTATCAGAAATTGGTTGCAGATCACATCAAAATGTTAAGTCTACTTAACAGAATAAACGCAGGCGAGCAGCCCCTGAAGTGTTTTCAGAGTGATTAAAAACAAAACTTCTCATGTTGGACTCTGAGGGAGATAGGCATACCCTGCAGACCTCAGACAACTCCTCAGTCTTTCATGCTTTAATTGTTACGATATCCCTCTGTAAGCATGGCAGATGTTTTCCTCAAAACAACAAGGAAACTATAATTATTACAAATCTGGCATGTGCTGCCCATTTTCAGTGGTATTCCAAATAAGACGGAGGCAATTATCATGCGGAAAAACCCAGGCGCAGACACAGACACAGACTCACAGCACAGTACAGAAGTATACTTATCTCAGATCTGACTATTCCCAGCATTACTAGATTTTACAGGTCAATATACAGTACAATTGTTTATTTCAGTAAAGGATGCCATTTAGAGGATGTGCTGGGAGGTTTCATAATCAGACAAATGGCTCCATACCTAGGGGATTACTCATGGCTGAAATTATGGCAATGATGATGAAATTACAACACTCATTAGGATTTATTTCAGTCCAAGCAGTGGTGAACCTAGTATTTGGTGGGTGCATGCATAGCCCCCTTCCCCCTCCTTGCTGCCCCTCCACCCATATAATCTTCTAGCAGGTAACCTACTGTATGCCTCCCTTTCACTTCCCGCTGAAGGTACCTTACTGTATTAGTGCTAGATGATGGACAGCTAGGTTTGAGTGCCTGGCTTCCTGGCTGGCTAGCGGGGCAGCGCACAATAGGCAGCCACTGACACATTAGCTTCTGAACATCAAGAAAATGTCTCTATTTCAGAAAGTTAAGCTGCCCACAAGCCAAAACGTCTGCGGTGCACTGAGTGGTGTCAATACAATAGGCTTATAGTGGCACTTCAATAAAGTGAATCAAGTGTAACTCTGTACCACTGTGTAGTGCCCAGTGTTAAAGCACTTTGGAGGTTTTTTAAAATAAGACATCCACTACACAGAGACAAGTGGAACAGGCCAAGTCATGGCTGCTCTGGATTTGGGCTTAGATGCTGTTTTAACTAGACAAGTGTGGGGCAGGGAGCCACTCTAGCGTTTCCAGATGGCTGGCACACATTTTCATCGAATCTTGATAAAGATTTTCGTAGAAACTTGACTCTTGATTTCTTGACGATGTTTCGAAGTGTCAATGGCAGTCACCATCTACATATTTTTACTGGGAATTATAGGTTGCAGTGGTGCTTATCGACCCAATGGTATCTATGCAACGTTAATGATGGCTAACGATTTATCACTATTTCTCTGGTTGATGTGGCATTGTGTATACAGTACGTAGTCAATGATCTATAACTGGTGAAAAGACTCTTCAGTAATCCCTATTTGTCACTATCTACTGTACTCTATTTATTCACTGATCTGAAGAGAGTGACCTATTATGTGGAACGCATATCAACACGGGATATACAAATGCAGTCATTCCAACAAACAAACATAAACAAAAACACATCAGGATGCAGGTTGAATGGGAGGATTAATTGCTGCCTGTATACTGTAGGTTACAGTATGTATATAGTTTTGTATTTGTATAGTCCATCTGTAGATTCTCTACAAACTATCAGTAACATGTGAACTAAGTATCTATTAACCCTAACCTTAACCCTTATCCTAACCCTAAACATATCCCTTACCTAACCCTTACCCTAACCCAGTCAAGATCACTTTCTGAATCAAAATCCAATCCGAGATCTACCACTTTTTATTTTTTAAACATGACTTCAAAAGCGTAAGCCTATGCAACATGAACCCATTAAAAATATTTTTGTAGGCTATAGGCCCATTACATTATCACCACATATGGGCTATTCTTGAATTGCCCTGCCAATGTTGTTCTTCTCTGACCATTTTGAAATGATATTTTAAACATTTGGTATATGAGCACACTGATAATAGATCATTTGTTGTATTACTTGTGAGGCACAGCTTTTTACTGGACTGCTGGCCTGCATCTGATGGTCAGTCTGAATGGAGGGAGGGAGCAGCGGTGAGGCTGCCTCTCAACCAACTCATTGCCCCTCCTCTATCCCTCCCTCCGCTGAGAAAAGGGGACACAGTCTTGCAGTTGATGGCGAAACTTAAGTCGCACTGCATTATTTCTGCATCATGCACCAATTCATGTTGCTAGTCCTATGACCAGAGAAAGTGAAATATTCCTTTACATTAAAAAAGCAACAAGCCACAAATAATAACAATGCAAGCTTATCGAAACACTTTGCTATACTCATTCATTGCAGCTGCAGTGCTGGATGTAGCATGAGTAGAAGTAGGGAGATCGTACATTTTATGGCTAATAAAACGGTTGAACAAAATGTTGACAGTGCTGAATAACAACGTAAACATGATTTTATTCATAAAACAGAAGCTCTTTGCTCTCTGGGCAGAGTTCCTCCTTCAGATACATGACATTGTTCAACATGGGAACAATTTGCCTTCCTGGGGCTAGGGCTGCTGAATCAAGTGCAACTAACGCCAACAGTGCAAAACAAATGACAAAAACAGGTTTTATCATTGTTTTTTTTACAGAAATGTTTGGTGATCAACCGGTTGGTGACAACTGCCCTTATCCTTATTCTAAACCTAACCCTAACCTTAGCAAGCAGTTGCTTGTCAACAGATACTTGTAGTTTGTTGATAGTATGACCATCTGTAGAGCATCTACAGATGGACAACCCGGACTAAGTAAATTGTGAACTTTCTATTAGACATTTTACCAATTATGCCTTTGCAGAAAATATGAATCCAATCTGCCTAATTTCAGAGGATTTCAATGGTAAACGAAGGATAGTGTAGGATGCACGAACAACAAACAAAATCCCTGAAGAACCATCTCATACCTTTCAACCCAATATCCACTGTTCAGAGCTAGCTACTGTACTGTTGGTTTGAAAAAGCACAAAACAGCTTCTCCCCCTCCCTTCTCTTTCCACCCACAATGATCATGGCAACGCTGCATATTGTTTCAGAAGGACTGTGTGTGTGTCAGTCAGTCTTCAATCTCTTCCTCTCTTCTTTCCCTAATTCAGGGAGACATCCTGGAGCATTTTCAGCTGTGTGCTCAAATCCTGGGGGTGGACCAATCAAAAGAACATTCTATGTTCCTTCCAACAGCTTGTAATTGTGTTCAATAGAGTTGGGCTGCAGGCTGAATTTCATGCTTACAAGCAACAGCACACGTGACTCCACTTTCCAGCAGAATTATTAATATTCCTCAGAACTAGGGATTGTTTAAAGGTAGGGGATATGACTGGCATATTGAGATTTAAGATCAATCAGGTAAACAGATTTACTCCCTCCTGAACAATTAGGAGAAAAGAGAGGAGCATATAAACTTTCCAACTGCTCAGTACTAAACTATCACATTCAATTCAATAAAAACATATATCTATACAGCAATAGCCGAGAGAAATATATAATAATTGATTGTGCTTCAATATTATGTAAACTGCCATTTTCAGGTACTAAAAAGGGAGGAAGAAAAATGTCATCTTTATAAATGCTTGGTCAACTGTGAATTGCACTGTGAAAAGTCTATTACTTATGGTGTTCCTTATAAAGTCTAGAATTCCCCGAAAGCTCAATATTCAACTTAATGTCAGTGATAGAAACGAAACATGATTTGTAAACTGCTTCAAAAAATGATCTATGGACACAAACGCCACTTTTGCTCTCAGACGGACGTGGCTGACTGAGGGGCCAGCAGAAAAAAAGTGACACATTTAAAAGCTATGTTGTCTGTTATTCCTTTAGGAAGGAAGCGTGTGACAGGCCCATATTGGTTACTCCATGAACTAAAAACGATAGAGCATCATTTGACAGAGCATTCAGAGGTGCTCTTCAAAAGGAACCCGCTCCTACTGTCAGTCCTGTTGCCAATTACCTCTATGAACTGGGAGGCAAAGACGTCGGCTAATGTCATGTGAAGCACTGCCTCTCTGCCAGTTTGCACCGTCATTCAGTGTCATGTTAAATGTAATTGAAAGGGAAAAGGATGGCATTAATAATATAGGCATCTGCTCTTTCCCTCTCCCATTAGTGTCAACATGTTCATTTAAAGAAGTCAGAGAGAGAGAGAGAGAGAGAGAGAGAGAGAGAGAGAGAGAGAGAGAGAGAGAGAGAGAGAGAGAGAGAGAGAGAGAGAGAGAGAGAGAGAGAGAGAGAGAGAGAGAGAGAGAGAGAGAGAGAAAGACTAGGACACACAGTAGGCTAGAACACACACTACACACTATGATGCTGGGGCACCTTTGGAAATGACCATGAGTTGTGGTAACGTCCATGAAATAAATATGGGCTCCTTTTTAACGAGAAGGGTATGGTTTTATAATGTCCATCATAGGCTACCTTTTCTGCTGACAACATGCTCTTTGCCCTGTACCTGTTCAACGAATTCTGTCAGAAATGAAACCACAGCTATACCGGGATATTTGGAAATAGCCATGGGATTGTTTTTCAATACTGTCAATACCGTTGAAACTATTCCTTTTAAGTTTTTTAATACATTATAATATTTGTAGCTACTTTTAAGTAAAAACCTGCAGTCAACTTGTGCAATATGTTAGGAGATAAAGCAGATCAGGTTCTTCATTTCACCTGTCACATTATTTGACATTATGAAGCTTAATGTAGTTCCCCAGAACAGTTGAGCCAGTTACGTGTGTTTGTAAATAGCACAAGAGAAGCGGGAGCAGGTGAGTCCAGCTGTGTATTGACAGTGGTCGCGTTTTATATTGAAAGTCAACAGTTCTTTGTTGCTTCAAAAAAGTGATCAAGGACATGCAACTATAATATTCCTTCACAGAAAATACATTAGTGCAACACATTCGGAAGAAAATAGCTTCATTTTCATCAGATGACAACACAAGTGCAATGCTATTTGGCTGGCAGCCACACAAGTAAATGCGCTTACAATGAAAAAGCAAGCTATTCTTTGCAAAAACAATGTAATCATATTTCTAATGTTTATCATAGAAAGAAAGTAGCCAGCTACATTTCCTAATGTTTTACTTAAAGATAATCTTGGATTTTACCAGAGAAAAGTAGGCTGGCCACACCAAGAAAAGTGCCCAAAAAAAAGTACAGGAGAAAAGTAGTTACACATCAGCCAGAGCTACACATCAGTCGGATCACTGTCTGCTGATAGAATGCCCATTCATGAATTGTCATCTAAGTGGAGAAGGGCAACTGAAGCATGAAATTATTCTGATGGCAGGCAGAAATTACAATAAGAACCATTTTATATCTGCGTTTTCAAAACGCAGCAAGATATTTCTTATGAGTTTTATCTTTTTTTTCCTGTGTGAAAAATGCCTAATTCTGCATTAACGCGACCTTTAAAGTAACTTGCTAGTTAATCTAAGTAAGTGGCTGAATGAATAAGGTGATGGGGCATCATATTGTGTTGGCTTTCTGCTGTGTTTGAGAAGTCAAAGCCCTTTGGATTAGTTATTTGTACAGCTTCCTCTATCTTGAATTCCTTGCGTTTTTTTCTCCTCCCCTCTCTTCTCTAAGCAGATCAGGCAGGCCCGTTGACTCCACACAGATAGCGTGTAGCCTACACATGCTGCTCCAGAGGCAGTACTGTTCTTCCTTCAGACAAGCATGCATCAAAACTTTGTTAATTTGCACAATGTCTCTTGTTCAAATTCGCTTGTAAATGTCCAAACTCACCAAAAATGACATTCAGTAGCTCCTACCTATATACGTATAACTTTATGAGCTGGATTGTCTGTCTTTGAAATGTGTTGATTTACGTTTGCGCTCGTTAGCATATTTAGCTAGCAGCTGCTATTACTTTTTCAAATCTTGTTAGCATTTTGGCACCCCCATTGTGTACTAGGCCGGTAATACTGTATAGAGGTGAGAGAAGGACAGTATGAAAATATTGATACCTCCCACCCTAGTGTCAACTATCCAACGAGAGTGTGTATCTCTCCATATGGTTCTGGTTTAAAGTGCACTATATAGGGAATAGGGTGCCAATTAGGATGTATCCTGTGTGAGCTGGGATAATCTGATCTCTACCTTCAAATAAACCTGTTAACTAGCCTATTTTAATGAAGATGCGTATGTAACAGCTGTGCAGCAAAGACAAGAAGACTGGTCTTGGCACCAGTGTAACAGCTGTCCAGCAAAGACAAGAAGAAAACTGGTCTTGGTGTAACAGATGTGATCGTACTTTGTGACTCTCTTGCGTAGTGTTTTTAAAGAAAGTACTGTCCAGCCAGCGATCCCAGTTGATTGGTGTTTATTCTGACGATAGACATTGGGAAGCAGATTAAATGTGCAGGACAACAGTATGTTGATGGCTGTAGATTCGTCTGACTGCATGGAAATAACTGAATTTGCAGGGTGCTAATGAGATCATTACAATTAGAGCATGCTAGCTAACTCGCTCTTCAAGCAATACAAAAGCACATCACAGGATGCCCCCAATATCCAAAAGGTACTGTACACAAACACAGAAATACAGTTGAAGTCAGAAGTCTCATACACCATAGCCAAATACATTTAAACTCAGTTTTTCACAATTCCTGACATTTAATCCTAGTTAAAAATTCCCTCTCTTAGGTCAGATAGGATCACCACTTTATTTTAAGAATGTGAAATGTCAGAATAATAGAGAGAATGATTTATTTCAGCTTTATTTATTTCATCACATTCCCAGTGGGTCAGAAGTTGTCATTGTCGTGTGTGTCGGTGGCAGGGAAGTCAGGCGCAGGAGAAACCAATTTGGTGTAATTGGAGTAGTTTAATTATTATAAAACAAACTCCAAAAACACCAACGTACATAAAAATAAACATGGGTAAACATACCCGTCGCACACCTATACAAATACACGAACACATAACCACAAACAATCTCCGACAAGGACATGAGGGGAAACAGAGGGATAAATACACAGCATGTAATTAATGGGATTGGAACCAGGTGTGTAGGAAGACAAGACAAAACCAATGGAAAATTAAAAGTGGATCAATGATGGCTAGAAGACCGGTGACTTCGATCGTGGAGCACCACCCGAAGAAGGAGGGGCATCGACTTCGGCAGAAGTCGTGACAGAAGTTTACATACACTCAATTAGTATTTGGTAGCATTGCCTTTAAATTGTTTAACTTGCGTCAAGCGTGTTGGGTAGCCTTCCACAAGCTTCCCACAATAAGTTGGGTGAATTTTGGCCCATTCCTCCTGACAGAGCTAGTGTAACTGAGTCAGGTTGTAGGCCTCCTTGCTCGCACACGCTTTTTCAGTTCTGCCCACAAATGTTCTATAGCATTGAGGTCAGGGCTTTGTGATGGCCACTCCAATACCTTGACTTTGTTGTCCTTAAGACATTTTGCCACAACTTTGGAAGTATGCTTGGGGTCATTGTCCATTTGGAAGATCCATTTGCGACCAAGCTTTAACTTCCTGATTGATGTCTTGAGATGTTGCTTCAATATATCCACATCATTTTCCTACCCCATGATGCCATCTATTTTTGAATTGCACCAGTCCCTCCTGCAGCAAAGCACCCCCACAACATGATGCTGCCAACCCCGTGCTTCACGGTTGGGATGGTGTTCTTCGGCTTGCAAGCCTCCCCCTTTTTCCTCCAAACATAACGATGGTCATTATGGCCAAACAGTTCTATTTTTGTTTCATCAGACCAGAGGACAACACGTACAATCTTTATGGCGGTTTTGGAGCAGTGGCTTCTTCCTTGCTGAGCAGTCTTTCAGGTTATGTTGATATAGGACTCGTTTTACTGTGGATATAGATACTTTTGTACCTGTTTCCTCCAGCATCTTCACAACGTCTTTTGCTGTTGTTCTGGGATTTATTTGCACTTTTGGCACCAAAATACGTTCATCTCTAGGAGACGGAACGCATCTCCTTCCTGAGCGGTATGACGAATGCGTGATCCCATGGTGTTTATACTTGCATACTATTGTTTGTACAGATGAACGTGGTACCTTCATGTCACGTCGTTTGTCGGAAGGAGCGGACCAAAGTGCAGCGTGTGTATCGTTTCACATATTTTATTGAACTGTGAAACTATGCAAGATACACAAATAAACTAAAGAACAAAAACAACGAATCGTGATGCAATATACACTAACTCAAAAACAATCTCCCACAAACCCAGGTGGGAAAAACAACTACTTAAGTATGATCTCCAATTAGAGACAATGATGACCAGCTGCCTCTAATTGGAGATCATCCAAAAAAACTACAACATAGAAATACAAAAACTAGAACATAACGACATAGAAAATCTAAACTAGAAAAACCCTGTCACGCCCTGATTTACTCTACCATAGAAAATAACAGCTTTCTATGGTCAGGACGTGACACTTCAGGCGTTTTGAAATTGCTCCCAAGGATGAACCAGACATTTGAAGGTCAACATTTTTTTCCTGAGGTCTTGGCTGATTTCTTTTGATTTTCACATGATGTCAAGCAAAGAGGCACTGTGTTTTAAAGTAGGCCTTGAAATACATCCACAGGTACACCTCCAATTGAATCAAATTATGTCAATTAGTTTATCAGAAGCTTCTAAAGCCATGACATATTTTCCTGGAATTTTCCAAGCTGTTTAAAGGCACAGTCAACTTAGTGTATGTAAACTTCTGACCCACTAGAATTGTGATACAGTGAATTATAAGTGAAATAATCTGTCTGTAAACAATTGTTGGAAAAATTACTTGTGTCATGCACAAAGTAGATGTCCTAACCGACTTGCCAAAACTATAGTTCGTTAACAATACATTTGTGGAGTGGTTAAAAAACGAGTTTCAATGACTTCAACCTAAGTATACTAAGTAAACTTAAGACTTTTTCCACATTTTGTTACGTTGCAGCCTTATTCTAAAATGGATTTAAAAAACAATTCTCAGTAATCTACACACACATTTTTGCAAATGTATTAAAAATTGAAAACAGAAACACCTTATTTACATAAGTATTCAGATCCTTTGCTATGTGACTTGAAATTGAGCTTAGGTTTTCATTGATCATCCTTGAGATGTTTCTACAACTTGATTGGAGTCCACCTGTGGTACATTCAATTGATTGGACATGATTTGGAAAGGCACAGACTTGTGTATATATAAGGTCCCACCGTTGACAGGTCGAAGGAATTGTCTTTAGAGCTCCGAGACAGGATTGTGTCCAGGCACATATCTGGGGAAGGGTTCCAAAACATGTCTGCAGCATTGAAGGTCCCCATGAACACAGTGGCCTCCATCATTCTTAAATGGAAGAAGTTTGGAACCACCAAGACTCTTCCTAGAGCTGGCCGCCCGGCCAAACTGAGCAATCGGGGGAGAAGGGCCATGGTCAGGGAGGTGACCAAGAACCCAATGGTGACTCTGACAGATCTCCAGAGTTCCTGTGTGGAAATGGAATCCCCTTCCAGAAGGACAACAATTTTGCAGCACTCCACCAATCAGGCCTTTACGGTAGAGTGGCCAGATGGAAGCCACTCCTCAGTAAAAGGCACATGACAGCCCACTTGGAGTTTTCCAAAACGCACCTAAAGACTCTCAGAACATGAGAAACAAGATGTTCTGGTCTGATGAAACCAAGATTGAACACTTTGGCCTGAATGCCAAGCATCATGTCTAGTGGAAACCTGGCACCATCCCTACGGTGAAGCATGGTGGTGTCAGTATCATGCTGTGGGGATGTTTTTCAGCAGAAGGGACTGGGAGACTAGTCAGGATCGAGGCAAAGATGACAGGAGCAAAATACAGCGAGATGAAAACCTGCTCCAGAGCGCTCAGGACCTCAGACTGGGGTGAAGGCTCACCTTCCAACAGGACAACGACCCTAAGCACACAGCCAAGACAATGCAGGATTGGCTTCGGGACAAGTCTCTGAATGTCCTAGAGTTACCCGATCGAATATCTCTGGAGAGACCTGGAAATAGCTGTGCAGCAATGCTCCCCATCCAACCTGACAGAGCTTGAGAAAATCTGCAGAGAAGAATGGGAGAAATTCCACAAATACAGGCATGCCAAGCTTGTAACGTCATACTCTAGAAGACTCAATGCTGTAATTACTGCCAAAGGTGCTTCATCAAAGTACTGAGTAAAGGGTCTGAATACTTATGTAAATGTGATAGTTCTTTTTTTTATACATTTGCGTTTCTAAACCTGTTTTTGCTTTGTCATTATGGGGTATTGTATGTAGATTGATGAGGGGAAAAAACTATTTAATCCATTTTAGAATAAGTCTGTAACGTAACAAAATGTGGAAAAAGTCAATGGGTCTGAATACTTTCCAAATGCACTGTAAGTGCAGCCAAATGGGAAAATGGTTTAACCATGACAGAGAGGTGGGGGTTTTCGTTTCATTTGGAATAAACATGTATTTTCATATTTACCACTGTATCTGTATAAATTGCGTTTTAAACAAATAGAATAATAGTTCAATTTGCATTATTTAGACACCCCCCCCAAAGTTAGACTTTTGTTGCATTTAGGGGAGCTCATGTCTCCCTCGGGGCAGCTGAGACCCTCTCGCTTCCCAGTAATTCTCACACTGGACTGGAGTCATTTAGGCCTTTCATAAGCCAACTAAGGACACATTGTTGAAGGTTTGGACAAGGCCTCTTGTGGAGCTGATCGTCAGTTCCAAGATGTCACTACAAGGACTCATCAACCTCTACTGGGACTATATAAAAAATGCTTGCTACCAACTGAGGTCAAATGTCGTCATCATTGTTGAGCGAAAGTATTAATGGGTAAATTTCCATGGCATACATGTTTGATAAGGTAGTGAGGGCATGCAGTGTAACATTCAGCACTGGGGCCATAGGATGACCCTCCCTCGGGATTCACTGTTGACCCCAGTCCATTTTGAAGACCACCAACATGCTTTATTGATTCCCCATCCCCATTGATTCCCCACCTAGCTCCTCTGCTGCTATCCTGCTCTGAATTACCAAAATCCACATTGAAACAACCACATCTAAAGAGCACCATTTAGGCCAGACAAAATTGATTCACCGTTTAACAGATTTTCTCCCCAGAAAAGTGTAGGCGAGTGAGCAAAAAAAAAAATGACACTGCCGTTCCAAAGTTTGGGGTCACTTAGAAATGTCCTTGTTTTTGAAAGAAAAGTTAATTTTTTTGATCAGAAATACAGTGTAGACATTGTTAATGTTGTAACTGACTATTGTAGCTGTAAACTCCTGGATGCTGGCCTTGTAGGCAAAACAAAAGCCATATCTCAGACTGGGCAATAAAAAGAAAAGATAAAGATGGGCAAAAGAACACAAACACTGGACAGAGGAACTCTGCCTAGATGGCCAGCATCCCGGAGTCGACTCTTCACTGTTGAAGTTGAGACTGGTGTTGTGTGGGTATAATTTAATGAAGCTGCAAGTTGAGGACTTTTGAGGCATCTGTTTCTCAAACTAGAGACTCTAATGTACTTGTACTTAATAATTGTAATCAAATTAAAATGTTGATGCATAATAATGAGTTTATTACCTGAATGCATGTCTATAGCCTAGGCGTTAACAAAATATTCATACAAATATTATTAGGCCTTGTAGAAAGAGGGTAAATCAAGTTAGGTCTGCTAAACTAATGTAGCATTGGAAAATAATATATAAATCCAGCCATAGAGTATAACCTTTCATCATCATAAAAAAAAAAATGTTGTTTATAACATGCACAATAAGAAGCATCAATCTATATAGAGCAAGCGTGACTAAATTTGAGCTCAGTAACTTTGCTCACCGCTCGCATCCTCCTTCGATTGTCTCGTCTGGCTGCCACAAAAAGCCCCCACCTGCTGATCTGCACGAAGTGTGGGTGTGCCACTGGCGATGTACTTACTGTACTTTGCTGGACATGCTAGCTGTTCTTGGTGGCGCATCATCACTTCAAACGCATTCCGTCGTGGTTATCGGTTGGCCTACTACTACTGGTAGTACCGGTAAAACGTAAGTTATGAATCGCAAATCACCATACAGCTGACACACTTCGATTTCATCAATCATTTTGACTTCAAGTTGGTAGTCCAAAATACTATAATCTTGCACTGCGTCTTTGCTGATGAATGCCCTGATCTCTGGCCAGTCAATTGGTTAAATTCCATTCTTGTTTCGTCTTTTAATTGCTTCTAATAGATCTGAAAATGATGCAATAACCATGAATTTAACCGATTGTTTGTTATAATGAGGGTCGTCCCACGTTTAACCTGGACGCATAAATAGTAGGAATTTGCGCTAGCTTCAGCCATGACAGCATGAGAGAGAAATGAAAGGTCTGCACATCGCCTGTAGGTGCGAGCGTGTGTGTTTCACTGTCCAATCTGAGGCTCAAATATGTTCTTGTGCACGTGATCTGAGGCTGTTTGGTCTCTTGGGCATCAACTTGGGAAAGCCCTAAGGGGGCAGACAGTGCATTATAAACAAAGAGCCGCATATATTGGCCAAAAAATTACACATCAGATTTTTTTTTCCGGGGTGTGGAGAAAAGTGAGGCGGGGCATCCGTTAAACAGTAATCTTTGTCCGGCCTTACCTTTTTTTGCAGTTTCCCCGACATACTCTCCAAAGAAATTTTGGGGTACAAAGTAATCACATCTGATACTTTAAAATAACTGCCATACCAGTTTTAACTGTTTTATATTATCCTTAGTTTAACTGTGTGTTGGTTGGTTGTTTGGTTATATAGTTTTCTATTTTAAAGCTACATTGGGGGTTGCAGGGAGTGGTTGTGGGCCAACAGCCATGCCAGTCTCCTCCCTGTTCCCCCTGCAGCTGAACCATGGTCTCATTCTGTTGGCTGCAGAGCCCAGGAAGAGTATAGCAGCCATGGGGAAAGGGCTTCAGGATTAGAAGCAGGATTTTAGCCTGTGGAGATAAGTCTGCTCCCTACTCATTTGGAGCAGGGAGTTAGGAAGAGGAAAGAGAGGAAAGAATGCCATGTTGCACAGCCAGAGGGAGTTATTGGGCCTGAGTTTAGTGTAGTGTGCTGTACATGTATGTAGGGAGACAAGAGCATGGAGCATGTAGGCTACTGAGGAAAACAGGGAAGCCTTTCAGAGTGTGTGCAACAGGCAATAGAGATACCCATGGGCTCAAAATGTTATTTTAATGTTGAAATGGGAGACAAAAGAGAGCCACCACTGAAATGGAAGACATGTACCCTGACTAGCATGGGTATGCCTCATTGTGCTCTCTAGGACTAGAAAGGAGAAAATGATATTGCTGTTTATTTTCTTGAGTTTGACATCAAAACATCACAAATATAATTGGTAATTTAGCACTTATTTAAGATTTTCCGGAGGTCTGAATCTGTATTTCCAATAATACATATTACAACAACATTGAAGGAAGAAAAATCTGGTAGCTATAACACTCAGTCCAGCTGAAAGCTGCGACAGCATCTGCGTGTGGCAGGAGGGAAGCTCAAAGCTGCGACACTGATGTATGACCAGGCTAGAGCTTCCTGTAACTATCCTAACAACTGACTCAACTGACTGAGGGAGGGAAGGGACTTCTCTTGGCAGTTACCACTGGCCCAAGCATTGATCATGTCATTGTTGGCCACCGAGTGCCACCTCTCTCAACAATAGCCCAATTCTTTGCCCTCCTATCGCTCATTGGCTCACATCAGAAACACTGAGCACGCTGTAATGGAGAAACAAACCACTTCCCAAATCAAGTGTGACTCTGACCTGCATCTTGGGGAAAAGGAGGAACAGTAATTCATTCCCTGCTCCCTAATTAATTATCACCCAGATTGCTTATTGATTTCTTTTATTCACTCCGATGGCTTATGAAACACATTCTATTCACACAAAATGCTGATGGGAGTGCAAAATGTGGGAGAGCACAGCTCAGAGAGACTACAGTGCATTCGGAAAGTATTCAGACCCATTGACTTTTTCCACATTTTGTTATGTTACAGCCTTATTCTAAAACGTATTACATATTTTTTTCCCCTCATCAATCTACACACAATACCCCATAGTGACAAAGAGAAAACAGGTTTGTAGAAATGTTTGCAATTTTATTACAAATAAAAACAGAAATACCTTATTTACATAAGTATTCAGACCCTTTGCTATGAGACTCACAATTGAGCTCAGGTGCATCCTGTTTCCATTGATCATCCTTGAGATGTTTCTACAAATTGATTGGAGATTACCTGTGGTAAATTCAATTGATTGGATATGATTTGAAAAGGCACACACCTGTCTATATAAGGTCCCACATTTGACAGTGCATGTCAGAGCAAAAACCAAGCCATGAGGTTGAAGGAATTGTCCGTAGAGGACCGAGACAGGATTGTGTCGAGGCACAGACCTGGCAAAGGGTACCAAAACATGTCTGCAGCATTGAAGATCCCCAAGAATACAGTGGCCTCCATCATTCTTAAATGGAAGAAGTTTGGAACCACAAAGACTCTTCCTAGAGCTGGCAACCCAGGAATAGCTTTGGGACAAGTCTCTGAATGTCCTTGAGGGGCCCAGCCAGAGCCCGGACTTAAACCCAATCGAACATCTCTGGAGAGACCTGAAAATAGCTGTGCAGCAACGCTTCCCATCCAACCTGACAGCGCTTGAGAGGATCTGCAGAGAAGAATGGGAGAAACTCCACAAATACAGGTGTGCCAAGCTTGTAGCTTCATACCCAAGAAGAGTCGAGGCAGTAATTGGTGCCAAAGGTTCTTCAACAAAGTACTGACTAAAGGGTTTGAATACTTATGTATTCATTGCAAAAATGTCTAAAAATCTGTTTTTGCTTTGTCATTATGGCGTGTGTGTAGATTGATGAGGGGAAAAACTATTTAATCCATTTTAGAATAAGGCTGTAACGTAAAAAGTCAACGGGTCTGAATACTTTCTAAATGCACTATATATCCAGGAGGTAATAAGTCACTTTGAGACTGTTGCTCCTGTTGGAAAACCTAGCTGGGAGATTAGTTCATGCTGAAATATAGCACAGGTCTGCCATCTTTGTTGGTTTGAATATCAACTATTGTCACACCCTGATCTGTTTCACCTGTCTTTGTGATTGTCTCCACCCCCCTTCAAGTGTCGCCCATCTTCCCCATTATCCCCAGTGTATTTATACCTGTGTTCTCTGTTTGGCTGTTGCCAGTTCGTTTTGTACGTCAAGCCTACCAGCGTTTTCCCCCTTGCTCCTTTCTCTAAAGTTTTCCTGGTTTTGACCATTCTGCCTGCCCCGACCCTGAGACTGCCTGCTGTTCTGTTCCTTTCTTACTCTGATCTGTATAACGGACCTCTGCCTGCCCTTGACCTGTCATTTTGCCAGCCCCTATTTTTGTAATAAACTTTTGTTACTTCGACACTGTCTGCATCTGGGTCTTCTCATGAAACGTGATAACTATAGCATAACCAACGATATACAAGGACAGAAGTGTAATTTTGACCTAATTCATAGGCACACAAAATGCACAGGTTCCAGTCTAGCACAGAGTTCACAAAATGGTAGAACAACAAAATATGCCGAGGAGAGTATTATCGCAGTGGAAATAAATCTGGATTAATATTCAGATTTCCCTAGACAGCCATCTGAAAAGGTCCAAATCTGTGTACTGTAAGAATGTGTATACATTGTAGCAGCCCTAATCCACTTGGTCTTTATTACATTGTTGACGATACTAAATGGGATTTGATCTGCTTGATATGGGTCAGCAGTATTCTGACAAAGCAAACAAAAGATCAGAGAGACTTCTCAGAGTGATAGCGTGCATAGCTGATCAATATCTGTGTGTAGGCTAACCAGTCTCTGCAGCCAACCAGCACACATGTTTATTTGTTATTCACTTGAGTCAGAGAAGGGAATGAAGATATAATCCTCACCACAGTGAAGGTCTTATCATTCATAATTGATATCTTCTGTTTGGCCTGCATCATAACAGGCATGTGGGTTAACCTGAGGTAAACCTAACACAGCACTTTAAATCTGAATTTAGAATAGAAGCACAATGACAGATAATTGTCCTCATTTCAGAAAAAGCTGGCATTTGAAATATTTTTTGTGGAAAAATCAACCTTTAACTTCTCCGATTTGGTATCATCAGCATAATGAAATGACCGCATAATAATTGCTAAAGTTTTGCTAGTGGAAAAAGTGGGCATCTTTGAACCAGCATGCCAACTGACGAAAGCCTTTGCCTCCCGGGCAATCTATGAAAAGATGTCATCTTGTAACAAATTATTTTGGTTCTGCCTGATTTTGGAGTGTGCAGAGGCATGAAGATTTAATAAAGTGTTTCTTCTTCAGCCCTCGGGAAACCACATACCTAACCTAGCAATAACCTACCAAATCACCCAAAACAGAAGTTTATCTTTTAGCACTCCAAATCTATGAAAAGTAACAGAACCGTCTTTAAAAAACTATGACAAACATCAGAAGCAGTAAACAGTACCAGTAACAGCAGTAGTAACAGTACCAGTAACAGCAGTAGTAACAGTACTAGTAACAGCAGTAGTAACAGTACCAGTAACAGCAGTAGTAACAATAATTTCAAAAGGATAAACATCATTAGTAGTTTTCATGATAATCTCAAATTCCTTCAATTTGGGCTGAAAACAATTATTTTCCTCATTACAGGAAAATCATTATGAAGAGTGACATGAATGTATATTATTATTTTTAAGAATGTTCTTTAATGGTCTCATTCATTTGCTAAATCATGTTCAGGTAAATTAACTGTGTTACTTGCCTGGTATCCTCCAATCCATTGCACTGTACAGTAGAGTACAGTAGCTCCCTACTAGAACACCAGTACATGTACTGTCTGACTCAAACTAGAGTGACTATTTATTCTATTTAAGTAATCTCCTCAATGGCATGACTTGGTTGCACTTTTTCATTATGCTTACTAATCTTTTTGTGTAACAGATGTTGGGTTGTTTGATGTCAACATTTGACTCAATCACTCTAAACCACTACAAATGTGTTCAGTAGGACAAAAGGGTCATGTTTGAAAGCCTTCCCCTTTAGATTTCATAGAATGGTCATTTTTTTTCCGCAAACATACTTTCTGAATTGCACGGCAGGTAGCCTAGCGGTTAAGAGCCGTAGGCCAGTAACCAAAAGGTCGCTGGTTTGAGTCCCTGACCCAGGAAGGGGGCAAAATCGTCCGTTCTGCCCTTGAGCAAGGCAGTTAACCCCTAACAACTGCTCCCCAGGCGCCGATGACATGGACGTTGATTAAGGCAGCCCCCACACCTTCTGATTCAAAGGGGTTGGGTTAAATGCAGAAGACCTATTTCGGTTGAATGCATTCAGTTGTGCAACTGAATAGGTATACCCTTTCTCTGAAATTAAAAGTAAACCAATAAATAATAATCTACTTTTTCAAAAGTATCTGTAATCTGATTTCAATATCTTTGGTAACGTAACTGATTCGTTTTTTGTAATCAGATTACATGTAATCAGTTACTGCGCAACCCTGTTTGACAGTTAATATTGTTTGTCTGTTGTGAGAGAACATCTGTTTGGTGATGACACAATCTTAACTCTCTTTTTTATCACAGTTAGCTACAAGTTTGCAGGTCACTGAAACTATTGTCTTGTTAAGTTATGTGTTCTCAAAAAAAGAAGAAACAAGATTAGTTGGATATGATTCACAGACATTACTTTTTCATTCCAAAATAAGACAGAACAGTTTGTACATGCCCCCCCTAGTAAGTACACTGCCACTGCCGCAATCATAATAATGAAAGGGTCAAAGAGTTCAACATATGCATAAAGATATCCTTTTAAAACTCATTCCCTTAAGTTTGACAAGAGATAGAACTGAATGAACAGAATAAAAATGTATCAGTGAGTTGGGAGAGGAGGAAATGGGGAGGAAATGGCTGACTCACTGTGATGATCTGGTATATAATCACATTTACGTTCAAAGGAATGAGACAATTAAATGGCTATGTGAAATAAATATGAAGTGATTCAATGTGCATACTGTATACATCATCTTAACAGTGGAGCGGAAAAGGCATTATGCTCCGTCACTTCCCTTATATTTGTATAACGCTATTTGGTGTAATATACAATGAAATTACATAAACATACAAATTGGCTCCTAGTTCAATAGAGTGTCTGCTATATATAGTTAAATTATTTTATTAGCACGTAATTCAACACAACTCATCATCCCATTCTATTACTCTTGGAAGAGCTATAGGATTTAGCTAGTTAATATCTTTTATACCTTGACAAATGTCTATGCTGTTGTTTGGGTTTAGTTTGAGTGTGAATACTGTGTGCACTGTGTATGCACTCAAGTACAGTGAGATCGATAATATGCACAGCCAACGGACAGGCTTGGAAGGGTCTACCGATGCAACAGGGAGTAGCCTACTGCTGCAAATGTGTGTTTATGGATGTGTGTGATTTGAAAAGGCAAGGCATGATCAATATTCAATAAAGTAAAAAGCAATTGTGTATCATCTTGTGCATTAAATATAAATGAGTCCTATCAACAATTTTAAATGAATAAGTACATTGTTATTTTGAAACAATACTGGCCTACCACCAATACTCACTGACCATTTAGGGTTCACTAGTAGGGGGTCCATTAAATCAAAACCTGACTCATTTAGGTTTCACTAGTAGGGTCCATTAAATCAAAACCTGACTCATTTAGGGTTCACTAGTAGGGGGTCCATTCAATCAAAACCTGACCCATTTAGTGTTCACTAATAGGGGGTCCATTAAATAAAAACCTGACCCATTTAGGTTTCACTAGTAGGGTCCATTAAATCAAAACCTGACTCATTTAGGGTTCACTAGTAGGGGGTCCATTCAATCAAAACCTGACCCATTTAGTGTTCACTAATAGGGGGTCCATTAAATAAAAACCTGACCCATTTAGGGTTCACTAGTAGGGGTCCATTAAATCAAAACCTGACCCATTTAGGGTTCACTAGTAGGGGGTCCATTAAATCAAAACCTGACCCATTTTGGGTTCACTAGTAGGGGGTCCATTAAATCAAAACCTGTATCCAGATGATTCTGGATTATGGCAAAATGCAAGACAGAATGCATGTTAAGCTTTATATCAATAAAATAATATTCACTAAGTGAACCATAATGACACTAACTAGATATAAATTCACATATGCTATCTCACGACTGGCCTCACCCCAGTGTCTACATGCTGTGATACGCCTGACTGAATAGGCCCTTTTACTCTATTTACTTTTCATTTTCTCAAGTCTGGAGAGAGTGCTCAGAAAGAAGTTGGCAGCTTGTTAATGAGGAACTAATGAGTAGCCTTTAGCCTTGATTTTCCTCAGTGAAGGACAACACAATTCAAAATATCAAAGAACAAAATACATGCTTCCATTGACAGGCCAGTAGGTATAGGCACTGGGGCCTACTCAGGACATATTTATGGTTAATTGAGCCCTCCGATGTATTTTCAATTATCTATGTAGTAATTCTTACTCTTTGGGACTTTTTCTCCTTCAATTGGAGCTGGATGTGACGACAACAAGCAAGACTGCTACTGTACGTCTTTTCTCAATCAGCTCTTTACATCAAGGACCGGGAACAAATCAAGTCATTTTTTTTGCATGATAAAGTCAAATAGAAAAACAATGTGCCCTTTGAAAGAACATACTACATAATTATGTGTTACTGAAGACTGTCTACTTCAACCCATATAGTCATAAAAGGACTCAATGGGGATTATATGCAAAAAGGCTGTTCTTAATTTGACAAAGCAAGGATGACACATGCAACTTTCATGTGGTATTTGCTTACATTATTTAGGCGTATTCGGTGGCACTTTTGGTCAGACTATTCTGTACTCTACAGTATGTACAGTGAATATATTTAAAAAAGTGTCTAAATTGTTCGTTCCCACAGAGACAGTGTGTGAAGTCTCTATTTTGGAGAAACAACACTCTAAATGGCCTCAGTGTTTGTGTAACAGCCACCAGCAATTTTGCTGCTCCTTAGAAAATTGTTCAAATCCAATGGAAATAATGTTTTCCTCTGACAATAACCACCTTTTTTTAGTATCGACAACCTACATCTTGGGTTTGATCCTGTTATTCCACACCATCTAAAAGTATGAAGTAAAAACAACCTACAAAAGGGTTTAGGGGAAAAAAAGTCTTAAACTGAAAAAAAAGTCTTAAACTGAATGAAATGTTCGGGAAAAGAGGTCATAGTCAGAGCCACGTTAATACCCATTAGCCATATTATACAACTAACCCTGATGACAGGAATCTGTTAACATCACGAGTCAAGGTGCAAAAGAGATACAACCCTGTTCTTATCATTCAATCCTAAATGTGATATGCGAAATATTTTGCTCTTTTCTTAACAAAGACATGCTGATGAAAAAAACATGCTATTTCTCTAATACAGAGCAGAGTAACAGAAATAGATACAGTATGAACAACATTTGAGAGTTTTGTTCTAACATTGTTTGCTTCAGGGTCAAACTTGTAGTGTAAATAATTTGACACTTCTGTCAAAATCTGAAACGCTGAAGGATCATCATCATTGCTCATGTCAAACAAAGAGAAAGGTCACACGGTACACTGGAGCTTATTGGCAGATATGAATATGAGTGATAGTGTGTCTAAGCTAATCTATACTGCTCAAAAAAATAAAGGGAACACTTAAACAACACATCCTAGATCTGAATGAAAGAAATAATCTTATTAAATACTTTTTTCTTTACGTAGTTGAATGTGCTGACAAAAAAATCACACAAAAATAATCAATGGAAATCCAATTTATCAACCCATGGAGGTCTGGATTTGGAGTCACACTCAAAATTAAAGTGGAAAACCACACTACAGGCTGATCCAACTTTGATGTAATGTCCTTAAAACAAGTCAAAATGAGGCTCAGTAGTGTGTGTGGCCTCCACGTGCCTGTATGACCTCCCTACAACGCCTGGGCATGCTCCTGATGAGGTGGGGGATGGTCTCCTGAGGGATCTCCTCCCAGACCTGGACTAAAGCATCTGCCAACTCCTGGACAGTCTGTGGTGCAACGTGGCGTTGGTGGATGGAGCGATACATGATGTCCCAGATGTGCTCAATTGGATTCAGGTCTGGGGAATGGGCGGGCCAGTCCATAGCATCAATGCCTTCCTCTTGCAGGAACTGCTGACACACTCCAGCCACATGAGGTCTAGCATTGTTTTGCATTAGGAGGAACCCAGGGCCAACCGCACCAGCATATGGTCTCACAAGGGGTCTGAGGATCTCATCTCGGTACCTAATGGCAGTCAGGCTACCTCTGGCGAGCACATGGAGGGCTGTGCGGCCCCCCAAAGAAATACCACCCCACACCATGACTGACCCACCGCCAAACCAGTCATGCTGGAGGATGTTGCAGGCAGCAGAACGTTCTCCACGGCGTCTCCAGACTCTGTCATGTCTGTCACGTGCTCAATGTGAACCTGCTTTCATCTGTGAAGAGCACAGGGCACCAGTGGCGAATTTGCCAACCTTGGTGTTCTCTGACAAATGCCAAACGTCCTGCACGGTGTTGGGCTGTAAGCACAACCCCCACCTGTGGACGTCGGGCCCTCATACCACCCTCATGGAATCTGTTTCTGACCGTTTGAGCAGACACATGCACATTTGTGGCCTGCTGTAGGTCATTTTGCAGGGCTCTGGCAGTGCTCCTCCTTGCACAAAGGCGGAGGTAGCGGTCCTGCTGCTGGGTTGTTGCCCTCCTACGGCCTCCTCCACGTCTCCTGATGTACTGGCCTGTCTCCTGGTAGTGCCTCCATGCTCTGGACACTACGTTGACAGACACAGTAAAACCTCTTGCCACAGCTCGCATTGATGTGCCATCCTGGATGAGCTGCACTACCTGAGCCACTTGTGTGGGTTGTAGACTCCGTCTCATGCTACCACTAGAGTGAAAGCACCGCCAGCATTCAAAAGTGACCAAAACATCAGCCAGGAAGCATAGGAACTGAGAAGTGGTCTGTTGTTCCCACCTGCAGAACCACTCCTTTATTGGGGGTGTCTTGCTAATTGCCTATAATTTCCACCTGTTGTCTATTCCATTTGCACAACAGCATGTGAAATGTATTGTCAATCAGTGTTGCTTCCTAAGTGGACAGTTTGATTTCACAGAAGTGTGATTGACTTGGAGTTACATTGTGTTGTTTAAGTGTTCCCTTTATTTTTTTGAGCAGTGTATTTTCAAAAAATATCATAATATTTGTATTATCTCCCTTTTATTTCAGCTGTTTCATTAGCTTACCCCAAACATCTTCCTGGAAAGCAGTCATTTTTATTCAAGTGAACCGTGTACATTTCCCTAGCTTAAACCATAGGCTCTTTTGTTTAAGCTTTATCCATTTCTAATGCAAGCCATAGCCCTTCTAATGCAATTAGAGTCCCAAGTCCTTCCAGAGCAATTAAAACATGCAAGGAGGAATGGTTAAACAACCTAGAATATTTCCTTCCCTTTTGAGTGGAAAAACGACTGAACTAGTGAACTGCTTGAGATAGCACCGCAGGGCAGGCAATGTGGAAGGAGGGAGTCAGAGAGTGAGCTGAACGGCGCTCTCAACACAGGAGGGAGGCGCCACTGTTTACCAGTTAGAGTCAGTGATTCACTGCACAATTCACAGGATGGGATGTGGAGGGGTCAGGCAAAGATTTGAGATGTTTCTAGGCAGTGACCCAGAGGGAGACAGAGCATAATTCATTATCAGCGAGAGGAGGAATAGAAGATACAATGACGGCTGAATATACTCCAAGGCACTGAAGGATTATAATTTCACAGGAAAATATATGTGATTTCAAAAGTAGAAATAATGAGCGTATTTTTTTCAGACATCTTGGAGCATGTAGGCTATGCAGTGGTACATTATGTACAAATATATTTTCGGGGCATCACACAATGTCAGAAACAATGCCTGACTATGGAACGCCGTTTGGGTCTCTGCATGTCAAAAAAGATGCATGTTAAATAACACTATTTGAAGCATCAAATAAGCTTACTGACCAATCAGGACTTGAATATGACTGCACGTGACTTTATATTTTAACACATGCATATATTTTTATGTAGTGATGTCATGGGCGTCGTAAGGATTGGACCAAGGCGCAGCGGGTAAAATGCTCATCTTCTTAATTTATTTAAAGAAAACACTTAAACAAAATAAACAAACGACAATAACAGTTCCATAAGGCTCCCAGGCTATACAGAAAATAACCACCCACAAAACACAAGTGAAAACAAACCCAACTAAATATGTCCTCCAATTAGAGACAACGACAACCAGCTGCCACTAATTGGAGGTCATTGCCAAAAACTCTAAACATAAAAATAGAAAACTAGATATACACATAGAAATAGAAAATATAGAACATAAACCAAAAACACCGAACCACACAAAACAAACACCCCCTGCCACGCGCTGACCAAACTACAATGACAAATAACCCCTTTTACTGGTCAGGACGTGACAAGTGATTGCACTATCACTTGCATTTCTTTAGAATACCTGCTGCTTTAAAGGTAAAATGGCTGTATGGAAAAAGTCCTAATTTAAGTAAACTAAATTAAAACCTCTGTGGGCACCGTTATAAACAGGTCTTATAATCAGGCTGTAAATTCTTGAAAGCATAATATGCACACATTAGACTACGTGTAAACATCACTGTGTTTGAAGATTTTCTCCATACATTTTAATCTAAATGTATATTTAAACCCACAAAAATGAGTTAAGTACTCAATTTGATTTATTACCAGACACAACTCACTAGACATCACAGGTGCCAGAGGAAAACATTACCTCCATCCAAAGGGGTAAAAAAGTGAAGAACTAAGTTGGTTTGTAGAAAGCAAATGGAATTTTAATACTGTTTATTTGAAGGAAAACCTTTTTGGATCCCTGAAATATTTAGGCTGCCTTCACCAAAGAAGCACTAGTCTAGTAATAAAGTGGAAAGAAAAACATGTTGTATAACTTGGTTGTTACTCTGTGAAAAACAACAACTCCAAGACTTTCAATTCTTCAGCAATCTCTCAATCCTCACCTACCCGTGGAGTTATCTTAACAGAAATCTGTAGAGAACCTAGAGATTTAGAGAAACCTAAATAGAAAAAACACCTGTTTTTAGGAACTAACAGCATCTGGAGGCTTCTTTATACTTGGATGAATCTGTAACTCAGAGAGTCTGTTTTCGAAAGAGAGATATGCCTATCCGTCTCCAGTACAATCACATTGAGTGTTAATACTTTGAGTTTCATATTTCTACTTCATGCTATGGGTACACTTTTAAAAACATGGTTGATGGGATGGGATTATGTCTAATAAAAGTAGCTTTAAAAGGTAGCTTTAAATCTATTGATGCACTCTCTTCACATGGCGCTTCATCCACCTGGAGTATGAGGCACACTGGCACTTTCTAATGCCTTCAAGTAAACATGACATGGTTCATGTAGTGGTAGTTGTCTACTCTATAAGCGGCGCTCAGGAGTGGATATTACTTATGTAAGAGTTCTTTGAAAAAGAAGAAACTTGAGCCACACAATAACAGTGCTTTTAGCATAATCCACATCAAGCAGAATGAATGCCCAATCTTATTAGATCCAAGACTGCACTGATCTCAAAACTGAAGTTGTGTGCAATCTGGCCCATAAATTAATGTAAAGCAAAGCATCTGAGGTGAACCATCACGGGACTCTTACTGAAAAATAAATCTTAACTCACAGTAGGTCAAACATGTTGGCACGCTTGCATGATTCACTATTTATTCTAAAATAAGTTGAAATTGAAAAAATCTTTTGGTGTTCACACATGTATCTGTTTGATTTACAACAGCACATGACCAAGAAAGAAAAACAAATCTAAACTGAATGCGATTTTTCAGTTTAAAGACCAAATTGTAAAACAATCAAATTAATGTGGTTGGAGGCAAGTGATTCTCATTAATACTGGTAATTTATCTCACCTGTGGTAAGTTGCAGCTGCCTAC
This sequence comes from Salmo trutta, assembly GCF_901001165.1. Classification (NCBI taxonomy): domain Eukaryota; kingdom Metazoa; phylum Chordata; class Actinopteri; order Salmoniformes; family Salmonidae; genus Salmo; species Salmo trutta. The sequence continues at coordinate 38,689,541 of NC_042959.1, forward strand.
TTAAAAAAAATATATATTTCACCTTTATTTAACCAGGTAGGCCAGTTGAGAACAAGTTCTCATTTACAACTGCGACCTGGCCAAGATAAAGCAAAGCAGTGCGACAAAAACAACAACACAGAGTTACACATAAACAAATGTACAGTCAATAACACAATATAAAAAATCTATGTATAGTGTGTGCAAATGTAGAAAAGTAGGGAGGTAAGGCAATAAATAGGCCATAGAGGCAAAATAATTACAATTTAGTCTTAACACTGAAGTGATAGATGTGCAGATGATGATGTGCAAGTAGAGATACTGGGGTGCAAAAGAGCAAGAAGATAAATAACAATATGGGGATGAGGTAGTTGGGTGTGCTATTTACAGATTGGCTGTGTACAGGTACAGTGATCGGTAAGCTGCTCTGACAGCTGATACTTAAAGTTAGAGAGGGAGAAATAAGTCTCCAGCTTTAGTGATTTTTGCAATTCGTTCCAGTCATTGGCAGCAGAGAACTGGAAGGAAAGGCGGCCAAAGGAAGTGTTGGCTTTAGGGATGACCAGGGAAATATTACTGCTGGAGCGCGTGCTACAGGTGGGTGTTGCTATGGTGACCAGTGAGCTGAGATAAGGCGGGGCTTTACCTAGCAAAAACTTATAGATGACCTGGAGCCAGTGGGTTTGGCGACGAATATGTAGCAAGGGCCAGCCAAAGAGAGAATACAGGTCGCAGTGGTGGGTATATCTGTTCTTAGTTCTAACATTTTTGAATTGGGCATGCTTATTTAAGATGGTGAGGAAAGCACTTTTAAAAGTGCAACCAGGCATCCTCTACTGACGGGATGGAGTCAATATCCTGTCAGGATACCAGGGCCAGGTCAATTAGAAAGGCCTGCTCGCTGAAGTGTTTTAGGGAGCGTTTGACAGTGATGAGAGGTGGTAGTTTGACCGCGGACCCATTACGGACGCAGGCAATGAGGCAGTGATCGCTGAGATCCTGGTTGAAGACAGCAGAGGTGTATTTAGAGGGCAAGTTGGTCAGGATGATATCTAAGAGGGTGCCCATGGTTACGGATTTAGGGTTGTACCTGGTAGGTTCCTTGATAATTTGTGTGAGATTGAGGGCATCTAGTTTAGATTCTAGGACTGCCGGGGTGTTAAGCATATCCCAGTTTAGGTCACCTAACAGTACGAACTCTGAAGATAGATGGGGGGCAATCAATTCACACATGGTGTCTGGGGCACAGCTGGGGTCTGAGGGGGTCTATAACAAGCAGCAATGGTGAGAGGCTTGTTTCTGGAAAGGTGGATTTTTAAAAGTAGAAGCTCGAATTGTTTGGGTACAGACCTGGATAGTATGACAGAACTCTGCAGGCTACCTTTGCAGTAGATTGCAACTCCGCCCCCTTTGGCAGTTCTATCTTGTCGGAAAATGTTATAGTTGGGGATGGAAATTTCAGGATTTTTGGTGGCCTTCCTAAGCCAGGATTCAGACACGGCTTGGACATCAGGGTTGGTGGAGTGTGCGAAAGCAGTGAATAAAACAAACTTAGGGAGGAGGCTTCTGATGTTAACATGCATGAAACCAAGGCTTTTAAGGGTACGGCTAAAGTCTGTAAGAACTGGTCGTCTAGTGCGTTTGGAATAGAGAGTAAAAGGAGCAGAATTTTGGGCGTGGAAGAATAGATTCAAGGCATAATGTACAAACACGGGTATGGTAGGATGTGAGAACAGTGGAGGTAAACCTACATGGTAAACATAGCCATTCAACCCGTTTTGAAAAGATAAAACACTCCATTCCATTGTAAATTGCAAAGGTGACAACATATTTGACAGCAGCTGTAGGTGATGTGAATATCTTTATGATGGAATTATGATGGCAAATTGTCATCACTTCCATTATTTTGCACCATACAGGTAAAGTAGCTGAAAGTTAAGAAATTGAAGAACTTTGAAGTTCCAGTGATGAGCTAATTGGTCTGGTTATTAGCCATATGGGTGATGGCATTTAGCAGAACCCTGGTTAAATGAGGCTTGCAGGTAGACTTTCGATGTACATTTCAACATAGCACTTAACCTCTCAGCGTTTTATTTTGTGGCTTTTATCAAGGCTTGTTTTATGAGTTCATATAGTTTAGCCCTAGGCATTGTAGACTTCACTGGAGCTCTATTTACTAGTGAAGTACAAGAAATGTGTCTTGTTTCTGTGGGTTTCCATACCATCTACAAATATGTTTTACAGACGCACTATCTATGGCGTTGTTAAGCTACAATGAATCTTTACATGAATAAAATTACATGAATAAGAACAATGACACAGAAATTACAGAAATATTGCAGATGTTTGCCCTGATGACCTATTGACAAGAGGCGACCCAAGGAAATCCTTTTCATCAGGCTATGCACATTTTGGTGAAACATAACAGTATAAGGACAAGACGGATCCAGTCTTTTCTCACTGTGCAGAAGATGAGGCCAGAGAGAACATTGCACTATGAAATCTTTATGGGGCCAAGCAGCCACTAGCTTAAGTGGGACTGCCCACAGGGCCACAGATCATATTCTCCACACAGAAGAGACTCAAGCTATTTACAGGACACTGACACACAAGACAAAGAGCACAGTGGCTAAAATATTTTTAGCAGCCCGCCAAGAAATGCCCAAATCGGTCCTTTGTAATATGCCTGATGACTGCTTATTCCCTAGCTGCAGAGCTTAGCGCTACCCACTCTAAACTGCTCCACTCACTGGAAGAAATGTAACTAATCTGACACTGAACTGTTTTTCATTGCTCTCCTCATGTTCAATTCAATCTTATTGCAAAAAAATGTATTGGGTTGATAGCAGATGTTATGCATAATTTTCTTTCTGTGAGAATATTGATCTGTCTATAGGCTAGTCGTATTATGAATATCACAGACAGTCATGCTTTTAACATAGTCAGCCCCCAGAATACCTTAGCATAATATGACAAATTTTGTCCAGACATTTTTGCATCATAAGAGATTGTTATGTTCGTAATTAAGAGATTCGATCTGGGACTGAAAGGAAATGGGTCTGTTTGTTTAAATCCCCCATGCAGTCTTTTTACTTTTATTTCTAAATAATTTATTTAAAACTTTATTTCTAATAAATCACTGTGTATGTTTATTTTTTAATATAACTGCATTCCACAGTAAGAACGTTATACCAACGGTCAAGCATGATGGTGGTAGTGTGATGGTTTGGGGATGGACCTATATAATTTTTAATAATATAATCTATAGTGGCCTGGAAATACGATGACATTGCTAAATTAAGCAAGTAATTAGTAGGAAACAACTAGCTAAAATCTGGTCCTGTCCCTTAATGTGAGCTAGCTAGCTAAAGTTATACTCCATCGAAAGTCAATCTGGCAACATCACAGTGAAGTTTTCCTACTAATGATTTGCCTAATTTAGAAATGTCACTGTTTTTTTTTTTACTAAATCTTCAGCACATGGAGGGTCAGAGAATGCCATTGAGTAGCTAGTTTAACGTTAATTTGGGCATCGGTCTTCAAGAGAACACTTTGTCGCAATATTGCGATAAAGCATGCAAACAAAGAATATAATTTCCTTTTACTTATAATAGAAAAATAACTATCTAAACACTTACTTTAGGTATGGTTGCTGCTGCTGCCGATTTCAAGATCCATGCGATTCTTGGTGGAGCAGCTGGGAAATCCATGTTTATCTAGCTTGATTTGCAATGTAGTCCAATGCAAAGTGTGCTGTGCAGGAAGTTCGACTGAACTTCTCTGACAGTTGATTATGAAAAATGTATCAGCAGCCAAATCGGATGGAATATAGTGCAAAGCCAGCCATACTGCACAATCTCTCTTGTTTTTGGGCGGGACCAGCACTAAAACTTGGAGGGAATATTTAAATAAACAATGAACATTAATTGGTTTCTAATAATCAGATCGAAGGGGGACGTTATGTGTCGGGCCAAAATTTACATCCCACCCAAACAGGCTGAAATTCCAGTTTTTTTTTCTCTCAAACAGCTCTTACACAAAAAGGGCATTTTCCTAATTTTCATGATGGAACTATCTAGTGTGGAACTATCATTACAAAAAACAAATGTTTAATGGCACTGCCCCTTTAACTTCAGACATCTATACTCCAGGCTGGCTGCAGTTCCTATGTGTCCTCTGTTTTACGGGGACACAACAACAATACTATTCTCTTATCATGCATGAGGGAGGTGCATAACAGCAGACTGGCTCGGCAGGGGTCCACCACTGCATTTCTGCAGAATCCTCAAGCACTTTTCCCAACCTCCATTTCAAAGCTAATGCTCCAACAGAACCCGATTCAAACACACTGATTTGCGACAAGGAGCCAAATATGTGTGTTGTGGCTGTGAAGCAACGTGGCTCCCCTCTGTTTCAGGGGAAGCAGAGCCAACACTGTCTGGAACAACTGGAATGGGAGGTATAAGTTGGGGCGAATGGCTGTGTGAAAATATTTTAGCATAATCACAGGACTGTGTGGAGCTCTCTGGAGGAGTAAAGGGAAAAGGGGGAGCTGGACTGGAGCGTAGCCTGTCTTGCAGCACCTGACGGAGGCACAGTGAGCCACACATACACCGTCCCTACAGGGAGTCCCCATTCCCTCCCGCCCATGCAGGCCCCACATCCACCTCCTTTCCCATGTGGGCTCTGTGAAGTTTTCATTTTCCCTTAAGGTCCTCTGTCACGATACGCTTACCTCCGCAATCTGGGGACTTTCCCAGGAGGCCCCCACACAGCCAGTTCCAAATCATGTGATGTGACAATTTAACAGGACCCTGCCTTGTAGAGATACCGCTGCTCTTGGATGAGGAGCCAGCCCACAGGTAGCTAGGCACTACAGGTATTTAAGATGGGACCAGATTTAGGATAGAAACCACTCCGGTAAGTGGATGGAAGAAGAACATGCAACACCATGTTCTGGTAACATTGAATTTTCATGGGCTTAGATTGCTAACAAGATAAGTGTTCCTCATGTGAAGAACCATGCTTGAGGAAGGTGATGTCACATTGGTAGATTCTCTCTAAACACAGTATACAGATGTTTGGTTGGTAAAATATACATACAGTACTATAATGTCAAAAGACAGTATTTGTCACAACTTCCGCCGAAGTTGGTGCCTCTCCTTGTTCGGGCGGCGTTCGGCGGTCGACGTCCGGCGGTCGATGTCCCCGGCTTTCTAGCAACCACCGATCTATGTTTCTTTTTCCATTTGTTTTGTCTTGATTGTACACACCTGGTTCCCATTACATTATCATTCATTCCCTATTTAACCCTCTGGTTCCCACATGGTTTTGTGCGTGTTTGTTCTTTGTTTAGTGTTCTAGACTTCTGTGCCTGTGTCCTGCGCCTGACTCCGTCCTACCTCTGCACACTGACACCTGACAGAAACACGCACCTCATATGGAGTCAGCAGGTGCACCCAGTCCTCCGTTACCAGTGGAGGAGCGCGTCCAGCAGCACGAGACGATGCTCCAAAATCTTGGCACAGCCATGGATTGCGTGCTGCACACCATGGAGCGATGGGAGAGAGGGGGTTTCCCACACCCCTATCAACTTCACCCCAACCCACACCACTGTCCACCCCTCCGTCACCTGGAGCCAGTGTGATTCGGCTCTCGCTCCCGAGGGCATATGATGGGACGACTGCCGGGTGCCAGCGGTTCCTGCTCCAGTTGGAGCTCTACCTGGCGACCGTCCACCCAGCTCCCTCGGGATACGAGAACGTGTCCGCCCTCATCTCCTATTTGTCAGGGAAAGCGCTTGAGTGGGCCAACTCCGAATGGGGAGGAATAGACGTAGTGTTGGTCCGCTATGAGGATTTCACCTGCCGCTTCCGGGCGGTCTTCGATCATCCACCTGAGGGGAGAGCAGTGGGGGAACACTTGTTCCATCTCAGACAGGGGATGAGGAGCGCACAGGACTTAGCACTGGACTTCAGGACCCTGGCTGCCAGCGCGGTATGGAATGAGAGGGCCCTGATCGACCATTACCGGTGTAGTCTACGTGAGGACGTTCGTCGGGAGCTGGCATGCAGGGACACCACCCTTACCCTCGTCCAGCTGGTGGATTTATCCATCCGGCTGGATAACCTGTTGGCCACCCGCGGACGTCCGGATCGGGGTCCGTCCATTCCATCCCCCAGCACCTCCGATCCTACACCTATGGAGCTCGGAGGTGCTGCTCTAAGGGTGACCGGAGGGGTCCGTTTCCTGCACCACCTGTGGCCGCAGAGGGCACACTGCTGGTCGGTGCTGGGGAGGTTCCCCAGGGAGTCGAGGCAGCAGGCAGGGCACTGGTGGATCATCCCAGGTGAGTAGGCACCCGACTCACCCAGAGCTCCCTGTTGCACACGTGTGTATGTATAGAATTTCCTGAGATTTCCCCGCATTCCCAGCATAAGGCGCTAGTAGATTCTTTATTGACCGTTCATTTGCACTTAGAATAGGGATCCCTATCGTTCCTGTTGCTGTGCCCTTTCCTGTACATGCCTTAGGTAGTCGTCCTTTAGGGTCGGGCCTGATTAGGGAGGTCACAGCTCCACTATGTATGATAACGCAGGAGGGTCATGAGGAGAGAATTAGTCTCTTCCTGATCAATTCTCCTGCGTTTCCTGTGGTGTTGGGGCTTCCCTGGTTGGCCTATCATGACCCCACTATTTCGTGGCAACAGAGGGCTCTTAAGGGATGGTCACGTCAGTGCTCAGGGAGGTGTGTAGGTGTTTCCATAGGTGCAACTGCGGTGGAGAGTCCAAACCAGGTCTCCACCATGCACATCCCCCCTGAATATGCCGATTTGGCTCTCGCCTTCTGAAAAAAGAAGGCGACTCAACTACCACCCCATCGACGGGGGGATTGTGCGATAAATCTCCTGGTAGACACAGCACTTCCCAGGAGTCACGTGTATCCTCTGTCACAGGAGGAGACGGCGGCTATGGAAACATATGTCTCCGAATCTCTGGGACAGGGATACATTCGGCCTTCCACTTCACCTGCCTCCTCGAGTTTCTTTTTTGTGAAGAAGAAGGATGGAGGTTTACGCCCGTGCATTGACTATAGAGGTATAAATCAGATCACGGTGAAGAACAGTTACTCGCTGCCGCTCATAGCCAGTGTGACAGAGTCATTGCACGGGGCGCGCTTCTTCACCAAATTGGATCTCAGGAGCACTTACGACCTGGTGCGTATCCGGGAGGGGGATGTGTGGAAGACGGCATTTAGTACCACGTCTGGGCACTATGAGTACCTCGTCATGCCGTATGGGTTGATGAATGCTCCATAATTCTTCCAATCATTTGTAGACGAGATTTTCAGGTAGTGGTGTATATAGATGACATTCTAATATACTCCGCTACACGCGCCGAGCATGTGTCCCTGGTGCGCAAGGTGCTTGGTCGACCGTCTCCTTCCTAGGGTACCGCCTGTCCGCGTCAGGGGTGGAGATGGAGAGTGACCGCATTTCAGCCGTGCGTAATTGGCCGACTCCAACCACGGTTAAGGAGGTGCAGCGGTTTTTAGGGTTTGCCAACTACTACCGGAGGTTTATCCAGGGCTTTGGTCAAGTAGCGGCTCCCATTACCTCCTTGCTGAAGGGGGGACCGGTGCGACTGCAGTGGTCAGCTGGGGCGGACAGGGCTTTTGGTCACCTGAAGGCTCTGTTTACCTCGGCTCCCATGCTGGCTCATCCTGATCCCTCCTTGGCATTCATAGTAGAGGTGGACGCGTCCGAGGCTGGGATAAGAGCTGTGCTGTCTCAGCGCTCGGGTACGGCACCAAAGCTCCGCCGCTGTGCTTTCTTTTTGAAGAAGCTCAGCCCGGCGGAGCGAAACTATGATGTGGGGGACCGGGAGCTGTTGGCTGTTGTCAAGGCTCTGAAGGCGTGGAAGTATTGGCTTGAGGGGGCTAAACACCCTTTCCTCATTTGGACTGACCACCGCAATCTGGAGTACATCCGGGCGGCGAGGAGACTGAACCCTCACCAGGCAAGGTGGGCCATGTTTTTCACCCATTTTGTTTTCACCCTATCCTACAGACCAGGTTCCCAGAACGCTAAGGCAGACGCACTGTCCCGGATGTATGACACAGAGGAGCGGTCCACGGATCCCCCTCCCATACTTCCGGCTTCTTGCCTGGTGGCACCGGTGGTATGGGAGGTTGACGCGGACATCGAGCGGGCGTTAAGTACGGAGCCCACTCCCACCCAGTTGGGCGTCTGTCCAGTTGGCCGTCTGTACGTTCCGTCTGATGTCCGCGATCGATTGATCTGTTGGGCCCACACGTCACCCTCCTCTGGTCATCCTGGCATCGGTCGGACAGTGCGCTGTCTTAGTGGGAAGTACTGGTGGCCCACTTTAGCTAAGGACATGAGGGTTTATGTTTCCTCCTGCTCGGTGTGCACCCAGTGCAATGCACCTAGACACCTGCCCAGAGGGAAATTACAACCCCTACCCGTTCCACAACGGCCGTGGTCACACCTATTGGTGGATTTCGTGATGGATCTTCCTCCGTCACAAGGAAACACAACGATCCTGGTCATTGTGGATCGGTTCTCGAAGTCCTGCTGTCTCCTTCCTTTGCCCGGGCTCCCTACAGCCCTACAGACTGCGGAGGCCCTGTTTACACACGTCTTCCGGCACTACGGGGTGCCTGAGGATATAGTGTCTGATCGGGGTTCCCAGTTCACATCGAGGGTCTGGAGGGCGTTCATGGAACGTCTGGGGGTCTCGGTCAGCCTGACCTCAGGGTTTCACCCGGTGAGTAATGGGTAGGTGGAGAGAGTTAACCAGGATGTGGGTAGGTTTCTGCGGTCCTATTGCCAGGACCGGCCGGGGGAGTGGGCGGCTTTCATCCCCTGGGCAGAGATGGCCCAAAACTCCCTCCGCCACTCCTCCACTAACCTGTCTCCATTTCAGTGTGTACTAGGTTATCAGCCGGTCCTGGCACCGTGGCATCAGAGCCAGATCGAGGCACCTGCGGTGGATGAATGGTTTCAGCACTCGAAGGAGTCCTTGGACGCTGCCCATTTGCACCTGCAACGGGCCATCAGGTGACAGAAGGCGAGCACCGACCGCCACCGCAGTAAGGCCCCGGTGTATGCACCGGGGGACCGGGTCTGGCTCTCGACCCGAAACCTGCCCCTTCGCCTGCCCTGCCGGAAGCTGGGTCCGCGGTTTGTGGGGCCATTTAAAGTCCCGAGGAGACTGAACGAGGTATGTTATAGGTTACAGCTTCCCCCTGATTACCGTATTAACCCCTCGTTCCATGTGTCTCTCCTCAGGCCGGTGGTGGCTGGTCCGCTCCAGCAGTCTGAGGTGCAGGAGGTTCCTCCCCCCGGCGTATACTGTGCGAGCCATCATAGACTCAAGGCATCGGGCGAGGGGCCTTCAGTACTTTGTGGAGTGGGAGGGGTATGGTCCGGAGGAGAGATGCTGGGTGCTGGTGGAGGACATCCTGGACCCTTCCTTACTTCAGGAATTTCACCGTCTCCACCCGGATCGCCCTGCATCTCGTCCTCCGGGTTGTCCCCGAGGCCGGTGTTGGCGCACTGCTGGAGCCGCGCGTCAAGGGGGGGGTACTGTTACAACTTCTACCGAAGTTGGTGCCTCTCCTTGTTCGGGCGGCATTCGGCGGTCGACGTCACCGGCTTTATAGCTACCACCAATCTACATTTCTTTTTCCATTTGTTTTGTCTTGATTGTACACACCTAGTTCCCATTACGTTATAATTTATTCCCTATTCAACCCTCATGGTTGTGGGCGTGTTTGTTCTTTGTTTAGTGTTCTAGAATTCTGTGCGCTGGTGTGTTTTTCCCTGAGTGGAAATTATTGTTGTTTCTTTTCGAGTAAAGTACGTCTTTTACTCAGTTCTGTGTCCTGCGCCTGACTCTGTCCTACCGCTGCACACTGACACCTGACAGTATTTTTGTATTTGTAGGCAAAGGTTAAATACAACAAATCTGCGTTCGCTGGCTACCTTGATCCCCAATTGATTAAAAACAGGGTATTCTATTTACAAACAAACAAAGCCTGCAGGCCTGTGGCGAGTCACTGATGATGTCACAGCGTCTGGCTAACCTTGGCCGAGGCATGTGGCGTAGGGAAGTGCCATCTCAGCACAGCGCTGACAGCCATCAATTCTCGTGCCCTGATGAGAGCAGAGGCCTGACTGGGGTGAGCCTGAGCAGCATAGACAGCCCTGACACAAATTCTCTCCGTCAGGCACTCCTGCCTCTGCTGGCACATGGGTGTCTGCTGGCATTGGGGTGATCTGAGAACTCTTACGGAAAACTCCCAGGAATAGGGATCCTCCATTCTAACCCCAAAGATATGATAGTGGAGGACTTTCCACTTACCTAAATGGACAACCCAAGCACAAATTCTGTGAAAAACAATCAAAGGAATGTTGCATTGAAAACTGAAGAACACCACTAAAACCCCCAAAACCACTATACCAATTTCTGTTGTTATTTATCAAATAATAAGTAGTTACAATACAATAAACACAAAACAAATCAACTAAGATCTCATCTTGATTAACTTTGGAACAAAACGTAGTCACAGATGAACCTACGCCTAATACAAGAATGTCTCTTGACAGGAAAAATCCAAGGTGCACATTTTCATGCATACTGTACATCACGAACTAGTCCTCAGAGATCCAAGCTGCGAGTTACAGATGTCATGGGGCTGCTACCACGCACAGCGCTGTGCTTCCTGCTTATTAAAGAGCTGTATTAAGCTCCATGTTCCTCACAAGCTCTTATCCCTGATGACTCTTAATTAGAATCAAGCCTCCTGTTGAGTAGGTCTCCCGTGAAACACTTACTGAGCTGCTTCAGTGCAGATCTGCTACAATATCACACAGAAACACACTGATGCTGCTACTGGTGAGAACTTATGTGTAATCTTCTGTTCTCACCTTGCAACGTATACGTCAGCGGACCAAACCCCCTGGGAGCGAGAAAGGTCTAGGAGAGGTCATTGTGGGGCCAGGCTGATCTCCATTTCCATAGAATAATGCCCTCCAACGTAAACGTCAGCGTTTATGGACCACGGGCACTTCTGACTCACGGCAGGAGGTAGCTAGCTAACCGAGTGAACAAATAATGTACCGACGCACGCTCTCTTTCCAGGGATTTTTCTGTCATTGAAATCCTATGGTAGGCTGTCTTAGTCCAAACAGTGTAAAAAAATGTATATATATATTCTTTACACATTTTCAGAATAGAAAAATGCTTTCAGTGTAAACTTAAAAGACTGAAAACAGATATCATTTCCGAAATGGATCTGTGGCTTTTCCACCTGACCCAATATGCATAAATTAATTTTAAAAAACAGAGACCTGTTCTGAATGGACGTGAGGACATGGAAAACAGACCCGGACAGACCCGTGCTGGTTCGGATCCCAGAGAATAGAAACAGAGAAAGAAAGAAACCTCCAACTGGTCGTAAACAAGCGATATTGGAAAATGATCTACAGTTACTGTACATGTCCTTAAAAATTGCCTATAAAAACTGCCTATAACATTTTATTTTTAAATATATTTGTTGTGTTTCGATGTGTAGCACATTCAAAACGTTATTTTGTTTCATTGGTTTTTACTTTCCTAAAACAATAATTGTCTACCTCATGGTTCAGCTTTCGGAGATTTGAGCGCTAAATGCATCGGGGCATTGCATGCATATAGGCCTATAGGCCTAGGCGTCCACTGTATGATATTCATATTTTTTTAAAGAAATAATAAGGGAGACAAGCTTAGATCTGGTTTGAGTGTGAGTAGGATAGTAGGCCTACCGGTAATTATATTCTATTGCGGCAAACACAACATTACAGCTGGAACTTAATTTGGCCAATGAAAATGTCTCAACAGAATAAAACCTTCAAAAAGGTTTTGAACAGGCTAGGCCTACATTGCAGCTATTACCAACAAATGACAGCAATAGGCTAATGCTATTTACTTTACAAAAGGCCTACTTTTAACCTTTACCAAATACGGAGCACAACATTTAAAAGACAGTTAGAACGTAATTTAGCCAACGAAAATGTCTCACCAAAATGAAACAAAATACTAATTGTATAGGCTATTTAAAGAACTGGTTTAGATTATTAAATAGGCCTACAATAATAAGGCCAAAACCTGCAGGCTCTCCTTCACTGCAGCCAACGTGAGTAAAACATTTAAACGTGTTAACCCTCGCAAGGCTGCAGGCCCAGACGGCATCCCCAGCCGCGTCCTCAGAGCATGCGCAGACCAGCTGGCTGTTGTGTTTACGGACATATTCAATCAATCCTTATCCCAGTCTGCTGTTCCCACATGCTTCAAGAGGGCCAGCATTGTTCCTGTTCCCAAGAAAGCTAAGGTAACTGAGCTAAATGACTACTGCCCCGTAGCACTCACTTCCGTCATCATGAAGTGCTTTGAGAGACTAGTCAAGGACCATATGACCTCCACCCTACCTGACACCCTAGACCCACTCCAATTTGCTTACCGCCCCAATAGGTCCACAGACGACGCAATCGCAATCACACTGCACACTGCCCTAACCCATCTGGACAAGAGGAATACCTATGTAAGAATGCTGTTCATCCACTACAGCTCAGCATTTAACACCATAGTACACTCCAAACTCGTCATTAAGCTCGAGACCCTGGGTCTCGACCCCGCCCTGTGCAACTGGGTCCTGGACTTCCTGATGGGCCGCCCCCAGGTGGTGAGGGTAGGTAACAACATCTCCACCCCGCTGATCCTCAACACTGGGGCCCCTCAAGGGTGCGTTCTCAGCCCTCTCCTGTACTCCCTGTTCACCCACAACTGCGTGGCCATGCACGCCTCCAACTCAATCATCAAGTTTGCAGACGACACTTCAGTGGTAGGCTTGATTACCAACAACGACGAGACGGCCTACAGGGAGGAGTTGAGGGCCGTCGGAGTGTAGTGGCAGGAAAATAACCTCACAGTCAATGTCAACAAAACAAAGGAGATGATCGTGGACTTCAGGAAACAGCAGAGGGAGCAGCCCCCTATCCACATCGACGGGACAGTAGTGGAGAGGGTGGAAAGTTTTAAGTTCCTCGGCGTACACATCACGGACAAACAGAAATGGTCCACCCACAAAGACAGCGTGGTGAAAAAGGCGCAGCAGCGCCTCTTCAACCTCAGGAGGCTGAAGAAATTCGGCTTGTCACCAAAAACACTCACAAACTTTTACAGATGCACAATCGACGGCATCCTGTCTGGCTGTATCACCGCCTGGTACGGCAACTGCTCTGCCCATAACCGTAAGGCTCTCCAGAGGGTAGTGAGGTCTGCACAACGCATCACCGGGGGCAAACTACCTCCCCTCCAGGACACCTTCACCACCCGATGTCACAGGAAGGCCAAAAAGATCATCAAGGACAACAACCACTCGAGCCACTGCCTGTTCACCCCGCTATCATCCAGAAGGCGAGGTCAGTACAGGTGCATCAAAGCGGGGACCGAGAGACTAAAAAACAGCTTCTGTCTCAAGGCCATCAGACTGTTAAACAGCTATCACTAACATTGAGTGGCTGCTGCCAACATACTGACTCAACTATAGCCACTTTAATAATGGAAAAATTGATGTAATAAATGTATCACTAGCCACTTTAAACAATGCCACTTTATATTATGTTTACATAACCTACATTACTCATCTCATATGTATATACTGTACTCTATACCATCTACTGCATCTTGCCTATGCCGTTCGGCCATCACTCATTCATATATTTTTATGTCCATATTCTTATTCATTCCTTTACACTTGTGTGTATAAGGTAGTTGTTGTGAAATTGTTAGGTGAGATTACTTGTTAGATGTTACTGCATGGTCGGAACTAGAAGCACAAGCATTTCGCTACACTCATATTAACATCTGCTAACCATGTGTATGTGACAAATAAAAATGTATTTGATAATAATGATATACAATAATAATAATAATAATAATGATGATAAATTCGAAAATAAATCAATGAAAGGTAGAAAATTGCATCAAACCTGAATAGCCACGCCAAATTCTCTTCTAATTTTTGTCCACTACAATATTAAAACGTGTCCCCGAGGACATTGCCCTTGTCAGCTTCTTTTCACTATACTCTTTCTCCTCTAACTTTCGTTTTACTTAAATGAAAAAGGACTCTATCTTCACAGTTTCAGCTGGACATAAGCTATATGTTTTATTGAGTTGCAACAGATAACAAGCTTGCGCAGTTCTCATCACACAAACACTAAATTAACAGAGGACAGGTCCAATCGGATCACACAAACACTAAATTAACAGAGGATAGGTCCAATTGGGTCCAGTCTGTAAATTCATTTTTATTGCACATACCCAAGACCGGTGACAATTATATCAGACCTGATCCAGATCCGAGACAAAAGTAAGAATTTAGGACCCGGACCTGCTCGGGCCCCAGGTCAGATCTTGGAATTGCAGTTGGATCCGTGAAGACCGCTACTACTCTGTATGAGAGATCTTATACTGTGCCATGTTTTCCACTTCAAGAGATAAATTAGAGAGGTATGATGAAAGTGAATATAGTACAGTGACAGATCGAAACTTGCCGTTATCATGTCACATTATGTTATGCTGTCTGACATACAAATTATCTTATGCTGTCTGACATACAACAGGCCTCATCTAAATAAAACTAGGGAAGAAAGAAATTAGCGCTGATCTGATTTATTCTATGGAGAAATAAGCCTTTAGGAGAAAAGGGGACATTTTGATATGTTCTAAAGATAATACAAATCAAAGTGTTTTTGATGTGACAATGTTATGTAAACAATTCTCTTGGCAGATCCTGAGCTCTGTTCTGGTGCTTTTGACTGTGATGATGGTGAGTCACTAGTCCAGGTAGTATAGTAAACTGGCCTCTGAAGGGAAAATATTTGATTGGCTTTTCCCATTTCCTTTTTCCCCTCCACAGCAAATCAAAGCTATGGAATTTCAAAGCGTAGGTGACATAGAATCTATATCTCAATAAGTCTTGCCTTGAGGGAGGTCTTCTCTTCCATTTAGACATTTCAAAGGAAATGTTTCCCTCTACACAGGAGGACAAGTGCGATTCCCTCCGTTTCCTTTCACGGGCTGCCAAACAAAGCACACCGCATCACAGCGGAAGACACTCTGCGGATTGCCCTTCCTCGCATTTGAAAGGATTTGTATACCCAAATGCCCAAATCTAAAAGGAATTAGAATCAGAAAAACGTCAATGCAATGTTTTGTTATCCCCAGATCTCCACTGACAACTGTTACATGAGTTCATGTACTCATCACAATCAGGCAAGAGAGAAGAAGATGTTTAGGATAAATAATGTATAGAGATAGAGAGCCTCCTGAATAGTAACCCTGGTCCAAAGACATGATAAGAATTACCAACAACAAGTGGTGCAATACCGAGGGCGGGAGGCTGGTCTACTGCAGGCAGGATGTGTCGAGGCAGGAGGGGAGGTGGGGGGGGGGGACACCCAGGGTGGGAGGAGAGAGAAACATAATGCTCTTTCCCCAGTCCAATTAAAGTCCAACGAGCTGGTATCAGCCGACCTGTCTGACTCTCCTTGAGCAACATTTGCCTCGGCCTCCTGGGACCACTCTTGCTCAGCTGACATAATAGAAGGGGCTCCGTTGCTGCTTCCCAGTACTAGACCAGCATAGCAGACACACTACTAACTGACAAGGGCCCAGTGTCATGACTTAATATTTATTACAGATCCAAATGGGACTGTAAATCTCATTAACATCCCATATGCCATATCTGTATGCAAAAAGGTTTAATCCAAAATGACAGTACGGCAGTCATAAAAAACTTGATCTAATGTTGAACCAAGGTCACTTGACTCGCTCATGTATTTTACACATCGCATGCAAGCGCTATTGGTCCACATGAATACATTTAATAATTTTTCCTTTTAGTTTTCAATAATGTGTGTGGTATTTTTAGTGGCTCTTTGTTTTGCTTCAAATCTACTATATTGAAAGATTAATAAACATACATTGCATGCTCCACATACAGGACATATCACAATATTATGCTGGTCTACCAATACTAACCCAGAAGTTGTACAATCGGAGCTTAACTATGTATGCTATAAATATATTGATGCGTTTACTCTACATTTACTTTGTATACATTGCAATAGAAAACCAATGAATAGTGGTGTTTGTGTGTGTCTGGGCATAGGTTTCTGCTCAACTTTAAATTGTCCAGAGCTTGATGGTCCATGCATTATGAATTAGATGTCACGGTAAGTTATGTCCCTCTCATTGTCCACCTATGATTTAATTGCTGGTGTGTATTGGTCACTAACATACAGTTGAAGGCGGAAGTTAACATGCACTTAGGTTGGAGTCATTAAAACTAGTTTTTCAACCACTCCAGAAATGTCTTGTTAACAAACTATAGTTTTGGCAAGTCGGTTAGGACATCTACTTTGTGCATGACACAAGTAATTTTTCCAGCAATTGTTTACAGACAGATTATTTCACTTATAATTCACTGTATAAAAATTCCAGTGGGTCAGAAGTTTACAAACACTAAGTTGACTGTGCCTTTAAACAGATTGGAAAATTCCCCAAAATTATGTCATGTCTTTAGAAGCTTCTGATAGGCTAATTGACATAATTTGAGTCAATTTGAGGTGTACCTGTGGATGTATTTCAAGGCCTACCTTCAAACTCAGTGCCTCTTTCCTTGACATCATGGGAAAATCAAAAGAAATCAGCCAAGAAATTGTAGACTGTTTCAAGTCTGGTTCATCCTTGGCAGCAATTTCCAAATGCCTGAAGGTACCACATTAATCTGTACAAACAATAGTACGCAAGTATAAACACCATGGGAGGACGCAGCCGTCATACCGCTCAGGAAGGAGACGTGTTCTGTCTCCTAGAGATGAACGTACTTTGATGCGAAAAGTGCAAATCCATCCCAGAACAACAGCAAAGGACCTTGTGAAGATGCTGGAGGAAACAGGTACAAAAATATCTATATCCACAGTAAAACGAGTCCTATATCGACATAACCTGAAAGGCCGCTCATCAAGGAAGAAGCCACTGCTCCAAAACCTCCATAAAAAAGCCAGACCATGGTTTGCAACTGCACATGGGGACAAAGATCATAATTTTCGGAGAAATGTCCTCTGGTCTGATGAAACAAAAATAGAACTGTTTGGCCATAAAGACCATCGTTATGTTTGGAGGAAAAAGGGGGAGGCTTGCAAGCCGAAGCACACCATCCCAACCGTGAAGCACGGGGGTGGCAGCATCATGTTGTGGGGGTGCTTTGCTGCAGGAGGGACATGTGCACTTCACAAAATAGATGGCATCATGAGGTAGGAAAATGATGTGGATATATTGAAGCAACATCTCAAGACGTCATTCAGGAAGTTAAAGCTTGGTCGCAAAGGGGTCTTCCAAATGGACAATGACCCCAAGCATACTTTCAAAGTTGTGGCAAAATAGCTTAAGGACAAGAAAGTCAAGGGATTGGAGTGGCCATCACAAAGCCCTGACCTCAATCCTATAGAAAATTTGTGGGCAGATTTGAAAAATTGTGTGCGAGCAAGGAGGCCTACAAACCTGACTCAGTTACACCAGCTCTGTCAGGAGGAATGGGCCAACATTCACCCAACTTATTGTGGGAAGCTGTGGAAGGCTACCCGAAACGTTTGACCCAAGTTAAACAATTTAAAGGCAATGCTACCAAATTCAAATTGAGTGTATGTAAACTTCTGACCCACTGGGAATGTGATGAAAGAAATAAAAGCTGAAATAAATCATTCTCTCTACTCTCTCTTCTGACATTTCACATTCTTAAAATAAAGTGGTGATCCTAACTGACCTAAGACAGGGAATCTTTACTAGGATTAAATGTCAGGAATTGTGAAAATCTGAGTTTAAATGTATTTGGCTAAGGTGTATGTAAACTTCCGACTTCAACCCTATATATATAAACATCCGAATTAATATGAATATGTTAGGACAAGGCACATTAACTCATAGGTACAGCGAGAACAACAACGTCAAACTTTGAGCTTGGAATCAGTTTTTCCCTTTCAATCACATCCAGTCCTACATGATAGAGACAAAGAATTGAATATAAGATGCTTCTCCCACTTAAATCCTTCGGTAAGGTACAGTTAAGGGCAGTTCCATTGTTAAAGAGAGACAACTATAGTTCAAAGGTCAGGTCAGGATCCAACCCCTAACCCTATCCCCTTAGCCACAACAAATTCAAATTCATAATATATCATACAAATTGTAATTCGTAACATATAATACAAAATGGATGATGGACATCCACAAATGAATACATACCATACGAAACGTAACATATCATACTAATTGGAGTGTAACAGATTTACATTTACCATGTTATGTCTACCCCTGAATCCAGGTTGGGTCAATAGTTCATTTTTACATTTTTATTTCACCTTTATTTAACTAGGTAGGCCAGTTGAGAACAAGTTCTCATTTACAACTGCGACCTGGCCAAGAAACAGCAGGGCAGTGTGACAAAAACAACAACACAGAGTTACACATGGGATAAACAAACGTACAGTCAATAACACAACAGAAAATCTATGTATGAAAATGTAGTAAGATTAGGGAGGTAAGGCAACAAATAGGCCATAGAGGCGAAATAATTAGAATTTGGCATTAATACTGGAGTGACAGATGTGCAGATGATGATGTGCAAGTAGGGATACTGGGGTGCAAAAGAGCAAAAATATAATTATTTATAGATTGGCTGTGTACAGGTACAGTGATCGGTAAGCTGCTCTGACAGCTGATGCTTAAAGTTAGAGGGAGAAAAAAGTCTCCAGCTTCAGTGATTTTTGCAATTTGTTCCAGTCATTGGCAGCAGAGAACTGGAAGGAAAGGCAGCCAAAGGAGGTATTGGCTTTGGGGATGACCAATGAAATATACCTGCTGGAGTGTGTGCTATGGGTGGGTGTTGCTATGGAGACCAGTGAGCTGAGATAAGGTGGGGCTTTACCTAGCAAATACTTATAGATGACCTGGAGCCAGTGGGTTTGGCGATGAATATGTAGCAAACGAGAGCATACAGGTCACAGTGGTGGGTAGGATATGGGGCTTTGGTGACAAAATGGTTGGCACTGTGATAGACTACATCCAGTTTGCTGAGTAGAGTGTTGGAGGCTATTTTGTAAAAGACGTCGCCGAAGTCAAGGATCGGTAGGATAGTCAGTTTTACGAGGGTATGTTTGGCAGCATGAGTGAAGGAGGCTTTGTTGCGAAATAGGAAGCTGATTCTAGATTTAATTTTGGATTGGAGTTGCTTAATGTGAGTCTGGAAGGAGAGTTTACAGTCTAACCAGACACCTAGGTATTTGTAGTTGTCCACATATTCTAAGTCAGAACCGTCCAGAGTAGTGATGTTAGTCGGACGGGCGGGTGTGGGCAACAATCGGTTGAAGAGCATGCATTTAGTTTTACTAGCATTT
The DNA here is from genome assembly GCF_901001165.1 of Salmo trutta. Lineage (NCBI taxonomy): Eukaryota > Metazoa > Chordata > Actinopteri > Salmoniformes > Salmonidae > Salmo > Salmo trutta. The sequence continues at coordinate 38,709,045 of NC_042959.1, forward strand.
AAAAGCAGTTGGAGGCCACGGAAGGAGTGTTGTATGGCATTGAAGCTCGTTTGGAGGATTGTTAACACAGTGTCCAAAGAATGGCAAGATGTATACAGAATGGTGTCGTCTGCATAGAGGTGGATCAGAGAATTACCAGCAGCAAGAGCGACATCATTGATATATACAGAGAAAAGAGTCAGCCTGAGAATTGAACCCTGTGGCACCGCCATAGAGACTTCCAGAGGACCGGACAACAGGCCCTTCGATTTGACACACTGAACTCTATCTGAGAAGTAGTTGGTGAACCAGGCGAAGCAGTCATTTGAGAAACCAAGACTATTGAGGCTGCCGTTAATAAGTTGCTGCGGGGGGTGCAGAGCTGTTGGCCGGGGTAGGGGTAGCCAGGTGGAAAGCATGGCCAGCCGTAGAAAAATGCTTATTGAAATGAACGATTATCGTAGATTTATCAGTGGTGACAGTGTTCTTATTCTCCATGAACTTTACAGTGTCCCAAAACTTTTTGGAATTAGTGCTACAGGATGCAAATGTCTGTTTGAAAAAGCTAGCCTTAGCTTTCCTAACTGACTGTGTATATTGGTTCCTGACTTCCCTGAAAAGTTGCATATCGCGGGGGCTATTCGATGCTAATTTAGAGCGCCACAGGATGTTTTTGTGCTGGTCAAGATCAGTCAAGGGGTGGTCGTTTGACTGCGGACCCATTACGGACGCAGGCAATGAAGCAGTGATCGCTGAGATCCTGGTTGAAGACAGCAGAGGTGTATTTAGAGGGCAAGTTGGTCAGGATGATATCTAAGAGGGTGCCCATGGTTACCGATTTAGGGTTGTACCTGGTAGGTTCCTTGATAATTTGTGTGAGATTGAGGGCATCTAGCTTAGATTGTAGGACGGCCGAGGTGTTAAGCATATCCCAGTCACCTAACAGTACAAACACTGAAGATAGATGGGGGCAATCAATTCACACATGGTGTCCATGGCACAGCTGGGGTCTGAGGGGGGTCTATAACAAGCGGTAACGGTGAGAGACTTGTTTCTGGAAAGGTGGTACAAGCTCGAATTGTTTGGCACAGACCTGGATAGTATGACAGACCTGGATAGTAGATTGCAACTCCGACCCCTTTGGCAGTTCTATCTTGTCGGAAATGTTGTAGTTGGGGATGGAAATTTCAGATTTTTTGGTGGCCTTCCTAAACCAGGATTCACACACGGCTAGGACATCAGGGTTGGCAGAGTGTACTAAAGCAGTGAATAAAACAAACTTAGGGAGGAGGCTTCTGATGTTAACATGCATGAAACCAAGGCTTTCACGGTTACAGAAGTCAACAAATGAGAGCGGCTGGGGAATAGGTGTGGTGCTGGGTCTGCAGGGCCTGGGTTAACCTCTACATCACCAGAGGAACAGAGGAGGAGTAGGATAAGGGTACGGCTAAAGGCTATATGAACTGGTCTTCTAGTGCGTTCGGAACAGAGAGTAAAAGGAGCAGATTTCTGGGCGTGGAAGAATAGATTCAGGGCATAATGTACAGACAAGGTTATGGTAGGATGTGAGTACAGTGGAGATAAACCTAGGCATTGAGTGACAATGAGAGAGGTTTGGTCTCTAGAGGCACCAGTTAAGCTAGGTGAGGTCACCGCATGTGTGGGGGGTGGGACAAAAGAGCTATCTAAGGCATGTTGGGCAGGGCTGGGGGCTCTACAGTGAAATAAGACAGTAATAGCTAACCAAAACATAAGTAGACAAGGCATATTGACATTAGGGAGAGGCATGTGTAGCCGAGTGATCATAGGGTCCAATGAGCCGCAATAGGTGAGTCAGGGAGCCGTTCGGTAGTTGCTACTACACTAGGTGAGCTGGAGACACGGCGATTCAGAAAGCTAGCGGGCCGGGCTAGCAGACGGGCCTTTGGCGACGTTGCAACGGAAAAGCCTGTTGAAACCCCCTCGGGCGATTACGTCGGCAGACCAGTCGTGATGGATCGGCGGGGCTCCGTTTCAGCAATAAAGGGTCTAGGCCAATTGGCAAAAGAGTTATTGTAGCCCAAGAATTAGCTTGTAGACCTCTTCAGGCTAGCCGGGAGATGGGCCAAGCTCGAGGCTAGCTCAAGGCTAACTGGTGCTTGCTTTGGGACAGAGGCGTTAGCCAGCAGTAGCCACTCGATTTCAGCTAGCTAGCTGCGATGATGGTAATGGTCCAGGGCTTGCGGCAGGAATCCGTTGATGTGGTAGAGAAAAAGCAGTTTGATATGCTCTGGGTTGATATCACGCTGTGCAGACTGGCAGGTATTGACCGAGCTGGAGCTGGCTGGTGTCCGAGTTAACGGTGAAGACCGCTAGCAGTGGCTAACTGACGACTTGCTAGTAGCTAGCTAGTTAGCTGGCTAGCTTCTGATGGGGGTTCCGATTCTAAAGTATAAAAATAGCAGATCCGTACCACATTGGGTGAGGCGGGTTGCAGGAAAGTATATTCAGTTTGTAGATGGAAAGTGAGATTAAAATATATACGAAATATATACGATAACTACTATTTACACGGGACAAGACAAACACATGTCCGACTGCTACTCCATCTTGGAAATGTAATAATCGTCCACTATGTAGTGAATAGGGTGCCATTTGGGATGTAGACTCTAATCAAAAGGACCCAACACTGACTCATCTATAAGGGATAGGTAATTTACACTCTATGGACTAGCAGACATTATTATCTCTCACAGTCAGAAGCCATGAGTCACCACATCACACCAGCAGCACCAGTGTCAGATCTAGAGGAGAGATGAAGGTTTTCAATTCCTCCAGTAATGACTAACTTTGCTTCAATGTCATTCTGGGCTGCGAGAGAATGAATGGGGAAGAGCGTGTGGAAAATGGCCACACCAGCCTCTACAGTACCGAAGTCTCTTAATAAGTAAAGGGAAAGTGAATTTACAGTTCAGCCAGTGTAATGTACTGTATAATAAGTCATAGAGGGAGGGCAGAGGAGTCTTCCTTACTTCTAAGAAGTTGACTTGACATGCAACACATTTCTCCCATCACAACTAAGAACACACTGCACCATTTTGCTGACTACAAATGCAAATCGCTCCCCAAGGAACTATAGATCTAATGGCGAGGAAAGGGAAAGGTAAGGCAGAGGGAGAAGTGTCTAGTCTTAGAGCTGCCAAAGAGGTATACACTACACACCCACTCAGACCAGTGTGAAACAGGCCTGTCAGCAGCAACTATCGCCTGGGCCCTGCCATACAACATCCCTCAGGATTATCTCTGCTTTAATACTCAATTTGGAACATTTATTTTGTGAGCAGTATATTATAGCTCATGATTTTCCTTATCTGTATCACTTTGTGAAATTGCCTTTGTGATGTTTCTCTTTACAGATGTATCCATTCCACCCTCAATTTCAAGTGGTAAACACATTTCCCAAATCAATGGCATTTAAGATACTTGTATAATGTATTTTGTGAAATGCATTTTTATGTATTGATAATTATGATCTGATGATCATCTACCAGTGCAATCAAACATTTCTTCATCATTTAATAAATGTTATGGCGTTTATGTTATAGTGTGTTTTTCACCAAAGGCACTTTATCACAATTCAGACATGTATAAATTGCATTATGGTTATCATGTTGACCATAGCCTCAACATACCCTTCTTATAGTTGATTGCATGATAATATAAATTCAATATCTGGCTCGATATGATTTGTATCAATTATCCACCATATTGATTCTGGAGAAGTTGGGATTTATCTTCGCAATGAAAGAAAGCATTTCCCCTCTCTCCCAAAGTTATTACAGATGGAAAGACTAATTGATGATTTCACACCCCTTAAAGGTGTCACCGAGACCGCGAACAGATGGAAAATATTGGTGTGCATTACGGTTCCACATTCTCCTCTATTTTTGGCTCATGATTTGCTCGCAACCCCTTGTAACAATTCACTTTCCTAACAGAGCAAAATGGAGTGTAAGAGGTGAAAACACAGTGAGCAGTGAATTGAATAAGCTGTCCCAGCCCATCTCTCAAATTCCTCAACCATAGCGGAGCCCATGGCACTTCTCAGGTGCACCACCATCACACTACTACTCTCCTGTGTAAGTGAAGATGAATCCTCAGTGGATATGGTCAGGGGACAAATGGGGTCCAGGCTAGTGGGGAGCAAGCAGAGACATTTTTCAGAAAAACAAAGATAAGCCATTGGCATCGACCTGCTGGGAATACATTCACTGTTGGCTGCTCCATATAATGCCAGCCATTTCCAGGCAGTTTGGAGTAAATAGGCTGGGCCGTAATAGTCTGCATGTAAAATCCATTCTTGGTGTGGGGCTCAGTTGTTCCAGCTGACTGACTTCCAATTGGAATATGATTACATTGCCCCCACCACTGGTCCCTGTCCTCCCCATCCCTCCATCCCCATTCCATCCATCCCACCCTCTTCTCACCACCCACACTACCTCTTCTCCCGCTCCCTCCGACACGCTCTTGTCCAGGATGGGAAAGGTGAGTTAGTACCAGCAGCGATGTCATAGCTTTTCTCCCAGACAGCGGGAAGATGAGATGGACCTGTTTTGATTGGTTTTTGCCTCTCTCTGCCCAACTTCATACACCGGCAAGCACCTTTTCAGGTGATTTCACCACATTGACATCTTGTAGCCGTCTGTAGCACCCTCTCACTGTCCACCCCCACTGTCCTATAGTGGATTTGTATTGAAGCCGAGAACGACAACAGCAGATAATATGGGAATAAGGGAGGAAAGAGGGGGAGAAGTAAAGTACTCTATATATGAACTAATAAATGAATGATTATGCAAATATAGTACATTATTTCACGAGCACGTCCCTTTGAAATTAAGCTGCTGATTTGCTGGAGTGACAGTATAAAGCCATAGATGTAATTTCAGTAAACAGAGCTGGGATCAAACCTAGTTTATTTTCATTCCCATAGATTTTGTGTGACCTTTAAAGAGGGGGAAAAAAGACTAGATTTAATGAGGTGGACTGGATGACAATTTGGGGATTGGAAAGTCTCTGAGAGGAGCGCTAGATGGTGTCATTTGAACACCAATATGTGCCCTCCGCGAGTGTGTAATCAAACTTATTTCCTTTGGCATTTAGATGTATTTTCCTAGCATACAATGACTCCACGTCCTGATGACAGCACCACTGATATATGCTGCGAGTGACTGGGCTAGAATGGCCTCACAGGGCACATATTGGTTGAATCAACATTGTTTACATGCTATTTAAATGAAATTACGTTGAACGAACGTGGAATAGACGTTGAATTTACGTCTGTGCCCAGTGGGGCTCCTCTACTGATGGACTGACTGGCTTTATCCGCCCCTTAGCCTTGCTTCTCAGCTCAGCCGCTCTGAAGCTAAGGGTTTTGGAAATCTACTTCCTCTCTTTAAGTTTTTACGTAATATTTTGGTCTTGTGACATTAAAGGCAGACTTAGCAAAATCACATTGCCACAAGCAGCACTGCAGATATTGAGATGAGCGAAATGCAAGACTTCGCTCTCACAGTCACACACAGTATCTGCGCATGTGCACGGGTTCGCTTCACATTCTTACAACGTGGGAGCCACGGGACCAAAACAGCAGAGAAGTTGAACCGTGTACTTCAATGCTCTTAATTGTTGCAGAAATTGACCCACTATGCTGTTTACTTTCTATGCTGTTTCTAAGTCATATCGCTGAGTCTACCTTTCAGTTCAAACTTGTAAAATCTTTCAGCAGTCTTTAGTTCTGCATACTTTCATGCCAGCTGCTATTGCATTAAATTTCTAAACATTTACCCTTGGTCTTGTAAGGCTGTTTTTATTTAGTATTATAGGCCTCTTTGTGAACCTTTAAAGATGTGAAGGAAACAAAGGGACAACATGACTTGATGGCGCTGTACTGCTCTGACCCAACTTTGCTATTTTGTGATTCTGTGTTTATCTTTAGTTTTTATTTCACGAAATGTATCCGCTATCATTTCTTATAATCAACAAGAACTTTGGAAAATTGGATCGGCAGTTACTAACCTCAATTCCGGCTTCAACTTTGACTCACCTGCCCTGGGTTCTTTGTGTAATTCCGACCCAATTTTCAGGCTACCAAAGAGGAAAAGCTGGTAAAATGAGTCAGGAGAGGGGAGTCCTGCCGAGATTAAGGCGAAAGGAAAGCCAGCCACCTCTTCCCTCTATTCTATTGGCCAATGTACATTCACTTGATAATAACTGCACTGCCCTCAACCGCAAGGCTCTCCAGAGGGTAGTGCGGTCTGCACAACGCATCACCGGGGGCAAACTACCTGCCCTCCAGGACACATACAACACCCGATGTCACAGGTAGGCCAAAAAGATCGTCAAGGACAACAACCCCCAGAGCCACTGCCTGTTCACCCCACTATCATCCAGAAGTCAAGGTCAGTACAAGTGCATCAAAGCGGGGACCGAGAGACTGAAAAACAGCTTCTATCTCAAGGCCATCAGACTGTTAAACAGCCATCACTAACATAGAGAGGCTGCTGCTAACATACAGTGGGGGAAAAAAGTATTTGATCCCCTGCTGATTTTGTACGTTTGCCCACTTACAAAGAAATGATCAGTCTATAATTTTAATGGTAGGTTTATTGGAACAGTGAGAGACAGAATAACAACAACAAAAAATCCAGAAAAACGCATGTCAAAAATGTTATAAAATGATTGGCATTTTAATGAGGGAAATAAGTATTTGACCCCTCTGCAAAACATGATATAGTACTTGGTGGCAAAACCCTTGTTGGCAATCACAGAGGTCAGACGTTTCTTGTAGTTGGCCACGAGGTTTGCACACATCTCAGGAGGGATTTTGTCCCACTCCTCTTTGCAGATCTTCTCCAAGTCATTTAGGTTTCGAGGCTGACGTTTGGCAACTCGAACCTTCATCTCCCTCCACAGATTTTCTATGGGATTAAGGTCTGGAGACTGGCTAGGCCACTCCAGGACCTTAATGTGCTTCTTCTTGAGCCACTCCTTTGTTGCCTTGGCCGTGTGTTTTGGGTAATTGTCATGCTGGAATACCCATCCACGACCGATTTTCAATGCCCTGGCTGAGGGAAGGATGTTCTCACCCAAGATTTGACGGTACATGGCCCCGTCCATCGTCCCTTTGATGCGGTGAAGTTGTCCTGTCCCCTTAGCAGAAAAACACCCCCAAAGCATAATGTTTCCACCTCCATGTTTGACGGTGGAGATGGTGTTCTTGGGGTCAAAGGCAGCATTACTCCTCCTCCAAACACGGCGAGTTGAGTTGATGCCAAAGAGCTCCATTTTGGTCTCATCTGACCACAACACTTTCACCAGTTGTCCTCTGAATCATTCAGATGTTCATTGGCAAACTTCAGACGGGCATGTATATGTATTCTTGAGCAGGGGGACCTTGTGGGCCCTGCAGGATTTCAGTCCTTCACGGCGTAGTGTGTTACCAATTGTTTTCTTGGTGACTATGGTCCCAGCTGCCTTGAGATCATTGACAAGATCCTCCCGTGTAGTCCTGGGCTGATTCCTCACCGTTCTCATGATCATTGCAACCCCACGAGGTAAGATCTTGCATGGAGTCCCAGGCTGAGGGATATTGACAGTTCTTTTGTGTTTCTTCCATTTGCGAATAATCGCACCAAATGTTGTCACCTTCTCACCAAGCTGCTTGGCGATGGTCTTGTAGCCCATTCCAGCCTTGTGTAGGTCTACAATCTTGTCCCTGACATCCTTGGAGAGCTCTTTGGTCTTGGCCATGGTGGAGAGTTTGGAATCTGATTGATTGATTGCTTCTGTGGACAGGTGTCTTTAAGAGTGTGCTCCTAATCTCAGCTCATTACCTGTATAAAAGACACCTGGGAGCCAGAAATCTTTCTGATTGAGAGGGGATCAAAATGCAAATCAATTTATAACATTTTTGACATGCGTTTTTCTGGATATTTTTGTTGTTATTCTGTCTCTCACTGTTCAAATAAACCTACCATTAAAATTATAGACTGATCCTTTCTTTATCAGTGGGCAAACCTACAAAATCAGCAGGGGATCAAATACTTTTTTCCCCCACTGTACAGACTCAAATCTTTGGCCACTTGAAAAAATTGACTTAATAAAGGTATCACTGGTCACTTTAAATAACACCACTTTAATAATGTTTACATATCCTACAATACTCATCTCATATGTATATACTGTATTCTATACCGTCTACTGCATCTTGCCTACGCCGCACAGCCATCGCTCATCCATATATTTATATGTACATATTCTTATTCATCCCTTTACATTTGTGTGTATAAGGTAGTCGTGTATAAGGTAGTCGTTTGTTGTTAGTACTTGTTAGATATTACTGCATTGTCAGAACTAGAAGCACAAGCATTTCGCTGCATTCACATTAACATCTGCTAACCATGTAAATGTGACCAATAACATTTGATTTGATTTGAACATGGATGACATCTGGTCGCGGATTTGTTGTCAACGGGACCCTCGTGACTGCAATATTTTCTGCTTTTCTGAAACATGGCTTTCAGACAAGATACCCCCCATGGCTATCCGACTCAATGGATTCTCCATTCACAGAGCTGACAGGACATTAGATTCAGGGAAATTGAGAGGGAGAGGGGTATGCCTCTTCATCAACAGCAAATGGTGCCCTGTCTCTAGCGCAGTAGAAGTCTCGATCGGTTCACCCGTTTTGGAATACCTGATGGTCAAATGCCGACCCTTAACAACCTGAGAGAGTTTTCAGCTGTTATCATGACTGCTGTATATATTCCACCCCAGGATAAGAAAAACTATAAATTGGCACTTAACGAATTGTACGAGGCTATAAACAAGCAGGAAACCATGCATCCGGAGGCTGCTTTTCTTGTTGCCGGTGATTTTAATTCTGTGCCATTAACACACGCTGTGCCAAACTTCCATCAACACGTCTCCTTCGCCACTAGGGGAGATAAAGTTCTAGACCACTGCTACTCTACCCACAAGCAAGCATACAAGGTCCTCCCTCGTCCACCCTTTCTGCAAATCAGATCATGACCATACTCCTGCTTCCTGTCTACAAGCAGAAACTCAAACAAACTTTACGTGCTCCGTAGAGAAATGGTCCTCCGTATCGGAGGCCATGCTACAGGATTGCTTTACTAGCGCTGACTATAATATATTCCGGGATTCCGCCAATTGCATCGACGAGCTAACCATTAGGAAATACATTGCCAACGTTGTCCCCACAGTAAAGGTTTGCTGCTTTCCCAAATAAAAGCCCTGGATTAACACTGAGGTTGACGCTAAACTAAAGTACAGAGCTACCGCACACAGGGCTATCGCAGCCAACACCGAGGCTACGGCTGAGGACACAACCAAGTACAAGAAGTCCCGCTACGACTTCCGCAGAGCCATCAAACATGCTGGAATCTTATTACACTGGCGCCGATGCCCGACGCAATTGGCAGGGGCTACAGTCCATTACGGATTATAAAGGAAGACCCAGCCGTGATCTGCCCAACAATGCCTTCCTACCTCCCTACTAGTGGGGGGCGAGCATGCCCCCATCCACATCGAAGACGGGTTGCACTCAAATCCTCAAAAAGTTCTACAGCTGCACTATTGAGAACATCTTGCCTGGCTGCATTACTGCTTGGTGTGGTAAATGCACCACCCTCGATCACATGGCGCTACAGAGGGTGGTACAGACAGCCCAGTACATCACTGGAGCCGAGCTCCCTGGCATCCAGGACCTCTATCTCAGGCATTGCGAAAGGAAGAACCCAGCCACAGACTGTTCTCTCTGCAAGTGGTACTGGAGCTACAAGTCTGACACCAACAGGCTCCTGAACAGCTTCTATCCCCAAGCCAGACTGCTAAATAGCTAACAAAATGGCTACACGGACTATCTGTATTGACCCTTCTATTTTATTTGTATGTTTGCACTGACACACTCACAGGACTCTACACACTCACTCACACACACTCACTCTGACACTCCAACACACACACAGACAAGCACACCTACAGTAGCCACAACCCTAAACTTAACCCTAAGCCTAACCTTATCCCCAAACCCTAAAACTAACCCTAACTCCTAACCCTAAACTTAAACCCTAATCCCAACCTTAATTGTAACCCTAACGCTAATTGTAAACCTAACCCCTAAGCCTAAAATGGCATTTTTCCTTGTGGGGACAGGCAAAATGTCCCCACTCATCCGAATTGTCCTTGTTTTACTATCATTGTGAGGACTTCTGGTACCCACAAGGATATTAAAACAAAAACACACACACTTCAATTTGCTCACATAACAAAAACACACATTCATGTTGCTACACTGTTTATCATATATGCCTAGTCCCATTACCTCTATACATAGAGCGCACTTGGAAAGTATTCAGACCCCTTTACTTTTTCCACATTTTGTTACGTTACAGCCTTATTCTAAAATTGATTAAATAGTCCCCCCCCTCAATCTACATACAAAGCAACACCAGGTTTTTAGACATTTTTGCAAATGTAAAAAATAAAAAAATTTATAAGTAAGACCATTACCCAAAGTACCCAGTACCCATTACTCAGTACTTTGTTGAAGCAATTTTAGCAGTGATTACAGCCTCAAGTCTTGGGTATGACGCTACAAGCTAGGCACACTTATATTTGGGGAGTTTCTCCCACTCTTCTCTGCAGATCTTCTCAAGCTCTGTCAGGTTGGATGAGGAGCGTCGCTGCACAGCTATTTTAAGGTCTCTCCAGAGATGTTTAGTCAGGTTCAAGTCCGGGCTCTGGCTGGGTCACTCAAGGACAATCGGAGACTTGTCCCAAAGCCACTCCTGCGTTGTCTTGGCTGTGTGCTTAGGGTTGTTGTCCTGTTGGAAGGTGAACCTTCACCCCAGTCTGAGGTCCTGTGTGCTCGAGAGCAGGTTTTCATCAAGGATCTCTCTGTATTTGCTCTGTTCATCTTACCCTCGATCCTGACTAGGCTCCCAGTCCCTGCCGCTAAAAAACACCCCCACAGCATGATGCTGCCACCACCATGCTTCACTGTAGGGATGGTGCAAGGTTTCCTTCAGACGTGAAGCTTGGCATTCAGGCCAAAGAGTTTAATCTTGGTTTCATCAGACCAGAGAATCTTGTTTCTCATGGTCTGAGAGTGCTTTAAGTGCCTTTTGGCAAACTCCAAGCAGGCTGTCATGTGCCTTTTACTGAGGAATGGCTTCCGTCTGGCCACTTTACCATAAAGGCCTGATTGGTGGAGTGCTGCAGAGATGGTTGTCCTTCTGGAAGGTTCTCCCATCTCCACAGAGGAACTCTGGAGCTCTGTCAGAGTGACCATCGGGGTCTTGGTCACCTCAGTTTGGCCGGGCAGCCAGCTCAAGGAAGAGTATTGGTGGTTCCAAACTTCTTCCATTTAAGAATGATACAGGCCACTGTGTTCTTTGAGACCTTCAATGCTGCAGAACTGTTTTGGTACCCTTCCCCAGATCTGTGCCTCGACACAATCCTGTCTTGGAGCTCTACAGACAATTCCTTCAACCTCATGGCTTGGTTTTTGCTCTGACGTGCACTGTCAACTGTAGGATCTTATATAGACAGGTGTGTGCCTTTCCAAATCATGTCCAATCAATTGAATTTACCACAGGTGGACTCCAATCAAAAGCTCAATATTATTTCTCATAGCAAAGGGTCTGAAAACTTATGTAAATAAGGTATTTCTGTTTTTTATTTGTAATACATTTACATACATTTCTAAAAAACAGTTTTGCTTTGTTTTAAAATAAAATCACCCATTTTAGAATAAGGCTGTAACGTAACAAAATGTGTAAAAAGTCAAGGGGTCTGAATACTTTCCGAATGCACCGTATGTACTCCTAACACTCCAGTATCCTTGCACATTATAAATATGGTATTGGCACTGACCCGGTATATACAGTAGCTTACTTACTTTCTCGTGATCTTCTCATTTCTATTTCTTGTGTGTTTTTGTTCTACTTAATTTTTGTGATAGTACTAGCGACATTGGTTACTGCATTGTTGGGAAAAAGCTTGCAAGAAAGGCATTTCACTCTACTTGGGCAAGTGACAATAAAAACTTGAAACTTGCCGTGGCAGATAGGCCTATACTCTAATTATTGAATCAAACACATGAGAGTGTTTGTAGTCACTGAGCCAGACAACCTTGTTGTATTGACAGCTCGGGAAAAAAATGACCATGGTGATATTTTACCTCAGGAGGCAGAAAAGACGCCAGTGGTCTGTTTGTGAAACAGGGAATAAAAATACCAATTTTAATTAGCATCTGCCATTGATCTTAGGCAACAAGAGGACTAAGTGTGGTGTGTGTGGCCGGAGAGAACGCTGACCTAATAAGGTCGCACTGCTCAGGGAGAGGAGGGCCCCCCCACCACTTGGTGGGTTCGATACTCTGCTGAAAGCCACAGAGCTGGCGGTAATTATCACACTGGAGGAACGGGCTGGCAGAAAGCCCTCTTAATTGGCGCACCTGTCTTATACCTCGGGGAGCGACAGCTCAATCCCACAAAACTGCATTAGTTTAGCTAGCCGGCGCTAGTGGTAGGGGACCTCCTTCCGCCACTGCTAAAGCTACATAATTGAATAAACATTCTTACTGCAGTCAAGGCTGGAAAATAAAACTGATATGGAAATGTAGTTGCTCTCTGTCTCTAAATATTAATTTTAAGGAGAATGGGAATGAAACTGTGTTTATGCTGAGTCTGTTTAGTTTGTGTAAATGAGAGAATCATTGTGAATTGAACAGATGGCTTGACCTTGGATTCCCTATCCTGACCAGTTGCCCCAGAGTACCATTACTCCCAGAATCTTCAAAGCACAAAAAGCACAGGCCATTATTAAAATTGTATATAAGTGCCATGTATTATACATGCTTAGAGAAGGCAAACAGAAGGACCTGAGGCACCGTTTCTGCCACACTCTTCCCACATTCGCTACCGGTCACGTTGTAACACAAAGTGTATGTTGGTAGCGGAATTCACCCGCACAGTTGGAATGTGGTTGGTTCCATGGCCTGTGTTGTGTTAAGTTCTTTGGGAAATAAGACAAGCATTATGTCTGAAATAATGTTCACACTTAGGAGCGGTACTCTAGCGAGTTTAAGTATGCAGCGGAGACAATGCAGTCCCCTGGGCCTCTTAGTCCATTCTGTGATTGTACTGGGAAGATTTGGAGGGCTGCACAGCTCAACGTTGAGTGGGCCAACATTATCACATCTTCCTACCAACTGCCAAAATATACACTACAAGAGTTTTTAGAACAACAATGGCCACTTAAAATAAGTGGAAAGTACTGAAAGCAAACAATAAATCTGAGTCAACACAGTTAGTCTAGTGGTTAGAGGGTTGGGCCAATAACCAAACGGTTGCTGGATCGAATCCCTGAGCTGACAAGGTAAACATGTGTTGTTCTGCCCCTAAGCAAGGTAGTTAACCCACTGTTCCCCGGGTGACGAAGACATGGATGTTGATTAAGGCAGCTCCCCCGCAACTCTCTAATTCAGAGAGGTTGGGTTAAATGCAGAAGACACATTTCAGTTGAAGGCATTCAGTTGTACAACTGACTAGGTATCCCCCTTTCCTAATTGTAAAAGTTAGTGTTACACATCCCTGATATCCATGAAGAGTTTTTGCACTTGGGTAAGCTGCTCATTTGCCAGTACAATAATTCTGCAGGATATTTTCAAAAAACATTTTGCCTTGATAATGGAAACATATAAATAAGTGCTAAATGTATACACCAACAAGGTTCCTTGTGTATGAAGATAGTGTGAGAAATTATGATTTCCCTGTAACAAATTATAAACGTATGAAAAATTGGCAAGAGATAAATTGTTGGTCGGCCTATGACATAAATTGCAATCTGGAGGACAACATTTTGAAACAAAGACATATTGTTTGCCCGGAAGATTCACATGAAACTAATTAATCACACACAGCAGCAATGTGGCAATGCATTAGGCAAAAGGGTTAAACTACATGCCTCCTTCCATGTGACTGTGCATTCTAACCCATGCAGTCTAAAAGACTCATAGAGCTAAGCCTCTTTCAGTGTTGCCATGAAGACACTCAGGGACACACAAATGTAAGGAGAGATAAGTTAAACTGTACTGTACTGACCTTACCTGATCTCCAGCAGAAACCACAGCCAGGGTCATAATCCATAATTTACTGAATGTGGAACAATGTCAATCTGAGTGTGGTGGATAGTGTGTGATTATGAGTTATATTCAAATGATTACTATTATAAATGTCATAAAGATGAAGCTATAGTATATGCATTATTGTATATTATCTGGGATAGTTTGAAGTTGCAGCAAGACAGCACCCTGCAAAAAATGTGATCTTACCGAGATATCTCTTACCATTAGAATGCATTGACTCAACCTCTTACCAAAGTAAATTATCATAAGGCCTTTCCTACGCACGCCTTTCCTACGCACTTCTCAGTAGTTGGTATTCAGACTTACCTAATGCAGGTGCGGAATTTTGCTCTACAGGTGTATGTACATTGCGTGCACTGAATGCATTTAATTCAACTGCTAAAAACCCTACCATTTTCTGGCCAACAGATTTTCTCGTTGAGTTTTCGTTCAATAGGGTCGTCTGTACATTTAACTTGAACCATCTCTTTAAATACGGTGGCTCATAAGGAAAAATCATCTGAAACAATTGCTATGTGTATTTACAATCCTATTCTCCAAACGCATTACTCATTTACCTAGCTCTTATAAATGTATAAATTACAGTGCATGGAGAATGCTTTTATTTCTATCAGAAAAAAAGTAGATGGTTTTCCAACTTGGAACCGGCAGGTTCACTCGACCTTATTCATGGTTTCCTAGCGCGTAATGGTGCTGGAATTATGAGAGGTCAGAATACGGAGTGTCTGCAGACACACCTCTGCCACACCTTAATTACGTTGATCTCCACATCAAATGAATAGAGGGTGAAAAGCATGCTATTCTCATGCTTAAATTCAAGGTCAGAATACACATAGAGAGGAAAAAGGGAATAAAAAGGGAATTAAGTTCCATTTACACAGCTTAACTCAGGTCGGAATTCCCCTTCAGTGCACTTTACTTATTTTAACCTAAAAAAGGCATGATACAAGTGGGGTAAGATAAATTATATTATTTCAAGATATAATTTCAATGGCTCCTTGACCATAACCTTTATGTGAAGACTGAAAAGAGCACCTTCCATATAACCTCGGTAAACTTCCTCGGGTATCGTACTGACACCTAGAGGGGTCAGCATGGATGAGAACAAAGTAGAGGTCGATCGATTATGATTTTTCAACGGCGATACCGATTATTGGGGAACCAAAACCAGCCGATACCGATTAATCGGCCGTTTTTTAAATTTATTTCTGTGTAATAATGACAATTACAACAATACTGAATGAACACTTATTCTAACTTAATATAATACATCAATAAAATCAATTTAGCCTCAAATAAATAATGAAACATGTTCAATTTGGTTTAAATAATGCAAAAACAAAGTGTTGGAGAAGAATGTAAAAGAATGTAAAATGTAAAAAGCAGCGTTACCCATGTAGAGCAAGGGGAAACAACTACTCCAAGTCTCAGAGCGAGTGACGTTTGAAACGCTATTAGCGCGCACCCGGCAACTAGCTAGCCATTTTACATCGGTTACACCAGCCAAATCTTGGGAGTTGACAGGCTTGAAGTCATAAACAGCGCAATGCATTGCAAAGGGCTGTTTGAATGAATGATTACGAGCCTGCTGCTGCCTACCATCGCTCAGTCAGACTGCTCTATCAAATCATAGACTTAATTATAACATAATAACACACAGAAATACGAGCCTTAGGTCATTAATATGGTCGAATCCGGAGACTATCATCTCGAAAACAAAACGTTATTCCTGTTACATTGCACAACCTTCAATGTTATGTCATAATTACGGAAAATTCTGGCAAATTAGTTTGCAACGAGCCAGGCGGCCCAAACTGTTGCATATACCCTGACTGCGTGCAATGAACGCAAAATGATACAATTTCACCTGGTTAATATTGCCTGCTAACCTGGATTTCTTTTAGCTAAATATGCAGGTTTAAAAATATATACTTCTGTGTATTGATTTTAAGAAAAGCATTGATGTTTATGGTTAGGTACAGTCGTGCAACGATTGTGGTTTTTTCACAACTGCGCTTTTGTTAAATCATCCCCCATTTGGCGAAGTCGGCTGTCTTTGTTAGGAAGAAATAGTCATCACAGTTCGCAACGAGCCAGGCGGCCCAAACTGCTGCATATACCCTGACTCTGTTTACAAGAGAAGTGACACATTTTCCCTAGTTAAAAGAAATTCATGTTAGCAGGCAATATTAACTAAATATGCAGGTTTAAAAATATATACTTGTGTATTGATTTTAAGAAAGGCATTGATGTTTATGGTTGGAGCAACGTGTACCTAAGCGATTATATGCAACGCAGGACAGGCTAGATAAACTAGTAATATCATCAATCATGTGTAGTTAACTAGTGATTATGATTGATTGATTGTTTTTTATAAGATAAGTTTAATGCTAGCTAGCAACTTACCTTGGCTTCTTACTGCATTTGCGTAACAGGCAGGCTCCTCGTGGAGTGCAATGTAAAGCAGGTGGTTAGAGCGTTGGACTAGTTAACCGTAAGGTTGCAAGATTGAATCCCTGAGCTGACAAGGTAAAAATCTGTCGTTCTGCCCCTGAACAAGGCAGTTAACCCACCGTTCCTAGGCCGTCATTGAAAATAAGAATGTGTTCTTAACTGACTTGCCTAGTTAAATAAAGGTAAAAAAAAAAAAAACGGCCAAATCGGCGTCCAAAAATACAGATTTCCGATTGTTATGAAAACTTGAAATCGGCCCTAATTAATCGGCCATTCTGATTAATCGGTCGACCTCTAGAACAAAGTCACCGCTGTCAGTAACTGGACCAAACCCACCACCATTAAAACCTCTAGGGGCTAGGGGGCAGTATTTTCACGGCCGGATGAAAAACGTACCCAATTTAAACAGGTTACTACTCTGGCCCAGAAAATAGAATATGCATATTATTAGTAGATTTGAATGGAAAACACTCTGAAGTTTCTAAAACTGTTTGAATGGTGTCTGTGAGTATAACAGAACTCATATGGCAGGCAAAAAACCTGTGAAAAATTGAATCAGGAAGTGGGAGAAATTAGAAATGTAGTTTTTGTTTTCAATCCCTTGAAAAACTACAGTGACATAGGATTTACGTTGCACCTCCTAACTCTTCCATTGGCTGTCAACAATCTTTAGGAACCGGTTTCAACCGTCAGCTGTTACCGGGCAGATCATTTTGGCTCAGTCAATCACTGGCCAGTCTGAGGACAGGTGTCTTATGATGCGCATGCAAGTGACTTCATCGTTTTTATATTTTTCTTCTGGGATGAATAGCTATTGCCCAGTTGTAAAATTATCGCAATTTTACGTAAAAAAATACCCTAAAGGATTGATTGTAAACATCGTTTGACGTGTTTCTACAAACGGTAATGGAACTTTGAACATTTCGTCTATGGATTTGCGTCCACGCCACATGGCATTGTAAAGTGTTCTGGATGGGTCAACAAAACGGACGTATTTGGACATAAATGATGGACTTTGCAGAACAAATGAACATTTCTTGTGGAAGTGGGTGCCCTTCCGAGTGCATTCCGCCGAAGATCAGCAAAGGTAAGTAAATATTTCAAACATATTGTTAGAGATTTGTCGACGCCGTGGTTGTAGGCTAACTGTATAGCTTAGCATTGAAGGCTAAGTTCTGTATTCAGAATATTGAACAATGTGCTTTTTCCGTAACGTTATTTTGAAATCTGACAAAGTGGTTGCATAAAGGAGTAGATTATCTCTAATTCTTTAAATATTTGTTATACATTTTTTCAACGTTTATGAGTTCTTCTGTAAATTAAATGTGCCTATTCACCGAAAGTTATGGGGAGAAAACATTTTCTGAACGTCACGCGCCAATGTAAAAATTGGGTTTTTGGAAATAAATATAAACTTGATCGAACAAAAAATGCATGTATTGTCTAACATGATGTCCTAGGAGTGTCATCTGATGAAGATTGTCAAAGGTTAGTGCTTAATTTTAGCTGTATATCTGGTTTTGTGATGGCTATCGTGTTTTTTTTTTCTGAGGTGCTATGCTAAAATAATCTAATGTTTTGCTTTCACCGTAAAGCCTTTTTGAAATCGGACAATGTGATTGGATTAATGAGTAGAGTATCTTTAAAATGCCGTATAATACTTGAATTTTAATTTTGAGATTATTTTGTTTTGAATATCGCGCCGTGCTATCTCACTGGTTGTTGTCCAACCAATCCCGTTATAGGGATTGTATCCTCAAGAGGTTTTAAGGAACTCCATCATTTCATTGGGTTCTCAAACTACTATCGCCAGTTCATTCGGAACTTCAGTTCTACTGCCACCCGGACTGATACCGCCCTGAATGCTTTCAAAAACTTGAAACGCCTCTTCACCTCAGATCCTGTCCTTCGCCAACCTGATCCGACCCTTTCACCCTGAAGTTGGATGCCTCCGAAGTAGGAGCCATACTCTCTCCACGGGTGGGAACACCCCCAATCTCATCCCTGTGCCTTCTTCTCCAGGAAGTTATCCTCCGCTGAGAGGAATTACAATGTGGGGAACAGAACTCCTCGCAATCAAGCTGGCCCTCGGAGTGGCACCACTGGTTGGAGGGTGTACAACATCCCTTTCTCGTCCTAACAGATCATCGTAATCTGGAATACAGTTGAAGTCGGAAGTTTACATACACTTAGGTTGGAGTCATTAAAACTCGTTTTCAACCACTCCACAAATGTCTTGTTAACTAACTATAGTTTTCGCATGTCGGTTAGGACATCTACTTTGTGCATGACACAAGTCCTTTTTCCAACAATTGTTTACAGACAGATTATTTAATTTATAATTCACTGTATCACAATTCCAATGGGTGAGAAGTTTATATACACTAAGTTGACTGTGCCTTTAAACAGCTTGGGACATTCCAGAAAATTATGTCATGGATTTAGATGCTTCTGATAGGCTAATTGACATCATTTAAGTCAATTGGAGGTGTACCTGTGGATGTATTTCAAGGCCTACCTTCAAACTCAGTGCCTCTTTGCTTGACATCATGGGAAAATCAAAAGAAATCAGCCAAGACATCATAAAAAAAATTGTAGACCGCCACAAGTCTGATTCATCCTTAGGAGCAATTTCCAAGCACCTGAAGTACCACGTTCATCTGTACAAACAATAGTACGCAAGTATAAACACCATGGGACCACACAGCCATCATACCGCTCAGGAAGGCAACGCATTCTGTCTCCTAGAGATTAACGTACTTTGGTGCGAAAAGTGCAAATCAATCCTAGAATAACAGCAAAGGACATGTGAAGATGCTGGAGGAAACGGGTACAAAACTGTCTATATCCACAGTAAAACAAGTCCTATATCGACATAAACTGAAAGGCCGCTCAGCAAGGAAGAAGCCACTGCTCCAAAACCACCATAAAAAAGCCAGACTACTGTTTGCAGCTGCACATGGGGACAAAGATCGTACTTTTTTGAGAAATGTCCTCTGGTCTGATGAAACAAAAATAGAACTGTTTGGCCATAATGACCATCGTTATGTTTGGAGGAAAAAGGGGGAGGCTTGTAAGCCGAAGAACACCATCCCAACCGTGAAGGACGGGGGTGGCAGCATCATGTTGTGGGGGTGCTTTGCTGCAGGAGGGACATGTGCACTTCACAAAATAGATGGCATCATGAGGTAGGAAAATTATGTGGATATATTGAAGCAACATCTCAAGACGTCAGTCAGGAAGTTAAAGCTTGGTCGCAAAGGGGTCTTCCAAATGGACAATGACCCCAAGCATACTTCCAAAGTTGTGGCAAAATAGCTTAAGGACAACAAAGTCAAGGTATTTGAGTGGCCATCACAAAGCCCTGACCTCAATCTTATAGAACATTTGTGCGCAGAACTGAAAAAGTGTATGCGAGTAAGGAGGCCTACAAACCTGACTCAGTTACACCAGCTCTGTCAGGAGGAATGGGCAAAAATTCACCCAACTTATTGTGGGAAGCTTGTGGAAGGCTACCCTAAACGTTTGACGCAAGTTAAACAATTTAAAGGCAATGCTACCAAATACTAATTGAGTGTACGTAAACTTCTGACCCACTGGGAATGTGATGAAAGAAATAAAAGCTGAAATAAATCACTGTCTCTACTATTATTCTGATATTTCACATTCTTAAAATAAAGTGGTGATCCTAACTGACCTAAGACAGGGAATTTTTACTTGGATTAAATGTCAGGAATTATGAAAAACGTAGTTTAAATGTATTTGGCTAAGGTGTATGTAAACTTCCAACTTCAGCTGTATATCAGAGGGGCCAAGAGGTTAAACTCCAGACAAGCCCGCTGGACTCTTCACACGCTTCCATTTTCATGTTACTTACATCCCTGGAAAGAAAAACGTAAAAGCTAATGCTCTCTCCAGCCAGTTTGACCTTCCGACCCGTAACTCAGACCCTACACCATTCTTCCTTCTTCTTGAATTATGGGACCGGTACAGTGGGAGGTTCACTCTGCCATACAAGAAGCCCTAACCTCAGACCCGGCTCCTCCTGAGACACCAGCTGGGAGTAGTTACGCATCAGTTGGGGTCTAACAGCTGCTGGTACAATGGTGTCACACATACTTGGGGTCAGGACATCCGGGCATTACACGAACCACCGAACTTCTAGCCCGTAAGTTCAGGTGGTCCTCACTGGCATCCGATGTAAGGGATTACATACTCTCCTGTCCAGTCTGCGCCCAAACCAAAAGCCCTCGTCATCTCCCTTCCGGTAAGCTTAAACTTTTGCCAAGCCCTCACAGACCCTGGTCCCACATAGCTGTTGACTTCATCACAGACCTTCCTGAATCCTCTGGTAACACCACCATCCTTGTCATAGTAGACCGTTTTTCAAAAATGTGTCGTCTTGTTCCTCTTCCTCATTTACCTAACGCCATGGAATTGGCTAAGTGTATGTTCCAGCAGGTGTTCCGTCTGTATGGGATTCCGGAGGACATCGTCTGACCGCGGGCCTCAGTTTGTCTCCCGGGTGTGGCGAGCTTTCTGTGACCGACTGGGGGTCACCCTCAGCCTCTTGTCCGGGTACCATCCCCAGACCAATGGGTAGACGGAACGCCTGAACCAAGAAATGGGGAAGTACCTCCGGCAACAATATTCTGACTCTCCACACGACTGGAGTCGGTATATGGCCTAGGCCGAATACGCTCAGAACTCACTCATGCATTCATCCCACCGCCTTACTCCGTTTCAGTGTGTACTTGGTTACCAACCCCCCATGTTTCCCTGGGAGGCGGAGCCTGGTACTGTCCCAGCTGTCGACAACTGGTTGAGACATAGTGAGCGGGTATGGGAGACTGCTCACCGGCATCTGCAGGAAGCCTCTAATACCTAGAAATTCTTTGCCGACAGACGCCTCGGGCCTACGCCACCCTTTCACCCCGGATAGCATGTGGCTCTCGACCAGGGACATCCGGCTCCACCTCCCCTTCAAAAAGTTCTGTCCTCGCTTCATTGGTCCCTTGAAGATAACCCATCGCATCAACCCTGTCACGTACCGCCTCCAGTTACCCCATCAGTATAAAATCTCCTCGTCCTTCCATGTGTCTGTTAAAACCGGTCACCTACAGTCCTCTTCATCCTCCAGTCTCAACCCGCAGTGCGCCCCCGCCGTTGGACGTTGGAGGGGAACCTGCCTACGCCATTCAGGCCATCCTTGATTCCAAACGCCTGAGAGGTCGCATCCACTATCTAGTGGACTGGGAAGGATATAGGCCTGAAGACCGGTCCTGGGTCCCCAACCAGGACATCCTCGACCCAGAGATGATTCAGGTATTCCACGGTAACCGTCCGGATCGTCCTGCTCCTGACCTCGGGGTCGACCCCCGAATAGACCCACTAGACATCAGCTTCGACGCAGAACGTCGACCTTGTCGAACCAGCCTGCCGCCTCAACCTTGTGTTCTGTTTCATTGTTGTTCTGAACGTAGCCCTGTCGTTCATTTTTGTTAATTGATTTCACCTGTGTTAGTTACTCACCTGGTCTCATCAGCTCCTTATTTAGTTCAGTTCATTCTGGTTGTGCCTTTGTGAGGTATTGTTCATTTTGACTCTACTAAGCCTTTTCCTAGCTCATTTGTGAGAGCTAGGACTGAAGGCTATAACTGGTTTTGATTCACCTGCCTGTTTGCCTACCTGTGTATGACCATTGCCTGCCTGTGACCACGACTCCTGCCTTCTGCGAAGGCGAAATAAACAGCTGTCGTGTGAATCTACACCTTTTTCTCCCTGAGTATTCATTACAATTTTATCTTAATATGACATCTTACCAAGACAAAATATCTGCACTGGCAGCGTAAGAGCTGTTTGAAAATACCTGACATTTCAGCCAGTTTTGGTGGGAGGGAGTTTTGGCCTTCCATGGTGACATCACCATGCTGTAAACTAGGTGATAGACCAATAAGAAAGATTGTTTCTTGAAGCTATTTTATTTTTGACCATTTTCATTGAAAACAATCACAGCACGGTACTTAATTGCTACCCAGAAATGATTTGAGATAAAAATGGCTATATTGGATGCTCCATCACACAAAGGGTCATGCTCTAATGTGCTCTGACGTAATGCAAATAGGCAAGTGTGAAAGTGCACACTTCTACAAGGGGGCTGGACACAGACAGTTCCAAGTTCACAGTGAGGTAAAGTGCTGCTATTTTTAATCCGCTGCCACATGTGGCCTTCACATTCCCCTC
This sequence comes from Salmo trutta, assembly GCF_901001165.1. Taxonomy (NCBI): domain Eukaryota; kingdom Metazoa; phylum Chordata; class Actinopteri; order Salmoniformes; family Salmonidae; genus Salmo; species Salmo trutta. The sequence goes on from NC_042959.1 coordinate 38,731,933, forward strand.
CAGGCTCCTGATCAAACATCATACACACAAATCAAATAAAAAATGTATTGGTCACGTGTAAAATACAACAGATGTAGGTAGACTTTACCATGAAATGTTTACACATGTCTCATTTGCTTGTCACCAGAATGCTAGACTCACTTGACGAGATAGAACCTGTAAAGGAGCCTGGACTATTTTTATTAACTTCAGAGCAGACTCTGCCTTGGTAAAGGCAGTGTTATCCGACAGTCACGATCTTAGTCAGCTAAGCCCAACATTTCTAAAGAAAAATGCAATGATCCATTAATGCATTACAAGATAGGGTGTAAAGACCTGCGTCTCCGAGATAGGAGGGTAACTCAATATGCCCGATTTCACTTAACCAATGATCTACTTTAATGAAGGGAAAGAGTATCTTCGTAAATTTTATTTAACAAGATGAAGAGAACTGTTGCTCTCTTTGGTCTGACTAATTTGAAGTGTTGTACTTGAAATATTGGACATCATTTAGCTGCACCATTTTAAGTAGTGGACTAACACCTATGTTAATGTAATTGACAGCACTGACCTTATTAAGAGGTAGATTTTGTGAAGAATCCTATATTTATTTTTATTTAACCTTTATTTAACTAGGCAAGTCAGTAAATGACAAATTCTTATTTACAATGATGGCCTACCACGGTCAAACCCTCCCCTAACCCGGACGACGCTGGGCCAATTGTGCGCTGCCCTATGGGACTCCCGACCACGGCCGGTTGTGATAAAGCCCGGGATCAAACCAGGGTCTGTAGTGACACCTCCAGCACTGAGATGCAGTGCCTTAGACCGCTGCACCACTCGGGAGGCCTATACATCCAATACAGTTATTCACTAGGGGGTTAACACATGTTAGAAACAGAAAATGTGGATCAATAATCGTATAAATACTGCATAGATAACTACATCCTCTTCCTTGTTGGCATCATTAAACTTAAGCGATGATTACTGACTGAATGCTTCTTTCATTGCGTCTTTCTAGCTTCCTCCTCTCTCTGCACAGGGAACAGCTCCAGGAAGTGGTGTGGGTGGTTGGTGTGAAAAAGAAGATGGAAGAGGGGGAGGGATCTGACCTTAATACTTTCATCTATCTCGCTTTCTCCTACCGTTCGAATTACGCACCAACACAACACAGAGCTAAAGCTAAACACACACAATCACCATCTTCACCTTAACCTCAGGTTAAAACAACACCTTTGTGCCTTTGTGCATTGATATGCCAGGGGCAGGCGTGGATAGGAACAGTAACAACCCAAGGCCATCGTTGGCTTGCTAAAGAAAACATTTCCCTGCTCAATCATACTCTTGCTTTTATCCAATGCAGCTCTTAGAAGTCGACACGGGGAAGACGTGGAGCAACATTTACTTCAAAAAGCTCTTGAAGGAAGCAACCTTCCCAGCTGGATTCAAGTCAAATATATGCATAGTTGTTTTTAGTGCAATAGAATCAATTTGAAGCATAAACAGGCACATTTGAGGATATTACGGATCCTTTTTTTCCATGATAGCTTGAGTTTTGTTTGAGCAGGGGGCCCATGTTTTATCAATCAGCATGAGTATATACTCACAGAAACAAGATTAGTGTGGAAATCATTTTTTCGTACCTCTGTTTAAAACTGTCAAATTGCTCCAGTAGTTTTGGTCATTTGTATCATCACCTCATACTGCATTTTTACACTTCATTTCACAGGAACATATCAGTTGGATTATTGTTGGTGGCTTTTGCAGACTGGGTCCATGAATGTAAAGAAGAAAACAAATGGAAAGAAATGTTCACCATATTAAAGATATCAAAACAAAATACAGAAATGCAAGGAAACAGAAGAACAAGCAAATCATTGCGAAAGTGACCTTTGTGAATATACTGAAGAAGTATAAACTTCAGAAGTATGCCCAGACGGTGTTGGGCTTTTCAAATAAGAGTTGGAAAGGGACCTTTGCTCTTTTTTGACGAGGAAGGGAAGCAGAACAGAAACAGAAATCAAAAGGAAAGTGAAGGATTTCTTTCTCCGTGATGATGTAAGTCGTATAACGACCGGTCGCAAACAAACCATCACACGACTAAAGAACAAAATGCATAAGAGGCTTCTGACTGACACAATGAAAAATCTGCACAGGAAATTCCTGTCTTAGGAACTAGGTCAGTTGTCCTACACCTCCTTCTGCCGCCTCGGGCCATTTTGGGTTGTTACGCCCAATGACACTGATCGTGAAACTTGTCAGTGCAAAACCCATGAAAATTTACAGTTCATGGCAAATTCTCTTCACAGCCTTGGGATTTTGTCCAACAAAAACCTTGAGGACATGGTCAACTCAAGTATGTGTGACCTGAAATTGAAGCTATGTGCTTATGGTGAATGTAAGGATTGCTTCCTCACCACTGATCCAACTCTGAAACCTCCTGGGAATGTAGAAGTTCCTCTGACACAATGGACCATGGAGAAGATCCAAAAGATGAAGAGAAGTGCTCCATGATAACCGTGAAGAGGGAGGTCACAATAACAGAAACTGAACTGGTCAGTCAGTTTCAAGATAGGCTCGACAAGTTTAGGCAACACATCTTTAATATCAAGTGGCAATACAGGGCCTATAGGGATCTTAGGGAGAGTCTGAAGAACAATGGATGCTTGCTGCACATTGATTTCAGTGAAAACTATTCATGCAAATACAGTCAAGAGATCCAGTCCATGCATTTTGGAGGATCTCACCAGCAAGCCACTCTCCACACTGTAGTGCTCTACACTGCTGTAGACCAACCACCAATTGCTTTTTGCTCCATTTCACCATCACAGAGACATGATCCACCCGCCATTTGGGCCCACCTTGATCCAGTTCTTGCTATGTTGGGAACTTCTACCTACTTACCACAGAACCACACAAATAAGGCTTTCAAAGGGTCAACTGGAAATTCTTTGAGGCCAGCCATGGCAAGGGGGTACCAGATGGTGTTGGAGGGGCCCTCAAGAGATCTGCAGATAGAGCAGTGCACCATGGAAAGGATATCCCAGATGCACAGGCCCTGTACAATGTCCTAGAGGGTCTTAACTCCTCTGTGGAGATGTTCTTCATTACTGAGAGTGATGTTGAGGCAAGAGCAGAGGTAACCCTCCTTCCTCCCCATACACACATTCATAAATTTTTCTTGTACAGTAGCTGGTTGAGTATTGAAATGTATAAGGTGTTTGTTACTCTTTATATCTTACCATATGCTATCTCTTCTCACCTCAGATGCCTGCCTTAGATGCCATTAAAGGAACGATGAAGATTCATCAGGTTATCAGTGTCTCACCAGGCCAGATAAAATACAGGGACATTACTTGTCTGTGCAAGAAGGATAGTGGCATGTTGTACTGTCCTTGTTTTTAGCTCAAAGAGGCAACTCTGGGTGATGGAAAGAGGGGGAGCAAGAGAGGGGGAGAGGAAGAGAGGGACAGGAATGTGTTTTAATGCTAATTCCAATGATTTTGTACCGGCAATGTATTTTTGTGTTGTTGTTTTTCACAATGAATATGTAACTAAATAGCAGTTCCAATGTGGTTACTATTGTACATGTATTACTATATAGATGTCTATTCAGTGTTCAGTGTTTGGTGTTCAGGGTTTAATTTATGTTCTGTCCCGTTATAGCTGTCCACCCTGTTATACCTTGGTCCACCCTGTTATCTTGGCATCTTATTCATATAAATTCAGTTATATTGTCACAGCCAACACCACACAATTATAAACTTGGATAAAATATAATTAATACCTGTCTCAATCTGTTATTTCTTTATAATTTGACCAGAACAAATGGACAGCTTTAAGAAAATGTAAATATTAAAATAGTCCAATGAAAGTAATTAAAGACAGTGCATGTCCGTAACAGGGTGGACATATCATATGGATGATTCACTGACAATGTAATTATCTAACTCTTAAGTGCTGGAGCTTGGCCAACATGTTTTTCTACAAGTCTAATATTTCCTTTTTATATTAAAACATTAAAGGAATACAAATTCTGAAATAAAAATGTTAAATGTTACATGGTCCAAATGGTACTGTTTAGTGATATTGACCCACCTGTGTAACGATCATGCCATTTAATCAGGTTCCTGGTATTCCACACCTGTCAGGTGGATGGATTATCTTGGCAAAGGACAAATGCTCACTAACAGGAATGTAAACAAATTTGTGCCAACAATTTGAGAGAAATAATATCTTTGTGCGTATGGAACATTTCAGGGATCTTTTATTTCACCTAATGAAACATGGGACCAACATTTTACATGTTGCGTTTATATTTCTGTTCAGTATAGTTCAGTGGAGTTTGCCCTCTCCCTGCTCTCTCCCTGTAGTGCTGTACTGAAACTGCTGCAAAAACCGGTCATGTGACTCTGCTCCGTTGCTGGATGCAGGCATCACTCTGCTCCGTTGCCAGTGAATTCATGATTCAGAAAAGTGTGCAAAAATGTGTTGTTTTATTGAAAGCGTACGGTCGAATTTGCTACAATCTGTTTTGAGTCAGGAAATGTGTACTTTTCCACCTGAAACATTTGCGATTATTGAATATTATGAATATTTTATGTAGTCGACTGCCACAGCAGTGGAGATGGGTAACAACTGTGCATGTCCGCTCTCCGAGGAATCCCTGCTATGTAGAAACTGCAAGTTATGCCATTCAAGGTTTTTTGACAGAGAAGTGAAGACATTGTTGAACATTAGTTATACAAAGTAAGCAACAACCAACAAATATGTCTGACAACGAAAAAATTGCAAGTGATGAAGAAAACTACAGTCGTTGAACTGTATTTGAGCCTGAGAATTCAGATGAAAAATTGAGGCAAATTGAGCTCCAGATGGCTGTCCTCTACCACCAAAGTTGCAGCAGTAGCTGGACCACAGCCCCAACCCATCCCCAGGAACAACACAGACTGGTGGTGCAGTTGTGGCAATTGCGCTCCAATGCTGCGAATGAGGAATATCTGTGCTGCAGAGAATTCTAATATGTGACTACAATTCTTACAGAAATGGTGGAACGCAATGATGATGAGGAGCAGTTAATTTGTTTTATTAACTCAGTTATATATCTTTTTTGACATTGGTTGCAAACTGATATGTGACACGTATTAATGCCAAAATCACATGCAAAACAGACAAGCCTTTTTTTTTGCTAAAAATATAGCGCTCAGAAGAGGTGGGGCACCTGCCATGAATGATGGATCGCCACTGTATCTAACAAGTACAGTGGCTTGCGAAAGTATTCACCCCCTTGGCATTTTTCCTATTTTCTTGCCTTACAACCTGAAATTAAAATAGATTTGGGGGGGGGTTGTATCATTTGATTTACACAACATGTCTACCACTTTAAAAATGCAAAATATTTTTTATTGTGAAACAAACAAGAAATAAGACAAAAAAACTGAAAACTTGAGCGTGCATAACTATTCACCCCCCAAAAGTCAATACTTTGTAGAGCTAACTTTTGCAGCAATTACAGCTGCAAGGCTCTTGGGGTATGTCTCTATAAGCTTGGCACATCTGCTCCAGCTCCTTCAAGTTGGATGTGTTCTGCTGGTGTACAGCAATCATACCACAGATTCTCAATTGGATTGAGTTTCCAGGCTTTGACAAGGCCATTCCAAGACATTTAAATGTTTCCCCTTAAACCACTCGAGTGTTGCTTTAGCAGTATGCTGAAGGTCATTGTCCTGCTGGAAGGTGAACCTCTGTCTCAGTCTCAAATCTCTGGAAGACTGAAACAGGTTTCCCTCAAGAATATACCTGTATTTAGCGCCATCCATCATTCCTTCAATTCGGAACAGTTTCCCAGTCCCTGCTGATGAAAAACATCCGCACAGCATGATGCTGCCACCACCATCCTTTACTGTGGGGATGGTATTTTCGGGGTGATGTGAGGTGTTGGGTTTGCGCCAGACATAGCGTTGTCCTTGATGGCCAAAAAGCTCAATTTTAATCTCATCTGACCAGTGTACCTTCTTCCATATTTTTGGGGAGTCTCCCACATGCCTTTTGGCGAACACCAAACGTGTTTGCTTATTTTTTTCTTTAAGCAATAGCTTTTTTCTGGCCACTCTTCCGTAAAGCGAAGCTCTGTGGCGTGTACGGCTTAAAGTGGTCCTTTGGACAGATACTCCAATCTCCGCCGTGGAGCTTTGCAGGGTTATCTTTGGTCATGGCTCATGAGTGGCGCACAATGGGATTGCCTTGCAGTTCTCCAGCTGTATCCACTGAAAGCGGGTGAGGTTCAAGGCACAAGCGTGTGCAAAGCTGTCATCAAGGCAAAGGGTGGCTGCTTTGAATAATCTCAAATATAAAATATATTTTGATTTGTTTAACACTTTTTTGATTGCTACATGATTCCATATGTTATTTCAGTTTTGTGTAGAAAATAGTAAAAATAAAGTAAAAAACACTTGAATGAGTAGGTGTGTCCAAACTTTTGACTGGTACTGTATATATTCCCAGATATCTGACATTTTATTAGATACAAAGAGTAGACATGTTCCAGCATGTTCTTAATTTCATATACCGAGGTAGGATATTATCCATAATGGGATTGTTTCTAGTGCATCCAATCCGGATTTTAGACATTTCCTTGCTACCGTATGAGTCCAATGAGATATCTGGGGTGTTGCGCGTGCACGCGTTTATATATTTGTAGAATATTCTACGGAAAGTATCAACATGCTGGTATATCTAAGCCTTTATATTTAGGCATAAACATATTTTCAGAAATGTATCATGTCAGTAGTCATTACCTATCCGTATTTCAAAAAATATATAATTTCAATAGATATCCTTACATGATGTGTAATATTCATCCTCGTTTGTCTGATCGAAAATGGGCTAAATCTGACTCATGATCAATATGCACTGGCCAAATTATTTTACCTGTTCATGTGCCGAAAGTCATTGTGCCTCTTCACATGGAGGCGAAATATCTGAGCATACATTTACACCATATTCAGTAGTAGGCTACAAGGCACAGAAAGGAATTGTTTTATTTAATCCAAGTAGCTATTTCCAAAGCACATCTTTCATATTTATTTTAAAAAAAAGATCTGCATTGCAAATACAGAGCTCCTATCACAACACATGCTTTCTGTAAAGATGCAAACGTAGGCCAATAATTACTAAAAATGTATTTTATTTAGTTGACAGAAAATAAAAGTTACACACCCTCAATACCCCTGCTTGCCCTGTTTGTTATGGACGATGGATACGATGGGAGCAGATTAGGTCATCAACGGTGGTCCCTCAACGTTTTGGTTTTGTGTCGATATTGCAAGAAAATATTGTAATTTCATATGATTCTACAAGGTAGCTTCTCTACCTGCTTTATTAATTATGATAAAACTAACTGGAACAAGCTAGCTAACCAATTTATGCCTAAACGTTTTAAAAACTTAGCTGTCACCATGAGGCTTGACAAGGGTTAAAAAAAATGTCCCTGAAGGGAAGACATTTTCACTATTTGTTAGCTCGCTAGGTTATAGTACTGTTTAGCTTTTACCCCGCTATCAAGCCTAGCTAGCTAGCCAAATTAGCTAACGGTATTGATGCTAGGTACTAAGATAAATAAAACATCTCAAATTAGCTACTCACTTTGTGTTATTTTATGAACAGCTTCTCACTTCTTTGTTTCTCACTTCTTTGTTTCTCCACACACTGTTTACACACATTGTGGCGCCCAAATAAAAAAAAAGACAGTCGGGAACTCCACAGCAGAAAATACGTGATTCTTGTTGCTAAACTACCAGTTACAGTGCTTTTAGCTTGTGGTTTGCGCGTGCCCTTATGCAGAGGGAATACAACAATTATAGCTAGTGTCTGAAAGAATTATATGGATTTAATATTTGTCCAATAATTGAGCATGTCCTCAAAACTCAATTAAGATTCAGAAATTATCCTTATTTAGCATATCAAGATCCTGATATGGACCTCAGTCAAGATCTTTTGCATTGTATTGTAGGCCTACTGTCAGTATTTGTGTCATTATGTCTAAAAGACACATCTGATTTCAGAATTTGTCAGGATTTTGTGTATATCCAAAAAACTCAAAATATGTGTTGGAAATGGTCTGTATTCTTTAGAATATCAAAAACGTGTATCCCCTGATATGGACCATTTTTGCCCAGTGTGTTGTGTTGATATCCCTGTTAGTGAGCATTTGTCCTTTGCCAAGATAATCCATCCACCTGATAGGTGTGGCATATCAAGAAGCTGATTAAACAGCATGATCATTACACAGGTGCACCTTGTGCTGGGGACAATAAAAGGCCCCTCTAAAATGTGCAGTTTTGTCTCAAAACACAATGCCACAGATGTCTCAAGTTTTGAGGGAGTGTGCAATTGGCATGTTGACTGCAGGAATATCTACCAGAGCTGTTGCCAGATAATTTAATGTTAATTTCTCTACCATAAGCCACCTCCAATGTAGTTTTTGAGAATTTGGAAGTACGTCCAACCAGCCTCACAACTGCAGACCACTTGTAACTACGCCAACCAGGACCATCATATCCGGATTCTTCTCGTGCAGGATCGTCTGACACCAGCCACCCGGACATGTGTTGGTTTCCACAACCGAAGAATTTCTGCACAAACTGTCAGAAACGGTCTCAGGGAAGCTCATCTGTGTGCTCGTCGTCTTCACCAGGGTCTTGACCTGACTACAGTTTGGCGTCATAACCGACTTCAGTGGGCAAATGCTCACCTTTGATGGCTACTGGCACACTGGAGAAGTGTGCTCTTCATGGATGAATCCCAGTTTCAACTGTACCGGGCAGATGGCAGACAGCTTGTATGGCGTCGTGTGGGCAAGCGGTTTGCTGATGTCAACGTTGTGAACAGAGTGCCCCATGGTGGCGGTGGGGTTATGGTATGGGCAGGCATAAGCTACGGACAATGAACACAATTGCATTTTATCGATGGCAATTTGAATGCACAGAGAAACTGTGACGAGATCTTGAGGCCCATTGTTGTATATGTATTTGTCCTTTAAAAAAATTTAGCTGCCAAGGCAGCAGCTACTCTTCCTGGGGCACATACATCAGACATAAAACAAAAGATAAAACAGTACATCATATAACATTATTACACCACTACATATCTACAATACAAAATGTATAATACCACCATACAACAATATTACAACGTACGTGTGTGTAGAGTGTGTGTGCTAGCGTGTGAATGCATATGCATGTGTCTTTACCTGTGTGTGTGTCTCTTCTCAGTCCCCGCTGTTCTATAAGGTGTATAGATTTTAAATCTAAGATGTATCCTCTTTTTTCTCCAGTTTTCTTAACGCATGGTTGATGTTCAGTGAAGAGTTTAAGGCAGTTCAGCTATAGGAAGTTTTCATGCTTTACTGATTGAGGATCCAAATCTTTGCATCTACTGCTACACATCTCCTGTTGAACCTTTGCATCCAACAAAATAACTATACAGTGTTGTCTTCTCTGTTATCTACTCTCAGCATAGTGTCATCCTCATTTACAGTCTGACCTTGTATTATGTTATAGGTCAAAAAAAGCCATGGAAAGGAAGACATTAGCTACTCTATTACTTTTGCCTCGATATCAACCTGCAGACTTTCTCATGATTCCTCTTTTAACCAAAGGGAGAGACATTATGTAGGGCGATTCATCAGCATAGCTGGATTTTATCGTTTATTGAATCAAAGTCATTTTTAGTCATCGGCAGTTCCACAGGAGGCAATATTTCAGGTGGAAGTAATGTCCCCTGCTATCAAAATCCCAGTTCCTCAAGAAACATTTATTCCCACGTCATCTACCCTCATAACTCAGGATGATGAAAAACACATTTAACTGCCTTGCTCATTTACTGTAGATCAGATCAATCAATTCAACAGATTAATTAGGTTGCTCCGGGAGCCAAAGGATTGCCATGGACAAGAACTATGCCGTTGCTATGGCTATTTATCAGATAGTTCCACCCAAAATCCACAGGATAAATAATTATCTGTTGAATATTAATACACCTCTGTACAAACCTAATCTACTGTACTGTATATCCAGGCCCCTGTTACAGTACACCAACAGTGTTTGTTTACACTGGAGCATTGGGCATACACCATAAGCTCTTTACCCAGCCCATCCTCACTCCATATCCCCTATTTGGATACACTTCAATTCATCAGCATTTTAAACCATAATGAAAATCATACTAGTGCATTTTGAAGAGAACATTCCCCATGCTGTGTTGTACAGTATACAGTACAGTAAGGGCATTAATCCATTCATTAAAGAAGCACTTACAAATATATAGGAATTCTTAAAAGGGAAATTAGGTTATTTTATCTCACTCACTAAATCCTCTTAAGGAGGAGACTGAGAAAGGCAGATACATAATTCTAAGTGTGGATGAAATGAGAACAGCTGGGGAGGAATTTGTCATGGGTGAGTCTGCAGATTCCCCCTTTGGCTGTGCACACAACAGTAGACAAACACATACAATGTGGCAAAATTAATACTTAAAGTGTATTTTTAACGACTTCTCATTGGTCAAGTGAAGGAATTTCAACATCCTTAGTGTGAAGTGGTCCAATAAATAGGCTGCGCATTTACTTCATGCAATCACTGATATTTTATCCGCAGGAAACAGTTTGCATGATTACCATGTGCTTTAAGGTTATTTAGCTTCAAGTACATGGCAGTACACAAAATAATCGACTTATGTAATGTCTTCTTTTTTATATTAGGAGTCCCCTGAGTCCAAAGTGGTTGCTTATAGAATTATCTTAATGTGAGTGCCATCCAGGGAAGGAAAGTACATGTATGCAAAATATCTAATGCAGTGACTTGAACAGCTATTACTCACACATTTTCATATCAATTGGAGTGATGCCACTGTGGTCTGTATGATTCATGCATGTTTTTATAACGCATTCTCTGTGGAAATGCTTTTACTATAGTGTTCTATTTACAAGACATGTATATGGATATGTAAATCAAACCTCTACGTCATTGTACTATATTAGTTTGATGTTGATTACCAGTGTAGTAGTACGCTTACAACCTAACCCATTTTACTTACTTAATATGGAATAAGGTTAAATGCCTATTTCACTCCGTTTTCTCTCAGCAGGGTCTCTGAGGTCCCATAAGGGAATTTAAATTCAGAGTGGATGATTTAATTGAAACCCATGGTGATGTCAAAATGTCAATCTCTGTTATATTCAACTAAAAATAAGAGGAGATTAATAAGGGTAGGTTAATGAGAGATGTGTGAAAGAGAAGAGCCCTCTTAATAGGTGATGTCACATTCTGACGTCTCAGCAATGCTTTGACTGTTGAACGAGGCGATACAGATGCCTGTTCTCCCCTAATCCTTGCATACCTCTTCCTGTATTTTTCATTTTCTTTCCTCTCCTTTGCCACTTCTGATTTTAAATGCTCTATCTCTTTTTGGAGTCTTCTGTGTGTTTTTTTCCTAATGCGTTCCCTTGCTGGCGTTGCCTAAAACACATGAAATGCATGGTTAGGATTAGGTAGTGTCACGTTCTGACCAGTATGAGGGTTATTTTGTTAGTGTAGGCTGGTCAGGACGTGGCAGAGGGTATTTGGTTTATGTGGTTCGGGGTGTGTGTATTATGTAGAGGGTAGTTGATTTATGTATTCCGGGTTTTTTTGGTCACTGCTCTATGTTAGTCTATTTCTATGTTCTTTCTAGTTAGTCTGTTTCTATGTTTAGTTAATTGGGGTGTGGACTCTCAATTGAAGGCAGGTGTTGTCTAGTTGCCTTTGATTGAGAGTCCTATATATTAGGGTGTGTTTGTAATTTGTGGGAGGTTGTCTCTTGAATTTCTGTCTTTTGCCTTCAAGTCTGTATTCGTCGTCTTTTGTTTGTGTAAGTGTTTTCATTAAAGTTAATTATGAGCACTCAACCCGTTGCGCCTTGGTCCATTCCTGACGACCGTTGTTACAGGTAGAGTCAGAGATAAAGTTAAGGATACGGGTTAGTAGATCGGGATTAGGGTTATGGGTTATGGTTAAGGATTACGGTTAGAGTTAGTAGAACGTTTAGCAACTAATCATCTTAAATGCCTTATCTTAAGCATATTCTAACCTTGAAGGCCCAGGCTGATTTTCAGGAGTTGCGGGGGGGTGTTTGGGACTGCATTAACGCACTAGCCTTGGCCCTGGCTCTGAGTATCCTTTTTGAATCTCTCCATTTCTTCCTTTCTTCACACTGCACTCTGTCACTGAGTTCAGCTATTGCCTTCTTTCCTGTCTCTTTATCTTTCCTCCATTTCTCTTTCTCTAGATACTCTGTATTGCCGCTGTCTTTCAGCTGCACTAAGAGGAGGTGCCATTCCTTCAGAAAAACCTGATTCAATTGATATTTATTTATTCTTAAAATACTATACATGCTATATATACTGTAATTATGTAATACAATTTATGAACAAAAACACATATTTTGCAACACATTTCTGCAAGATATCCATTTGTCCACCTTGTTGAGTGCATGCCCACCCTGTTACGTGTACATAGATAACAGGGTGGACAATAACAGTGTGGACATTTTGAGCTAAAATTAACAACTATGCTCCAAGTGATCGTGATGAAGCTAGGATAATTGAAAAGGAAATTGCATTGTTTGACAAATATATTTTGAAATGACGAAATTTGATTAACATCTTTTGTATTTTTGTTCAACAGGGTGGACATGTTATGCTTTCCCACATCACATCACCAAAATATAATGATGAAAATGTAATAGTATGAAATCTAGATACTCACCAGGTTCACCACAGTTGTTTTCCCGCCAAGGAAGTGACAATTTCCTGTTTGATGTTGTTGTAGAAAATATATATTTTCTTAAAGTGCCAGTAACCACAATGTAACAGGGTGGACAACGACTTTGATGACGTACAGAAAATAGTCATTATTCTTATAAAAAGTGCAGCATTTAACATACAAAGACTATACATAAGATAACATTAATGAAGGAAAATCAGGAAATATTTTCTAAAATGTATAATTTTATTGCTAATTATTCTTGTTGAAGTTGATTGAGCAGCACTTGGGACATTGACAAATTGCCTCCTTCCACTGAAATAAAATAGTCTAAAATGTATAAAATTGACTTTGAAGTCTGTCATTATGCTTCTATTATCATGAAGGCATACACAAATAAGGATCCTTTAGAAATTTGATCCAGTGTATATTTTATTTACAATTTTGAACGATATTGACCCAGGTGCACCTTGTGCTGGGGACAACAAAAGGCCACTCTAAAATGTGCAGTTTTGTCACACAACATAATGCCAAATATGTCAAAAGTTTTGAGGTAGCGTGCAATTGGCATGCTGACTGCAGGAACGTCCAGCAGAGCTGTTGCCAGAGAATGTAATGTAAATTTCTCTACCATAAACTGCCTCCAACGTCGTTTTAGAGAATTTGGCAGTAAGTCCGACCGGCCTCACAACCGCAGACCAAGTGTAAACATGCCAGCCCTTGATCTCCACATCCGGCTTCTTCAGTTGCGGAATCGTCTTTTATCGGCCACCCGGACAGCTGATAAAAAAGTATTTATGTCTGTAATAAAGCCCTTTTGTGGGGTAAAACTCATTCTGATTGGCTGGGCCTGGCTCCCTAGTGGGTGGGCCTTGTTCCCAAGGTTTTTTTTGTTTAACCTTTATTTAACCAGGAAAAGCCAAATGAGAGCCAAAGTAAATTTTCCAAGGGAGACTTGGCCAAGAAGGCAGCAACAATCAATACATTACAGAATTAAAACATACAACAATACTATACAATTCAACAACATAATCCAGCCTAAAAAAAAGCATTTACACTCCTCTGTAACAGTCTCCCATCAAAATGTTAAATTCATTCAGTGGCACTAACATATCTAGATGAAGCATGGGTTGTAGACCATTCCATGCCTCTTGTGCACAAGACGAAAAGGCAGTCTTGCCTAATACTGTAAATGTCTTGGGGTTAAGTAGCAACCACCTAGCAGACCGGGTATGGTAACTGATGGTGGTGAAGGAGACCAGACTACAGAGGTAAAGAGGGAGTTTATCCAAAAGGCTTTGAAGATGAACACATACAAATGTGTAAAAAAAAAGAAGCTTTCTGCGCATATAACGTGAGTGGGCAAATGCCCTCCCAGCCCCACCCATGGCTACGCCCCTGCCCAGTTATGTGAAATCCATAGATAAGGGCCTAATGAATTTATTTCAATTGACTGATTTCCTTGTAAACTGTAACTCAGTAAAATAGTTGAAAATGTTGCATGTTGCGTTTATATTTTTGTTCAGTATAGTTTGAATGTATGGAATCAATTGTGAATTTCTGGATTTCGGGTAAACTTCTTTAAAGGACTGAATGATCTGAACATGTATCTGTGTGAGACCTCGTGAATGGTCTTGTGGTACCACCTTATTAATAGGCAGCGTGCAGTAGGATGTGTTGATCAGTTGATTGACAGGTGTAGGACTGTAGAATGATAAACGATCAAGTTAAAAAATATATGTTAACATTGTCAGAAATGGTACAAAAAGGTAGCACATCTTTGGTTCTTAAGGGTGTGTTCATTGTCATAGTGAAAACTGCAAATAATACTTCAAAGTAAATGTAGGCCTAATGAAAAATAATATAGTAACTCATATTTAAATGTAGCAATTCAACAACACACGCCATTTAGCCTGCGCATCTTTTACAGCATATCATTGCCTCATTGATCCAGTGGTTTGCAAGTGATTTACATTTTTCTAATGGTTGTCAATTCATTTAGGTCTTCTTTTTTTCACTGTGCTCATCTCTGTATGTCCTCTGCAACTATTTGCAATGTAACAGTTAGTCGTGAACGCTCTAGATAACATGTAAACTACCTAGCTAAGCAGCTCTGCTAGGGCGAGTAAAATGGTCAGAGTGAGGTGTGCTAGCTTGCTAGTTAGCTACACACAGTGTCGCCCCCACTTCCAACTGCTGTGTACCAGAGTCCTCCTTAGGACTAGCTGGCTAAGCTAGCACAGTGTCGCTGTCGTTAATGGAACTGCGGGAAAACAGTGCCCGACAGGCGGGGGCGAAGGACACTGTCTACCGGTGTACGTCTAGCTAGCTACCGTGTTGCCCCGCCCCTTTTTCTGTGGGGTTTATTGGCGGCTGGCATCCAACGTTATTGTGCATTAATGCCACCTATTGTACAGTTATTCTACGCTCTGGCACACTCAGATGAGAGTGCTCTGAAATTGGAGTAGATACCCAGAGTGAACGCAAGAGATATGCTAACAGGATAACAGTCGTTCAAGTTCTTGCTAGCTAACCAAATGACACCTGCATCTCTAGCTGTGTATAGCCACCGAAAAACAATATGAGGGTCATAAAGTCAGTCACTCACCCACTCTTCCAATGACATGACATGACCTCTTCTTAGCAGCTAGCTAGCTAGCTAATGTTAGGCTCTGTGTTTTTAGCTTGCTACATAAATAGATACGCTAGCCACGTTATGACTGACTTGTGATCATTGCCCTTGCTAGTTTGATTGTATTGATATTCCCAACCTTACAGTAGTTACATTCGTCAGTTTCTGTCCAAAATATGAAGTCATTGAAACTGAAATAGTGTATCCCGAATGGAGGCAGCAAACAATGCAGCATGCCAGCTGTGATTTACAACCTGATAGCAATATTTTTTGGACTACCCAATAAATGTTTTGGTGAATCATATTAATCATGCATTGAACTGCATCCATCTATTCTGCCAACAATGCCTTAGTGTACGTCATGGAATGTTGAGTCAAATAGAACATACAGTATTTTTAAAGCCTCTTATAAAGTTGATTTTGTAGCATAAACTAGGAATCTGATATTTTCTACATATATTATGATTGTCTGTTTGTTTCATATCTGCAAAGTAGTTAAAACGCTGTCAGTTCCACTTGAACTATAAGGCTGCGTTGAGACAATGACTTATCAATGACTCAAGCCCATCTCAGCTAATCCCTACCATTGTGACGCAGAGTTGTCATAATGCTTCAGCAATTGTACATTACACCAGGAGCGTCAGTAGACACAATATAAGTAACCTAATTTATGTCCCTTTAACTGCCCTGAACGCCTCAACTGATCTTACAGCTATTGTGTGCAGTAATCAGGTGCCTATGAACCAGATTTAAACTGTTAGCACTAAACCGGTGTGCCCTAGGAGGAAGTCCACTGTGAGCAGCTCACCCTGCACTAACATAAAGAACATGAGCACATCTACTGCTGCTAAAGCTTCCCAGTAAAGCAATGAAAGCAAGTAAGCATCCCAGAAGAAAAGTGCTAAAAATAGCCCACGTTAATATATGTAGCTTAAGAAACAAGGTTCATGAAATCAATAATTTGCTAGTAACAGATGACATTCATATTCTGACTATCTCTGAAACTCACTTAGATAATACCTTTGACGTTACAGTGGTAGCAATACAAGGTTATAACATTTATAGAAAATATAAAAATGCCAATGGTGGAGGCTCTTTATATTCAGAACCACATTCCTTTAAAGATTAGAGAGGATCTCATATCAAATACTGTTGAAGTAATATGGCTACAGGTTCATCTGCCTCACCTAAAGCCCATTCTGGTGGGAAGCTGCTATAGACCACCAAGTGCTAACAGTTAGTATCTGGATAACATATGTGAAATGCTTGATAATGTATGTGATATCAACAGAGAGGTATATTTTCTGGGTGATTTAAATATTGACTGGCTTTCATCAAGCTGCCCACTCAAGAAAAATCTTCAAACTGTAACCAGTGCCTGCAACCTGGTTCAGGTTATCAGTCAACCTACCAGGGTAGTTACAAACAGCACAGGAATGAAATCATCAACATGTATTGATCACATCTTTACTAATGCTGTCACGTCCTGACCAGTATAGGGGTTATTGGTTATGGTAGTTTGGTCAGGACGTGGCAGAGGGTATTTGTTTTATATGGTTCGGGGGGGTTATGTGTATGTAGAGGGGTATTGTATTTATGTGTTCCGGGGGTTTTTGGTGTATGTTCTTGTTTTGGGTTTCTAGGTTTTCTAGGTTTTGTATTTCTTTGTTGGCCTGGTGTGGCTCTCAATCAGGAACAGCTGTACATCGTTGTTCCTGATTGGGAGTCATACTTAGGGAGCTTGTTTTCACCTGTCTCATTGTGGGTAGTTGTATTTTGCACTGCTGTTATTTATAGCCTGTGAAACTGACGTTCTGTTGTTCTTTGTTTCTTGTTCACTTTAATTAAATAAAATAATAATGATGAGCACGCAACCCACTGCGCCTTGGTCCCCTTCTCTCTTCAACGACGGCCATTACAAATGCTGCAGAAATTTGCTTGAAAGCAGTATCCAGATCCATCGGATGTATCTAGGAAAACCAAAGTTCCAAAGGCTGGGCCTAATATATTGTACAAGAGGTCATACAAGACGTTTTGTAGTGATTCCTATATTACTGATGTAAAGAATATCTGTTGTTCCGTGGTGTGTAATGAGGAGCAAACAGACACAGCACTTGACACATTTATGAAATTGCTTATTCCAGTTGCTAATAAGCATGCACCCATTAAGAAAATGACTGTAAAAACTGTTAAATCCCCGTGGATTGATGAGGAATTGAGAAGTTGTATGGTTGAGAGGGATGAGGCAAAAGGAATGGCTGCACAACCAATTGGCAAACTTATTGCAAATTGAGAAATCATGTAACTAAACTGTATAAAAAGAAGAAGAAACTACACTATGAAACCAAGATAAATGAAATAAAGAATGACAGTAAAAAGCTTTGGACTACCTTAAATGAAATTCTGGGAAAAAAGACAAACTCAGCTCCATCATTCATTGAAACAGATGGCTCATTCATCACAATACCAACTGATATTGCCAACTACTTTCATGTTTTTTTTCATTGGCAAAGATTAGCAAATCTAGGCATAACAGGCCAGCAACAAATGCTGACACTACACATCCAAGTATATCTGACCAAATTATGGAAGACAAGCATTGTAATTTTAAATTATGTGAAGTTAGTGTGGAAGAGGTGAAAAAACTATTGTTGTCTATCAATAATGACAAGCCACCAGGTCTGACAACTTGGATGGAAAATTACTGAGGATAATAGCGGACAATATTGCCACATCTTCAATTTAAGCCTATAAGATAGTGTGTGCCCTCAGGCTTGGAGGGAAGCAAAAGTCATTCTGCAACCTAAGAATAGTAAAGACCCCTTTACAGGCTCAAATAGTGGACCAATCAGCCTGTTACCAACCATTAGTAAACTTAAAAAAAAAATGGTGTTTGACCAGATACAATGCTATTTTATAGTAAACAAATTGACAACAAACTTCCAGCATGCTTACAGAGAAGGACATTCAACAAGCACAGCACTTACACAAATGACTGATGATTGGCTGAGATAAATTTATGATAAAAAGATTGTGGGGGATGTTTTGTTAGACTTCAGTGCAGCCTTTGACATTATCGATCATAGTCTGCTGCTGGCAAAACTTATGTGTTATGGATTCATACCCATGCTATATTGTGGATCAAGAGTTACCTGTCTAACAGAACACAGAGGGTGTTCTTTAATGGAAGCCTCTCCAACATAATCCAGGTAGAATCAGGAATTCCCCAAGGCAGCTGTCTAGGCCCATTACTTTTTTCAATCTTTACTAATGAATTGCCACTGGCTTTGAGGAAAGCCAAAGTGTCTATGTATGCGGATGACTCAACACTATACATGTTTTTTAACATTTTTTATTTCACCTAATATTTAGGACTAACTTATTCCTTGCCACCCACTCTGATACCAACTGCAACTCTTTGTTAAGTGTTGCAGTCATTTCAGCCAGCTACTACAGCGACTGAAATGACTGCAACACTTAACAAAGAGTTGCAGTTAGTTTCAGAGTGGGTGGCAAGGAGTAAGTTAGTCCTAAATATTTCTAAAACTAAAAGCATTGTATTTGGGACAAATCATTCACTAAACCCTAAACGTCATACTAAATCTTGTAATAAATAATGTGGAAATTGAGCAAGTTGAGGTGACTAAACTGCTTGGAGTTACCCTCGATTGTAAACTGTCATGGTCAAAACATATTGATACAACAGTAGCTAAGATGAGGAGAAGTATGTCTGATAAGGTGCTGCTCTACCTTCTTGACAGCACTGTCAACAAGGCAGGTCCTACAGGCTGTAGTTTTGTTGCACCTGGACTACTGTTTAGTCATGTGGTCAGGTGCCACAAAAAAGGACTTAGTAATAGCACAAAATTGCAATTGGTTCAGAACAGGGAAGCACGGCTGGCCCTTGGATGTACACAGAGAGCTAATATTAATCATATGCATGTCATACTCTACTGGCTCAAAGTGGAGGAGAGATTGAGTTCATCACTGCTTGTATTTATGAGAGGTGAGATTTATGTTGAATGCACCAAGCTGTCTGTTTGAACTACTGGCACACAGCTCGGACATCCATGCATATCCCACAAGACATGCCACAAGAGGTGTCTTCACAGTCCCCAAGTCCAGAAAAGACTATGGAAGGCGCACAGTACTAAATAGAGCCATGACTACACGGAACTCTATTCCACATCAAGTAACTCACGCAAGCAGCAAAATTAGATTTAAAAAACAGATAAAAAAACACCTTATGGAACAGCGGGGACTTTGAAGCAACACAAACACAGGCGCATACACACACACACACACACACACACACACACACACACACACACACACGCGCGCGCGCGCGATAGCATACGCACTATACACACACGCACACATGGATGCAATTGCGGCCCACAATTCGGGGCATTCCTGCAAGAAGGGGCAGGGGCGACAATGGTAGCTAGCTAGCTGTACACCGGAAGACAGTGTCCTTTAACTAATTATGACAATTTATTAGCTACGCTATCCTTACGAAGCGCATAGCATATCATTACAGCAGTATGTACCAGTATGTTAGCTAGCTACCTAATGTTAGTGGCTACTAATACATCGAACTTGCCAGGCAGTATATTAAATATATGCTAACTACCCAACATTTATTGACTTGATTTGCACTCTGAGTGCAATAGTATATAGTGTGTAGTATATACTCATTAAGTATGTAGTATACATTATGTTAGTATTGTTATTCGAACACAGCTACAAATTATTTCAGCCATTAGCTAGCTAGAGCCAGACAACAACAGCTGACCTTGAAACAGAAACTAGCTAACATTAGCTAGCTCACGTCCAAAAGCCAGTCCTACATTTTCCAACAAAACATAGGTTGCTAGCTAACGTATATCAGTTCAAATCCAACACCAAACTTTGGGCAAATTGTCACGTTGTTACAATGCATGCAATGGGCTTTTGCAACACTAGCTAGCTACTCCATAGTCAAAGCTAAGGTAAGTGTTAGCCACATTTCACTGTCAGACAAGACACAACTCAAACTGCTGAAAAAACAAATAGCTAACTAACATTATAGCTATGTAAACAGTGCATCTGTTGTGCACTGACTGCAGTGTGCAAATGCATGCTTGCTAGCATCAGAGAAACTCAGTTTCTAACATCCATAACAAATTCCAGTACGCTCCTTATCCTGTCTTGACATTTTTATCCAAATATGTGCTGATCAACAGTGTCAAACTAACAACTCTGCCATGTGTCGGAAATTTCCGTGCACAGCCACTCTAGGGGTGGGGGGAAGGGGGCTAATACCCCCCCAAACCTATATCAATGTATAAGATGCATAATTCTGCTAAAACAAGATGTAAAAGGCATAAGAAAGACACGGCTCTACTGTACA
This sequence comes from Salmo trutta, assembly GCF_901001165.1. Classification (NCBI taxonomy): domain Eukaryota; kingdom Metazoa; phylum Chordata; class Actinopteri; order Salmoniformes; family Salmonidae; genus Salmo; species Salmo trutta. The sequence continues at coordinate 38,752,736 of NC_042959.1, forward strand.
TGTGGTTATCTTTGTTTACTCTCTATGGCTGAGTTATATGACCTTCAACTTAAAACCATTTTCATTTACTTTGCTTTAAATGGGAATTGAGTCATATTTTACAATGTAAGACTATGACTGCAGACAATTACTTTTGACTATCCATGGTAAATTCTACACATACTTTAAGACACTACATGACCAAATGTATGTGGACACCTGCTTGTCAAACATCTCATTCCAAAATCATGGGCATTAATATGGAGTTGGTCCCCCCTTTCCTGCTATAACAGCTTCCACTCTTCTGGGAAGGCTTTCCACTTGATGTTGGAACATTGCTGCGGGGACTTGCTTCCATTCAGCCACAAGAGCATTAGTGAGGTTGGGCACTGATGTTGGGCGATTAGGCCTGGCTCGCAGTCGGCGTTCCAATTTATCCCAAAAAGTGTTCGATGGGGTTGAGGTCAGGGCAATGTGCAGGCCAGTCAAGTTCTTTCACACCGATCTCGACAAACCATTTCTGTATGGACCTCGCGTTGTGCACAGGGGCATTGTCATGCTGAAACAGGAACGTGCCTTCGCCAAACTGCTGGAAGCACAGAATCGTCCAGAATGTCATTGCATGCTATAGCGTTAAGATATCCATTCACTGGAACTAAAGGGCCTAGCCCAAACCATGAAAAACAACCCCAGATCATTATTACTCCTCCACAAACTTTATAGTTGGCACTATGCATTCGGGCAGGTAGCGTTCTCCAAACCCAGATTCGTCCGTTGGACTGCCAGATGGTAAAGCGTGATTCATCACTCCAGAGAATGAGTTTCCACTGCTTCAAAGTCAAATGGCGGCAAGCTTTACACCACTCCAGACGACACTTGGCATTGCGCATTGTGATCTTAGGCTTGCTTGCTTAGGCTGCTCGGCCAAGGAAACCCATTTCATGTAGCTCCCGACAGCAGTTCTTGTGCTGACTTTGCTTCCAGAGGCAGTTTGGAACTCGGTAGTGGGTGTTGCAACCGTGGACAGACGATTTTTACGTGCTTCAGCACTCGGCGGTCCTGTTCTGTGAGCTTGTGTGGCCTACCACTTCACGGCTAAGCCGTTGTGGCTCCAAGGTCGTTCCACTACACAATAACAGAACTTACAGTTAACCGGGGTAGTAGCAGGACAGAAATTTGACGAACTGACTTGTTGGAAAGGTGGCATCCTATGTCTGTGCCATGTTGAAAGTCACTGAGCTTTTCAGTATGGTCCATTCTACTGCTAATGTTTGTCTATGGCGATTGCATGGCTACTGGTGTGGTTAAAATAGCCAAATATGAAGGGATGTCCACATACTTTTAAATATACAGTGCATTCGGAAAGAATTCAGACCCCTTGACTTTTTACACATTTTTTTACATTAGAGATATTTCATTTTTTTTGCAAGCTTAAAAAAATAAGAAAACTGAAATACCTTATTTACATAAGTATTCAGACCCTTGCTATGAGACTCAAAATTGAGCTCAGGTGCATCCTGTTTCCATTGATCATCCTTGAGATGTTTCTACAACTTGATTGGAGTCCACCTGTGGTAAATTCAATTGATTGGACATGATTTTGAAAGGCGCACACCTGTCTATATAAAGTCCCAAAGTTGACAGTGCATGTCAGCGCAAACACCAAGCCATGATGTCGAAGGAATTGTCCATAGCGCTCTGAGACAGGATTGGGTCGAGGCACAGATCTGGGGAAGGGTACCAAAACATTTCTGCAACATTGAAGGTCCCCAAGAACAGTGGCCTCTATCATTCTTAAATGGAAGAAGTTTGGAACCACCAAGATCCTTCCTAGAGCTGACCACCTAGCCAATCTCAGCAAACGAGGGAGAAGGGCCTTGGTCAGAGAGGTGACCAAGACCTTGATGGTCACTCTGACAGAGCTTCAGAGTTCCTCTGTGAAGATGGGAGAACCTTCCAGAAGGACAACCATCTCTGCAGCACTCCACCAATCAGGCCTTTATGGTAGAGTAGCTAGACAGAAGCCACTTATCAGTAAAAGGCACATGACAGCCCTTTTAGAATGTGCCAAAAAAGGCACCTAAAGGACTCTCAGGCCATAAGAAACAATATTGTCTGGTCTGATTGAAAATGTTGTCTTGAATGCCAAGCGTCATGTCTGGAGGAAACCTGGCACACTCCCTACGGTGAAGCATGGTGGTGGCAGTGTCATGCTGTGGAGATGTTTTTCAGCGGCATGGACTGGGAGACTATTCAGAATCGAGGGAAAGATGAACGGATCAAAGTACAGAGAGGTCCTTGATGAAAACCTGCTCCAGAGCGCTCAGGACCTCAGACTGGGGCAAAGGTTCACCTTCCAACAGGACAATGACACTAAGCACACAGCCAAGACAACCCATGAGCGGTTTCGGGACAAGAATGTCCTTGAGTGGCCCGACCAGAGCACGGACTTGAACCCGATCGAACATCTCAGGAGTGCTCCCGAGTGGCACAGGACGGCGCAGGAGGGCTCACGAGTGGCCCAGCGGTTTAAGGCACTGCAACTGTGTGCAAGAGGTGTCACTACAGTCCCTGGTTCAAATCCAGGCTGTATCACATCCGGCCATGATTGGGAGTCCCATAGGGCGGTGCACAATTGGCACAGCGTTGTCCGGGTTTGGCCCGGGGTAGGCCCACCAATGGCTGTGCCCCTGCCCAGTCATGTGAAATCCATAGATAAGGGCCTAATGAATTTATTTCAATTGACTGATTTCCTTATATGAACTGTAACTCGCCAAAATGCATGTTGCAATTATATCTTTATTCAGAATATATCAGGCTTTGCATGTGGAAATGTTGTATAATGCACCTTTAAAGAGCGACTGCCCCGAAAAACCAACTAACTGTTACATCGATATGCGCAGAAACATTTATTGATGTGTCAAAATTGACTACAAAGTATAAATAGGATAATTTTGCTCATAAAGTCATTCTTGTCAAAAAGTTTGGAACCTCAGTGCGTCACAACGAGTAACTAAAGGTTGGGTTTGGATTACAATATTGTAAACAAATCATTCTCCCTTTTGCCAAGCTCCACGTGCAAATCGCCCCTCTACCCACTTCGCCACCCCTTCCCTTGCCTCCCTCCGCAAGGCAATCAAACAAGCTAAGCATCAGTATAGAGACAAAGTAGAGTCGCAATTCAACGACAGACACCAGCCCGTCGCGGACACTGAAGCCTTGCTCCCAGACAAACTAAACTTCTTTGCTTGCTTTGAGGACAATACAGTGCCACTGACATGGCCCGCTACCAAAACCTGCGGGCTCTCCTTCACCGCAGCCAACGTGAGTAAAACATTTAAACGTGTTAACCCTCGCAAGGCTGCCGGCCCAGACGGCATCCCTAGCCGCATCCTAAGAGCATGCGCAGACCAGCTGGCTAGTGTGATTACAGACATAATCAATGAATCCCTATCCCAGTCTGCTGATCCCACATGCTTCAAGGGGGCCACCATTGTTCTTGTTCCCAAGAAAGCTAAGGTAACTGAGCTAAACGCCTTGTAGCACTCACTTTCGTCATCATGAAGTGCTTTGAGAGACTAGTCAAGGATCATGTCTAGAGGTCGACCGATTATGATTTTTCAATGCCGATACCGATACCGATTATTGGATGACCCCGCACAAAAAGCCGATACCGATTAATCGGCCGATTTTTTTTGTTTGTTTCTTTATTTGTAATAATGACAATTACAACAATACTGAATGAACACTTATTTTAACTTAATATAATACATCAATAAAACCAATTTAGCCTCAAATAAATAATGAAACATGTTCAATTTGGTTTAAATAATGCAAAAACAAAGTGTTGGAGAAGAAAGTAAAAGTGCAATATGTGCCATGTAAAAAAGCTAACGTTTAAGTTCCTTGCTCAGAACATGAGAACATATGAAAGCTGGTGGTTCCTTTTAACATGAGTCTTCAATATTTCCAGGTAAGACGTTTTAGGTTGTAGTTATTATAGGAATTATAGGACTATTTCTCTCTATATACGATTTGTATTTCATATAACTTTGACTATTGGATGTTCTTATAGGCACTTTAGTATTGACAGTGTAACAGTATAGCTTCCGTTCCTCTCCTCGCTCCTACCTGGGCTTGAACCAGGAACACATCGACAACAGTCACCCTCGAAGCAGCGTTCACCATGTAGAGCAAGGGGAAACAACTACTCCAAGTCTCAGAGCGAGTGACGTTTGAAAGGCTATTAGCGCGCACCCGGCAACTAGCTAGCCATTTTACATCGGTTACACCAGCCAAATCTTGGGAGTTGACAGACTTGAAGTCATAAACAGCGCAATCCATTGCGAAGGGCTGTTTGAATGAATGCTTACGAGCCTGCTGCTGCCTACCATCGCTCAGTCAGACTGCTCTATCAAATCATAGACTTAATTATAACATAATAACACACAGAAATACGAGCCTTAGGTCATTAATATGGTCGAATCCGGAAACTATCATCTCGAAAACAAAACGTTATTCCTGTTACATTGCACAACCTTCAATGTTATGTCATAATTACGTAGAATTCTGGCAAATTAGTTCGCAACGAGCCAGGCGGCCCAAACTGTTGCATATACCCTGACTGCGTGCAATGAACGCAAAATGACACAATTTCACCTGGTTAATATTGCCTGCTAACCTGGATTTCTTTTAGCTAAATATGCAGGTTTAAAAATATATATACTGCTCAAAAAAATAAAGGGAACACTTAAACAACACATCCTAGATCTGAATGAAAGAAATAATCTTATTAAATACTTTTTCTTTACATAGTTGAATGTGCTGACAACAAAATCACACAAAAATAATCAATGGAAATCCAATTTATCAACCCATGGAGGTCTGGATTTGGAGTCACACTCAAAATTAAAGTGGAAAACCACACTACAGGCTGATCCAACTTTGATGTAATGTCCTTAAAACAAGTCAAAATGAGGCTCAGTAGTGTGTGTGGCCTCCACGTGCCTGTATGACCTCCCTACAATGCCTGGGCATGCTCCTGATGAGGTGGCGGATGGTCTCCTGAGGGATCTCCTCCCAGACCTGGACTAAAGCATCCGCCAACTCCTGGAGAGTCTGTGGTGCAACGTGGCATTGGTGGATGGAGCAAGACATGATGTCCCAGATGTGCTCAATTGGATTCAGGTCTGGGGAACGGGCGGGCCAGTCCATAGCATCAATGCCTTCCTCTTGCAGGAACTGCTGACACACTCCAGCCACATGAGGTCTAGCATTGTCTTGCATTAGGAGGAACCCAGGGCCAACCGCACCAGCATATGGTCTCACAAGGGGTCTGAGGATCTCATCTCGGTACCTAATGGCAGTCAGGCTACCTCTGGCGAGCACATGGAGGGCTGTGCGGCCCCCCAAAGAAATGCCACCCCACACCATGACTGACCCACCGCCAAACCGGTCATGCTGGAGGATGTTGCAAGCAGCAGAACGTTCTCCACGGCGTCTCCAGACTCTGTCACGTCTGTCACGTGCTCAGTGTGAACCTGCTTTCATCTGTGAAGAGCACAGGGCGCCAGTGGCGAATTTGCCAATCTTGGTGTTCTCTGGCAAATGCCAAACATCCTGCACAGTGTTGGGCTGTAAGCACAACCCCCACCTGTGGACGTCGGGTCCTCATACCACCCTCATGGAGTCTGTTTCTGACCGTTTGAGCAGACACATGCACATTTGTGGCCTGCTGGAGGTCATTTTGCAGGGCTCTGGCAGTGCTCCCCCTGCTCCTCCTTGCACAAAGTCGGAGGTAGCGGTCCTGCTGCTGGGTTGTTGCCCTCCTACGGCCTCCTCAACGTCTCCTGATGTACTGGCCTGTCTCCTGGTAGCGCCTCCATACTCTGGACACTACGCTGACAGACACAGCAAACCTTCTTGCCACAGCTCGCATTGATGTACCATCCTGGATGAGCTGCACTACCTGAGCCACTTGTGTGGGTTGTAGACTCCGTCTCATGCTACCACTAGAGTGAAAGCACCGCCAGCATTCAAAAGTGACCAAAACATCAGCCAGGAAGCATAGGAACTGAGAAGTGGTCTGTGGTCCACCTGCAGAACCACTCCTTTATTGGGGGTGTCTTGCTATTTGCCTATAACTTCCACCTGTTGTCTATTCCATTTGCACAACAGCATGTGAAATGTATTGTCAATCAGTGTTGCTTCCTAAGTGGTCAGTTTGATTTCACAGAAGTGTGATTGACTTGGAGTTACATTGTGTTGTTTAGGTGTTCCCTTTATTTTTTTGAGCAGTGTACTTCTGTGTATTGATTTTAAGAAAGGCATTGGTGTTTATGGTTAGGTACAGTCGTGCAATGATTGTGCTTTTTCCGCAAATGCGCTTTTGTGAAATCATCCCCATTTGGCGAAGTCGGCTGTCTTTGTTAGGAAGAAACAGTTTTCACAGTTCGCAACGAGCCAGGCGGCCCAAACTGCTGCATATACCCTGACTCTGTTTGCAAGAGAAATTCATGTTAGCAGGCAAAAGAAATTCATGTTAGCAGGCAATATTAACTACATATGCAGGTTTAAAAATATATACTTGTGTATTGACTTTCAGAAAGGCATTGATGTTTATGGTTGGAGCAACGTGTACCTAAGCGATTATATGCAATGCAGGACAGGCTAGATAAACTAGTAATATCATCAACCATGTGTAGTTAACTAGTGATTATGATTGATTGTTTTTTATAAGATAAGTTTAATGCTAGCTAGCAACTTACCTTGGCTTCTTACTGCATTCGCGTAACAGGCAGGCTCCTCGTGGAGTGCAATGTAAAGCAGGTGGTTAGAGCGTTGGACTAGTTAACCGTAAGGTTGCAAGACTGAATCCCTGAGCTGACAAGGTAAAAATCTGTCGTTCTGCCCCTGAACAAGGCAGTTAACCCACCGTTCCTAGGCCGTCATTGAAAATAAGAATGTGTTCTTAACTGACTTGCCTAGTTAAATAAAGGTCAAAAAATAAAAAATAAAACGGCCAAATCGGCGTCCAAAAATACCGATTTCTGATTGTTATGAAAACTTGAAATCGGCCCTAATTAATCGGGCATTCCGATTAATCGGTCGACCTCTAATCATGTCACCTCCACCCTATCTGACACCCTAGACCCACCCTAATTTGCTTACTACCCCAATAGGTCCACAGACGACGCAGTCACACTGCACACTGCCCTAACCCATCTGAACAAGAGGAATACCTATGTAAGAATGCTGTTCATCGATTACAGCTCAGCATTTAACACCATAGTACCCTCTAAACTCGTCATTAAGCTCGAGACCCTGGGTCTCGACCCCGCCCTGTGAAAGTGGGTCCTGGACCTTCTAACGGGCCGCCCCCAGGTGGTGAGGGTAGGAAACAACATCTCCACCCCGCTGATCCTCAACACTGGGGCCCCACAAGGGTGCGTTCTCAGCCCTCTCCTGTACTCCCTGTTCATCCATGACTGCGTGGCCATGCACGCCTCCAACTCAATCATCAAGTTTGCAGACGACACTACAATGGTAGGCTTGATTACCAACAACGACGAGACGGCCTATAGGGAGGAGGTGAGGGCCCTCGCAGTGTGGTGTCAGGAAAATAAGCTCACACTCAACGTCAGCAATACAAAGGAGATGATCGTGGACTTCAGGAAACAGCAGAGGGAGCAGCCCCCTATCCACATTGACGGATTTGTAGTGGAGAGGGTGGAAAGTTAAGTTCCTCGGCGTACACATCACGGACAAATTGAAATGGTCCACTCACACAGACAGCGTGGTGAAGAAGGCACAACAGCGCCTCTTCAACCTCAGGAGGCTAAAGAAATTTGGCTTGTCACCAAAAACACTCACAAACTTTTACAGATGCACAATCGATAGCATCCTGTCGGGCTGTATCACCGCCTGATACAGCAACTGCTCTCCCACAACCGCAAGGCTCTCCATAGGGTAGTGAGGTCTGCACAACGCATCACCGGGGGCAAACTACCTGCCCTCCAGGACACCTACACCACCTGATGTCACAGGAAGGCCAAAAAGGTCATCAAGGACAACAACCACCCGAGCCACTGCCTGTTCACCCCGCTAACATCCAGAAGGTGAGGTCAGTACAGGTGCATCAAAGCTGGGACCGAGAGACTGAAAAACAGCTTCTATCTCAAGGGCATCAGACTGTTAAACAGCCATCACTAACATTGAGTGGCTGCTGCCAACATACTGACTCAAATCTCTAGCCACTTTAATAATTAAAAAATGGATGCAATAAATGTATCACTAGTCACTTTAAACAATGCCACTTTATATATACCGTATTTGAAAAGTTTTATAAAAAAAATACGCAGTTTGATAAACTATTAGGCTAATTCCCCAGCCAAGCAGATACAACTGGTAGAGTAATTTTAGTTATGAAGTGAATTAGCAAACAGCTTGGTCCTTAATTTAGAACAAAATGCAATTGACCACTTGGCTGTCTATTATATCACCCTGTCACAAGCCCTCCCAGTCAACATCACCTTAAAAGATTTCCTGCTGCAGTTGTTCGGGAGATGTCCAGTTTGCAGCCGAACATGCAGCATAGAGAAGACCAGCAAGGAGACCCTCATCATCATCATGCAGACATGCCCTCACTGTGTGCATTCTTATGAATGGAACAGTCAGCAACATGTTGCAAGTCTCTGGCCAACAACCTTCACCTGTCTATGGTAACAGCTTTCACAAGCTCATCAGATCTACAAATACAGAATGTAACCCACTTCATTACTTTGATACATTTGATGACCCAATTGTGAAACTTTATGTACATTTATGTAAACTGACATTATTTGTTGCGTCTTTTCTTCTTAAATGCATATCATGTCCAGGGCGTAACCTACAGTGAGGGAAAAAAGTATTTGATCCCCTGCTGATTTTGAACGTTTGCCCACTGACAAAGAAATGATCAGTCTATAATTGTAATGGTAGGTTTATTTGAACAGTGAGAGACAGAATAACAACAAAATAATCCCGAAAAACGCATGTCAAAAATGTTATAAAATGATTTGCATTTTAATGAGGGAAATAAGTATTTGACCCCCTCTCAATCAGAAAGATGCCTGGCTCCCAGGTGTCTTTTATACAGGTAACGAGCTGAGATTAGGAGCACATTCTTAAAGGGAGTGCTCCTAATCTCAGTTTGTTACCTGTATAAAAGACACCTGTCCACAGAAGCAATCAGTCAGATTCCAAACTCTCCACCATGGCCAAGACCAAAGAGCTCTCCAAGGATGTCAGGGACAAGATTGTAGACCTATACAAGGCTGGAATGGGCTACAAGACCATCGCCAAGCAGCTTGGTGAGAAGGTGACAACAGTTAGTGCGATTATTCGCAAATGGAAGAAACACAAAAGAACTGTCAATCTCCCTCGGCCTGGGGCTCCATGCAAGATCTCACCTCGTGGAGTTGCAATGATCATGAGAACGGTGAGGAATCAGCCCAGACTACACGGGAGGATCTTGTCAATGATCTCAAGGCAGTTGGGACCATAGTCACCAAGAAAACAATTGGTAACACACTACGCCGTGAAGGACTGAAATCCTGCAGCGCCCGCAAGGTCCCCCTGCTCAAGAAAGCACATATACATGCCCGTCTGAAGTTTGCCAATGAACATCTGAATGATTCAGAGGACAACTGGGTGAAAGTGTTGTGGTCAGATGAGACCAAAATTGAGCTCTTTGGCATCAACTCAACTCGCTGTGTTTGGAGGAGGAGGAATGCTGCCTATGACCCTAAGAACACCATCCCCACCCCCAAACATGGAGGTGGAAACATTATGCTTTGGGGGTGTTTTTCTGCTAAGGGGACAGGACAACTTCACCGCATCAAAGGGACGATGGACAGGGCCATGTACCGTCAAATCTTGGGTGAGAACCTCCTTCCCTCAGCCAGGGCATTGAAAATGGGTCGTTGATGGGTATTCCAGCATGACAATGACCTAAAACACACGGCCAAGGCAACAAAGGAGTGGCTCAAGAAGAAGCACATTAAGGTCCTGGAGTGGCCTAGCCAGTCTCCAGACCTTAATCCCATAGAAAATCTGTGGAGGGAGCTGAAAGTTCGAGTTGCCAAACGTCAGCCTCGAAACCTTCATGACTTGGAGAAGATCTGCAAAGAGGAGTGGGAAAAAATCCCTCCTGAGATGTGTACAAACCTGGTGGCCAACTACAAGAAATGTCTGACCTCTGTGATTGCCAACAAGGGTTTTGCCACCAAGTACTAAGTCATGTTTTGCAGAGGGGTCAAATACTTATTTTCCTCATTAAAATGCAAATAATTTTATAACATTTTTGACATTTGTTTTTCTGGATTTTTTTGTTGTTATTCTGTCTCTCACTGTTCAAATAAACCTACCATTAAAATTATAGACTGATCATTTCTTTGTCAGTGGGCAAACGTACAAAATCAGCAGGGGATCAAATACTTTTTTCCCTCACTGTAGCCTGGTGGAATCAGCCTGATCGCTGTGTTCACCATTCTATTGAATTTTATGATATCAGAAGTGAAATATAAAAGGTGAATGCAACGATCAGGTTGGTTCCACTGGGCTAATCATAACCACCATTGATAATGGGGCTCTGGCAAAGACCTTACCTCCAGCATCACCTCTTGCCTCCTCACCAACAGTCGTCAATGAGGAGAACAGAATTAGGTAGGTTTAGTCTGACTTGTTCAAACTTCAACATAGTATATGTTTTTGTGTGAGATATCACCTATTCCTAACTGCCTTTGGTTATAAAACAGTGACTGTGTGTATGTGTTCACAGAAACATGTATCGAGCCAGCACATGGAGACTTGCAAGATAATGTGATGAAGTCCAGACTGAATGACAGGCCTGGCACTTGGCATTACAATTTTACTAGACACAACTTTTACTTGTATTGTCTTTTTTTATTACTGAATTGAATGGTATCAGTAAATATGGGGAGGGAGAAACTTGAGAAGGTTTGAATCTTAAGCAAACTGCATACACATTGTTTGAAGTTTAATAGACCCAACATAGCTGCTGTTGTAGGCCAAAACTGGGTGCTGGAAAACTTTGATGGAGCATGGGTAGAGCAGGAATTGTGGTGCTCATGTGAATTTCCTTTCTTTTTCGGCTTCAGACCAATGCCTACTTCTAACATAAAACATAGTTTTTTGTTTTTAATATACCATGGCCTTAGGGTTTCATGTTACTAGTGTACAACTTTGGACCTAACAGCTCTTTAGACTCTACTATGAAAACAGAGCAGGCCAATATGGAGGTTGTTGGCTCTCTTGCCTGGCCGTTTGTTGAGCTTAATGCCCTAGTGTGTCTGTACATTCATTACTTTCCTCAGCGCTGGCTGTGGTAACGATACCCAGAAAAGCCTGTACTGCAGAAAGAGAGAGAGAAAGGAAAGGAAGTGTCAGGACGAGTAACGATTGTGATTGGATGACCTTTCTGCTTTATCTCTCTGTCAACAGCAGCTTCTGGCCAGGTCACTGTTGATAATTTACATTTTGATTCAATATACAACATGTACAGTATGAATCTTGAAGACAGCAGGAAATAACATCTAAAGGGGCGCAGGAAAAAAGCTCTACATCATTTTAATTGAACATTTCAAAACCATTTTCTGCTCTGAGTCAAATGGTACTCCAGAGGAATGTTCTGATAAATAAAAGGAACTGACTGTTATGATTTGGCATCAACATTATTTCTCTTTTATTCAGGGAAGGATATTGGGGGCACACAGTCTTCATCGGAGAGAAAATAACTAACATAGCCAGAGTGACTGTGCCCTATAAAACGTGGCCTTTACAATGCCCAGATGCCTGACAAGCCTAACTGTCACAAGCCTAACTGTCACAAACCTAACTGTCAGCTCACTTCAAGGGAGTTCAATTACTTTTCATGTCTCGGGAAGGTGAGAGCTCTACTGGACGGGCGCTTAGAGACAATTAACAAAAACTGGATGGATTTTAATGAGCCAAAGCCCTATTCTGTCACTAATTCCCCCAGTGTACCTCCATATTAGCAGAACATTTTAATTAGGCACAACCCAATAGCCCCTTTTTTGTCTTGACCTCTAAATATGTCTTTCCTCTACTGAGGAAAAATACCTTGAGGTCAGCTAATATAGCAGGGCTTAGCTTTCTGCGAAACAGGCCTGTGTGACCAGTGGGTTTCGGAGAATGCCCCTGGTCTAATTGAGTTTTCAAGGAGCACTTATCCTCTAAGAGTATAGGTCCTGGAGTATACATCAAATTATTTCCCCCTTCTGCTCCACACCGAGGCTCACACATACATGGTGCTGTTGCCCAAGCAAGCCCCAGATAAAGCCTGAAAAACATCCAGCCAGTGGCAGCCTGGCATGCCAGCATGTACGCTTATCTCCAGACAAAAATATGTATTTCTTTAAGATGGAGAGTGTATCATAGCATAGCTCTCTCCTCTTAATCTTATGACCATAGTACAGTACCAGACACTACCATAAATATCTGGAAGATCAGACACAGGGCTTAGCCTCTCAGAAACCTTCCATCTCCATCTGGCGGTCCTCTCCTGAGAGAGATATACTATAGCAGAGGATTTTATCTCAATATTCTTTCAATATAAGTGGATGATTATTTAATACAGTCCCTTCCTCAGTTCTACTATGGAAGGCAATATATTATACTTGAACTTGGCTGTCAGTCCTCGTTCATTCCATCAGTGTTGCTCCACTGCAGTTCATCACATGGATCTGCTCACAGCAGTGAGAGAGAAGGAAGAGTAAGTGAACATGCACACCAATGTACAGGAAATCATTCTGCAATTTCCTGGATGCATATCGGGAGTAAATGTGGTTTAGTGTGCGGTGACTGTCAGGTCAGGAAGGGGCAGGTTGGTTGTTGGTAGAGAGGGGCATGAAATCAATGTTTGACTGCAGAGTGTTTTGGATGAACGATACACACGTGACCACTGATTTACACTCTGAGAAAAAACTACAGAGCTGCAAAAATGATCAAATAAATTCCCATTGTAACTATACACTGATAGGAAATGTTTCCAGTAGTGGTGCGTGGGTAAAATCACTGGGGAAGCCAAGCCCCCAAAGATTATAATATTACAACCTACTGTATGTGTTGTGATAATTGTGTTGTTGTGCAACCATGATATATATAGGCCTAAGGCCGAGATAATAAGAAGACACAGTGGCAAAATAAATTCAACCACACCTTTGTTTCAACACAACCGAAGAGCATACTCTGTCGGGTAAAGTCCACAAAGCATATTGTGGTCAAGCAAATTAATGTTTCCAACATTTTCAGACTACTAACTATTGATTTAGAACCATGGAGAGTTACCGCAAGTTGCAAAGAAAACAGGAGCTGCCTCCATAATTCCAGCACCATTACAACTTTAACATTTCAACATCATCAAATAACCTATGCTTAGTCTAATACAATGACAACTAAAATATACGAAAAACAATTTAGTCCAATCAACGTAAGCTAAATATCATGTGGCTGTCAACGGTTCTGATTTCTGTGTGTGTGCTTGTGTTCGTGCTCGTAGAAAAAATATGTTGACTCACCCTACTTTTAGAGAAACGCCAATGCCATCCTCCTCTATTTCATGTTGACGAAACGGTCTATGACTCTCTCATACAGTACACGCTTTTATTTTTTGTTGTCCTAGGCTATCTGGCTAAAATGCTTGCTCGCTAGCCTAACTTCCTTTCATGGGCAACGTTAGCTAGTTAACATCAGCTTTCTACATCTAGCTCCATATTCAACTTCCATCCTCTCAGGCCAAGGGCACAATGTATGGATTTATGGTTGGATCAGAACCACTGTTATAATCATTGGCCAGTATGGAGAATTAAGTAAAGCCACAAGTCCAAATCCCTATCTCTGAATGCACAGAGATAACGTGATGAGATCCTGAGGCCCATTTTCGTGCCATTCATCCGCTGCCATCACCTCATGTTTCAGCATGATAATGCACAATTCCTGGAAGCTGAAAATGTCCCAGTTCTTCCATGGCCTGCATACTCACCAGACATGTCACCCATTGAGCACGTTTGGGATGTTCTGGATCGACGTGTATGACAGCGTGTTCCAGTTCCCACCAATATCCAGCAACTTTGTACAGCCATTGAAGAGGAATGGAACAACATTCCACAGACCACAATCAACAGCCTGATCAACTCCATGCGAAGGAGATGTGTTGCGCTGCATGAGGCAAATGGTGGTCACACCAGATAATTTCTGATCCACGCCTCTTCCTATTTTCAATGTATATGTGACCAAGAGATGCATATCTGTATTCCCAGTCATCTGAAATTCATAGATTAGGGCCTAATGAATTTATTTCAATTGACTGATTTCCTTATATGAACTGTAACTCAGTAAAATCAACAACAAAAAATTGTTGCATGTTGCATTTCTATTTTTATTCAGCGTGAAATAAAATAACAAACCACAACTTATTTTGTTCGCAGTAAAATCCCATGGAATACTGGAAAAACCAACCAAGCATGACCACCATTTTGTGGTTGACTTTAGGAAATGCGTCAGTTGCTCCATTCCCACATTCCCCACTCGCCAGCCCATTTGATGTTATCAGAATATGGCAGGGTAGTAAGGCTCTTACGGTAATGTCCATTTTCATGGGGCATGGCTTCTGGCTTATTGTTTCTGCTCTAAAATGTTAAGCCCCGGTCTGGACTTCAGCACAGGTCATAACCAATTAACCCCCAGTTAGATTACCTTGGATCTGGACATCTGCACCATGGCTACCAGGGTAAGGGATACAATTTCCATTTAACTTCAGAACAATTGATTCTTAAACCACTCAGGTACTGTAACTATCACAACATAAGAATGAAATAGGGTCACACCTCTAAAGTGCGAGTCTATATTGCTCTAATAGGTATCATATAAATTCAACTCAGATCTATCAAAGCCCAATTTGAAAAATGTGTCAATAATGATCACAACTGTATGACAGCCTTTAGGGCAATTATTCACAATACAACTTTAGAAGATCATATAAAAATCCTCATTCTGAAGTTTTTTTCTTTCTAATAATGAGCAGTTGGTGGACAAGTCCCACATAATAATTTGCCACAGCATGAAATCACCTTGAACGACACTATTGATCTACAGTTGACATTCACCTGTCAGGATCCTCTCTTGGCTAAAAACAATGTTTAGGTGACATTGTCTAAAAAGGTCAGTTGGCAATTAAACACAGAAATCCCTGCCCTCTGGACTAATAGCAGAGTGACTGGGCATTACGTGACTTGAGAAAGCCAGGCAGAAAAACAAGCAACACATCCTGCCAGCCAGCCAACCAACCAGCCTGCCAGCCCTCTGGAAGTATTTGAACTGTCACTCAGATGGTTCAAGCTGACAAAGTCCTCGAGTAATAATAAAGCTGGAATACATTTAAAAATCCTCTAGTCACTTGAAAAGGTGTATTAATGAGTCATGTTTGCTGTTATTATTTGAACACTGCATGCTGAATCATAGGACATTATCTATGCAATTGTTACATGTACCAGTAGAGTAATTATGATGTACTCCTTCGTACGTACAGTGAGGGAAAAAAGTATTTGATTCCCTGCTGATTTTGTACGTTTGCCCACTGACAAAGAAA
This sequence comes from Salmo trutta, assembly GCF_901001165.1. Taxonomy (NCBI): domain Eukaryota; kingdom Metazoa; phylum Chordata; class Actinopteri; order Salmoniformes; family Salmonidae; genus Salmo; species Salmo trutta. The sequence goes on from NC_042959.1 coordinate 38,768,382, forward strand.
TGATCAGTCTATAATTTTAATGGTAGGTTTATTTGAACAGTGAGAGACAGAATAACAACAAAAAAATCCAGAAAAACGCATGTCAAAAATGTTATAAAATGATTTGCATTTTAACCTGATGTGGTATAGGGGGCAGTATTTCCACGGCCGGATGAAAAACAGACCCAAATTAAACAGCCTACTACTTGGGCCCAGAGTCAAATATTTGCATATTATTAGTAGATATGGATAGAAAACACTCTGAAGTTTCTAAAACTGTTTGAATGATGTCTGTGAGTATAACAGAACTCATATGGCAGGCAAAAACCTGAGAGGTATCCAGCCAGGAAGTGGGCACTCTGAGGGTTGCAGTCATTTCAAATTATGTTCTATTTAAACTACAGTGTCTGTGATGTCATATTGCACTTCCTAAGGCTTTCACTAGATGTCAACAGTCATTAGAACCTTGTTTGAGGCTTCTATAATGCAATTTGATTGAATAATACCCGGAACAGTAAGTGGTCAGGCTGGGGTCACTTCATTACCTCATGCGCAGTCACAAGGGTTAGCCATTTTTCATTTTTTTCTGTAATGAATGTGCTATTGTCCGGCTTTAATATTATCGCAATTCTACGTTAAAAACACCCTAAAGATTGATTGTGAACATGGTTTGACATGTTTCTACAAACGCTGAGGGAACTTTATAACTTTTCATCGACGGTGGATAGATGCGCTTCATGCATTTTGGAATGGTGATCTGGACGCGCCAACAAAACGTTTTTATTTCAACATAAATGATGGACTTTATCGAACAAATTAAAATTTCTTGTGGAAGTGGGAGTCCTTCCAAGTGCATTCAGCCGAAGATCAGCAAAGGTAAGAAAATATTTGAAACATATTTCAGAGTTTTGTGGATACCGTGGCTGGACGGCTAACTGTATAGCTTGGATTGATGATGTGGCTCAGACTCAGAATATTGAACAATGTGCTTTCTCCGTAAAGTTATTTTGAAATCTGACAAAGCGGTTGCGTAAAGGAGTAGTTTATCTATAATTCTTTAATTAATTGTTATATATTTTGTCAATGTTTATGATGAGTATTTCTGTAAATTGATATGCCCAATCACCGGAATTTTGGGGTGAATACATTTTCTGAACGTCACGCGCCAATGTAAAATGTTTTTTTTGGGATATAAATATAAACTTGATAGAACAAAAAATGCATGTATTGTCTAACATAATGTCCTAGGAGTGTCATCTGATGAAGATCGTCAAAGGTTAGTGCATGATCTTAGCTGGTTTTCTGCTTTTGGACGGCTACCCTTGCTTGGAAAAAGGCTGTGTTGTTTTTTTGCTGGGTTGGTAGCCTTATTATGTCCTAACATAATCTAATGTTTTGCTTTCACCGTAAAGCCTTTTTGAAATCGGACAATGTGGTGTGATTAAGGAGAAGTGTATCTTTCAAATGGTGTAAAATAGTCATATGTTTGAGAAATTTGAATTATTCGATTTTTGATGTTTTGTAATTCACGCCCTGCTATCCCATTGGCTGTTGGCTAGGGGTTCCGCTGGAGGAACGGCGTGCAAAAGGTTTTAATGAGGTAAATAAGTATTTGACCCCTCTGCAAAACATGACTTAGTACTTGGTGACAAAACCCTTGTTGGCAATCACAGAGGTCAGACGTTTCTTGTAGTTGGCCACCAGGTTTGCACACATCTCAGGAGGGATTTTGTCCCACTCCTCTTTGCAGATCTTCTCCAAGTCATTAAGGTTTTGAGGCTGACGTTTGGCAACTCAAACCTTCAGCTCCCTCCACAGATTTTCTATGGGATTAAGGTCTGGAGACTGGCGTGGCCACTCCAGGACCTTAATGTGCTTCTTCTTGAGCCACTCCTTTGTTGCCTTGGCCATGTGTTTTGGGTCATTGTCATGCTGGAATACCCATCCACGACCCATTTTCAATGCCCTGGCTGAGGGAAGGAGGTACTCACCCAAGATTTGACGGTGCATGGCCCTGTCCATCGTCCCTTTGATGCGGTGAAGTTGTCCTGTCCCCTTAGCAGAAAAACATCCCCAAAGCATAATGTTTCCACCTCCATGTTTGATGGTGGGGATGGTGTTCTTGGAGTCATAGGCAGCATTCCTCCTCCTCCAAACACGGCGAGTTGAGTTGATGCCAAAGAGCTCCATTTTGGTCTCATCTGACAACAACACTTTCACCCAGTTGTCCTCTGAATCATTCAGATGTTCATTGGCAAACTTCAGACGGGCATGTATATGTGCTTTCTTGAGCAGGGGGACCTTGAGGGCGCTGCCTTGAGATCATTGACAAGATCCTCCCGTGTAGTTCTGGGCTGATTCCTCACCGTTCTCATGATCATTGCAACTCCATGAGGTGAGATCTTGCATGGAGCCCCAGGCCGACGGAGATTGACAGTTCTTTTGTGTTTCTTCCATTTGCGAATATTCACACCAATTGTTGTCACCTTCTCACCAAGCTGCTTGGCGATGGTCTTGTAGCCCATTCCAGCCTTGTGTAGGTCTACAACCTTGTCCCTCACATCCTTGGAGAGGTCTTTGGTCTTGGCCATGGTGGAGAGTTTGGAATCTGATTGATTGATTGCTTCTGTGGACAGGTGTCTTTTATACAGGTAACAAACTGAGATTAGGAGCACTCCTTTTAAGAGTGTGCTCCTAATCTCAGCTCGTTACCTGTATAAAAGACACCTGGGAGCCAGAAATCTTTCTGATTGAGAGGGGGTCAAATACTTATTTCCCTCATTAAAATGCAAATCAATTTATAACATTTTTGACATGCGTTTTTCTGGATTTTTTTGTTGTTATTGTGTCTCTCACTGTTCAAATAAACCTACCATTACAATTATAGACTGATCATTTCTTTGTCAGTGGGCAAACGTACAAAATCAGCAGGGGATCAAATACTTTTTTCCCTCACTGTATACCAGAAATTAACTTTCAAACTATTGATTCTTAAACCACTCAGGTACTGTAACTATCACAACATAAGAATGAAATAGGGTCACACCTCTAAAGTGCGAGTCTATATTGCTCTAATAGGGATCATATAAATTCAGCTCAGATCTATCAAAGTCCAATTTGAAAAATGTTTCAATAATGATCACAACTGTATGACAGCCTTTAGAGCATTATTCACAATACAACTTTAGAAGATCATATAAAATCCTCATTCTGAAGTTTTTTTCTTTCTAATAATGAGCAGTTGGTGGACAAGTCCCACATAATAATTTGCCACAGCATGAAATCACCTTGAACGACACTATTGATCTACAGTTGACATTCACCTGTCAGGATCCTCTCTTGGCTAAAAACAATGTTTAGGTGACATTGTCTAAAAAGGTCAGTTGGCAATTAAACACAGAATCCCTGCCCTCTGGACTAATAGCAGTGTGACTGGGCATTTACGTGACTTGAGAAAGCCAGGCAAAAAAACAAGCAACACATCCTGCCAGCCAGCCAACCAACCAGCCTGCCAGCCCTCTGGAAGTGTTTGAACTGTCACTCAGATGGTTCAAGCTGACAAAGTCCTCGAGTAATAATAAAGCTCGAATACTTTTAAAAATCCTCTAGTCACTTGAAACGGTGTATTAATGAGCCATGTTTGCTGTTATTATTTGAACATTGCATGCTGAATCATAGGACATTATCTATGCAATTATTAAATGTACCAGTAGAGTAATTATGATGTACTCCTTTGTACGTATACCTACACAAAGGACAAATTGACACAACAGAGTTGCATTACCAACATTTCACAATTTTCTCTGCAAAACATTGTTTAATTGTATGGAGGAAATAATAATAATAATAATAATGGGAGCATGTCAAGCTACAAATTGCATAGGTTCTGTACTGAATAATTATCCCACACACAATGGTTGCAGAGAATATAATAATACAATGCAACGCAACAACTCAATTTTGTATGCAGTGGAGAGGGCCACTTGGCACAGTAGCTAAAGACAATTGTGTTTGAGGGGAGAAAAAAAGTATAACTCCTGCTTCAGTTTAACAAATTCAATTAGCTTACCCTCTTTATCTCTCTCTCTCTCTCTCTCTCTCTCTCTCTTTATCTCTCTCTCTCTCTCTCTCTCTCTCTCTCTCTCTCTCTCTCTCTCTCTCTCCTTCCCCACATCCCTTTCTAAAACCTAGCTGCCTTGCTGACTGTTGGCGATCAATGTGCCCTAATTGCTGCAGAGCTAGCAACAGTTGAGAGTATTCCTTCCCAGGGACTTCTTAATTAAAGATGTCAACCTCCTTCTATGTGGGTGGCTACAGAGGCAGTAGTGTTGAGACCAAAAACACCTTTAGGCTTAGATTCAATCAACACGCTGTCAGGGCTACTGCTACCACCTACAGTATACTGTATATGCAACTTTTCTACAATCTCACACACACACGTGTTCACTTTGGCACTCAAGGAATGGAAGATAATCAGACACTGAATCCATATATACTGAACAAAAATATGATCGCAACATGTAAAGTGTTGGTCCTATGTTTCATGAGCTGAAATAAAAGATCCCAGAAATCTTCCATATGCACAAAAAGATTATTTCTCTCTTAGTTGGCACAAATTTGTCGACATCCCTGTTAGTGAACATTTGTCCTTTGCCAAGATAATCCATCCCCTGACAGGTTTGGCATATCAAGAAGCTGATTAAACAGCATGATCACTACACAGGTGCACCTTGTGCTGGAGACAATAAAAGGACACTCTAAAATGTGCAGTTTTGTCACACAATACAATGCCACAATACAATGACTGCAGGAATGTTCACCAGAGCTGTTGCCAGAGAATTGAATGTTAATTTCTGTACCATAAGCCACCTCCAACATTTTTTGGGAGAATTTGGCAGTATATCCAACCAGCCTCACAACTGCAGACCACGTGTAACCACGCCAGCCCAGGACCTCCACATCATATTCTGTGCTATAGTAGCAAATTGTATGTATGTTCTTATGTGGTTCAGTCCCCCATTATGTATTTGCAAAAGGTGGAAAATGGCATGTCATATTGTAGGATCATCTGGGTTGCAGGCCTATAGGTATGTTACCCCCAATGGCCTCTGTGAAAAGAATGCTATCATGGTGAGATGTTATCTTTCCCAAGTAATTTTAGGTGGCCATGGCCCAAGGGCCTGAGATGTTCATAAATAAATAAATAAATAAATACATACACAAACACCTGCATGCAAGGCTGTTCTTTTTTGGTAAGATGTTCGAATAACATTAAAAGCAAAGTCCTTTATCACACCACTAAAGTAAAACCTTATCATTTAAAGAGTAGCTATTCTAGACACATTTACAAGGCAGAGAGAGGGCAAGGTCAGAACTGACACAGGTCTTTACTTTGAATTTCCTTTCTTTCAGAATACCCACATTAACCTTGGCTTTCTATCAGATCACTGATTTGAATGATGTTTCTTTATTCTGCCTCAGCACTTCCTATTGAGTTGTATCAGATGACTGACACAAAAGTAGATGTAAGGATTTTTCTCTATAAAAAGTACATGAATGATCAGATTGCCTCTGGTGCACTGACATTTCAGGAATCTTGTTTGACACTTTATTTTTCAGCAAAGCTTGTTAAGAATTGTTAAATGCACTTTTAATTTTCTTTGCACATATTGTAATCATAGCATGATAAGGTATTCACATATCCCGTGAGGTTTATTTAATCATCATGCATTATTTCAAAATGGGACCATGCTAATGCCACTCCAAAAAATTATTTTTCTTACAAATCCTATTGGTTTGAGCGGGGCTTTTAGAGATTGCATAAAAAAGTAATGCCATGAGTGAACATTTGTGCCCTGAGAGCGTCATGCTATAACCATTGCACCAAGTACAGTAGCCTAGTGTGGCTCAGCCAATCTTCTTAACCAGGCATTGAGTAGATCAATCACATAACCCAGGGTATCTATGGCAGCTTACACTGAGACATGGCGCATGTCCTGCAAATGCCTGGCAGAACTCTGCCTTCTAAATGGAGTATAAATACGTTTCATAGTGCCTACAAAGAGAGATAGAAAAAAAAGATCCACTCTCTCTCTGTCTCTCTGGATGTAGCATGCTCACTTCTCCTGGCCTGACTGTTCAATAAAGGTGTAATGGAATCTGTAAATCTGCTCTCACCAAAGATAGAGAGAGTGAGAGTGAGAGAGAGAGAGAGAGAGAGAGAGAGAGAGATGGACACCGCACCTGACGCTGGAGCCATCCTAGCTGCCACTTCGATCAAACGTACAAGCCTACAATTATGCATCTTATTATAGCTGAGGGGATTGCTGTTTGTCACTGATTAATTTAGCCATTTGAGGTGAGCATAAATAAAGCACCGAGATCCCCCTAACACATCCATTTTCCTCCCTCTGAATGATAGGCTACAGTGGACATTTAGGTTTGGGAGGGGGGTTATGCAGTTGCGGACATCCAACCATCCACCACAGAGAGGGCTCCGGATCACCATATGCATCTCCAGCAGGGCTGTGGCAGCCACGCCTGTGTCACTGGGCCTGCTAATTGATCTGTTGTGTGAGGCAAGCGAACGCCGCGGCTGACTGATGCAGTAACATGGAGTTTGTGGGTGAGCGGAGGAGCAGCTGCTGTGCTCAGGTACATTAAAATGCAATTAAATGGGTATCATTAGAGGAGTGTCTTGTGGGTGTTCAAACCCCCCCCCCTTCTTCCCTGGGTTCACATCTCTCTTCAAGAGCACAGCATGTGCTCTTGAAGAGAGACACTGCCATATTTCACTTGTTAAGAAATAAACAAATAGGAAAGGGATATAATTAAAAACAACATAGTTTAGCCAAAATAGAAGTGTTTAGCATATTAAGCATTAAGGTATAAAGCTGGTTGCAAATAATAAATAACCATGGTAACGACTACCACTGAATTCAGTCTAAATACAGTTTAGAATTTGGTTTCTATAATCTTGCAAGATGCCTCATCCATGCATTCTGTCTTAAAACTGCAACAGCACATCCACATATCACATGATCCCAGACAGTGCAAGTCTCCTGGAGTAACCGTGTTCCCTAGCATAACACGGATGCCTGCAAATAAATGAATCTGCCTGCAAAGACAAAAAGATCTCAAAATGGACACCGACTGAAAGGCCTTCCCCTTTCGGCCCACTCCTCTCTTTCTCCTCTCTCTTTCTCTTCCATCCCCCTCCACCTTTGGCGATGTCACTCTCTCTCTACCACAGCTCACAGTCCCTAATAGGTCCTTTCACTTAAAATGAAACTTTGTAATGAAGTGTAACATATAAGGTTCTGTTATTAAATAGAAAGTGTCAATGTTGCATGGCACTGTGGTGTGAGGTGGTAGCTACCTGCTGTCTAAAGCATCTTTATGATGCTCAGTCAGACATGGGCATAGAAACAGAATCTCATTCTGGTTCTGTGGACAAGGGGCTCTGCTGAATAGAATGTAGTAAATGGATTATCCTATAGCTCAAGAATGGAGCAATATGGATGGTCCAATCATTGTATCATGCTCAGCATAGTCAACGTTTGACCTTATCATAATTCAACATTCCCCCCCATCCCCCGATGGATATAATACCAACTCAATGGTCACAATACCTGTTTTTAGCCAATGAAGCATCATACAAGTACTGTATCACCAACTGCATCATACTCCATACCACATACCAGTGTGGAGAGAATAAAAAAACGATCAACATTAAGTCTTTTACCCATAAAATAGCGACATAAACCCAGAAAGAAAACACCAGAGCTTTTCTGTAAGAATGCAATTTCTCATCAGATCTGGTATGGGTCCCCTTGTGCAAATCCCTTAAGCTATTCCACAGCCAATATCCAATATGTTGTGAGGAGAGAGCTACAATAAACAGAGTGACTGTATCTCTGTATTATGGCTCAGTTATTCACCGAGCAAAGACCTCAAATGGACCTCGGAGAGGCCTCAAACCCAGCCTATTGAGAAGCACTGAACAAGAAAACATTCAAGACTCTACATTTCTATTCCATTATATTCCCTTTTCACACAATCAACATCTAGCATATGGCTATGACCTGTGGGCAACCTGTCTAACAGACGCGATCTGTCTTCTGCCAGTAGCTGCTTGACAGTAGCTGCCTAGGAAATGCCTGCTTCTCTGAAAAGGGGTGGTAGGGCAGATCCCCAATAGACAGCCTAGCTGACTCTTTGAATGGCCTCAAAGGCATCTGAAGGATTAATTAGCAATTAGACATGAGATATTGAGCCTGGTTTGGCTATGTATTATATGGCACATGTGATACGCTGCTGGGTCTGGCACTAGCACAATGCCATGGCCAATCCATGGAACCCATCTATCTCCTCTAAACATTTTGTAAATCATTTCTCAAAGTTTCAGTCGACGGACCCACATCCCCTCAGTGTGTCCTATTGGATTTACTTGGGTCTTGTACGTCTTTGAATACACCCTACTTTTGTTCATTAGAATGAATCAGAAAACCTCTGGGGGATTCAGGAGTCCTTAGTTAAACTGGAGTCCTTACTAAACCTTGTCTATCAATGCTCCCATCACGAAAGCATCTTCTGGCATGGGATGTTCAATCCCTTAGAGAGAGGAGAGAGCTTTTGTCTGGCTTATAATATTTTCCCCATTAAATTCCATCAAGAATGAGAGGGGAAAAAACAGCAAAACAAAACCTGAATTATCTTGCGGTGAGTTCAGCTGGAAGACAAATTATTTCCTTTTGGTTAAACACTTTCTGAAGAAAATCAGACGAAAGCGCATCTGTCTGTAATGCTTCCATAACTAACAATTGACTGCTGTAAGATAGTTTCCTGCTATTTTTAGATTCTCCCTTTGATCCCCCAAATGCTGCATTGAGTGTATGACTTACAACAATACTTATATATTGGCAAAATAACACTCAATTGGCAATCTCTTACAAAGTGTCCTTTCAAACCACTATGGTGCCTCCTTTTCCTTGTCTGAACCCCTGCCTAGAGCGAATGACTCACTGAAACAATGTAATCAGTTGTTGCAGGCACCATGTGGTTTCTATGGGAACGATAAAGGCAAGTAAATTATATCCAGTCCATCTTATTTGGTAAAACAATGGGGGAGGAGCTATAGTGCTTGAGATGTTGATTACATAGTATACAGAAAAAACAACGATGAGCTGCATGAAATGGGTATAGTAGTACATAACCTATTTCACAAATGCATTTTTAAAGACTAGCATGTGAAACACTTTTGTGTGTCTCTTCGCCGGCTGTGACGCAAAGGTGAGCACATATGCATGATGTGTGATTGCTAAAGGCTGCATGTATGGTGTACGTAATGCACAAGGGCAATCAGCTGGACATCACTGTTCATTGGCTCCACTGACAGGAGCTACAGACATTTCACTGGGGAAACGTGGCTTGTAGGGCTGAGCGATTAGTGCTTTTTGAGGTCGGTTCGGTTTCGGTTCGGTTTCGGTTCGGTTTCGGTTCGATTATTAAAAAATAATCACTGTTTTCAATTTCGGTTTCGATTATTATTTTTAAACATTAAATGCACTATGCATTATGTGGGTTGAAAGATGTAACAACACAAAATAAAACAATTAATAAAAGTCCCATGATGGTACTGACTGTCCATTACTGCTTATCACTTGTTGTGAACATTACATTTGTTTTATTTGATGACTTAATTTTTTAATTCCAAGTCATTATCTCATCTTCATAGAGCTGCTGCCTATGCTGTCTGACAAAATCAACTATCAATCACGTAGATCATGTATTTTCAGAGATACAGTACCAGTCAAAAGCTTGGACACACCTACTCATTCCAGGGTTTATCTTTATTTTTACTATTTTCTACATTGTAGAATAATTGTGAAGACATCAAAACTATGAAATAACACATATGGAATCATGTGTAACCAAAAAAGTGTTAAACAAATCAAAATATATTTTATATTTGAGATTCTTCAAAATAGCCACCCTTTGCCTTGATGACAGCTTTGCACACACTTGGCATTCTCTCAACCAGCTTCATGAGGTAGTCACCTGGAATGCATTTCAATTAACAGGTGTGACTTGTTAAAAGTTAATTTGTGGAAATAAAGAGAAAAGACAGTCAATCATTATTTTAAGACATGAAAGTCAGTCAATTCAGAAAATTTCAAGAACTTTGAAAGTTTCTTTAAGTGCAGTTGCAGAAACCATCAGGCGCTATGATAAAACTGGCTCTCATGAGGTCAGCCACAGGAAAGAAAGATCCATAGTTGCCTCTGCTGCAGAAGATAAGTTCATTAGTGAATCAGGCCTTCATGGTCAAATTGCTGCAAAGAAACCACTACTAAACGACACCAATAAGAAGAAAAGACCTGCTTGGGCCAAGAAACACGAGCAATGGACATTAGACCGGTGGAAATCTATCCTTTGGTCTGATGAGTCCAAATTTGAGATTTTTGGTTCCAACCGTCATGTCTTGTGAGACGCAGAGTAGGTGAATGGATTATCTCCGCATGTGTGGTTCCCACCGTAAAGCATGGAGGAGGAGGTGTTATGGTGTGGGGGTGCTTTGCTGGTGACACTGTCTGTGATTTATTTAGAATTCAAGGTACATGTAATGTGTGCGCTGGGAGTCGGGAAGCAAGTTCAGGGAGTGAATCATTTAATAAATAAATGAAAACATAATACAAAACAAGAAACACGAACAACGCACAGACATGAAACAGAAACAATGACGACTGGGGAAGAAACCAAAGGGAGTGACATATAAAGGGCAGGTAATCAAGGAGGTGATGGAGTCCAGGTGAGTGTTATTATGCACAGATGCGCATTACGCTGGTGACAGGTGTGCGCCATAACGAGCAGCCTGGTGACCTAGAGGCCAGAGAGGGAGCACATGTGACAGTACACTTAAACAGCATGGCTACCAAAGCATTCTGCAGCAATACGCCATCTGGTTTGCGCTTAGTGGGACTATCAAAAAAAAATTCAACAGGACAATGACCCAACACAGCTCCAGGCTGTGTAAGGGAGATTTGACCAAGAAAGAGAATGACAGAGTGCTGCATCAGATGACCTGGCCTCCACAATCACCCAACCTCAACCCAATTGACATGGTTTGGATGAGTTGGACCGCAGAGTGAAGGAAAAGCAGCCAATAAGTGCTCAGCATTTGTGGGAACTCCTTCAAGAAAAGAATTCCAGGTGAAGCTGGTTGAGAGAATGCCAAGAGTGTGCAAAGCTGTCATCAAGGCAAAGGGTGGCTACTTTGAAGAATCTCAAATATAAAATATATTTCGATTTGTTTAACAATTTTTTCATTTTTTTCCATATGTGTTATTTCATAGTTTTGATGTCTTCACTTTTATTCTACAATGTAGAAAATAGTAAAAAATAAAGAAAAACCCTTGAATGAGTAGGTGTGTCCACACTTTTGACTGGTACTGTACCTCGCTAAGTAACTGCTCTATCGCTCTTGATTGTGGATTCTTCTCTTTTACGTAGCAGGTGTAAAAGAAACCCAGACCGGACAATTATGCACGCAATGGATTATGGTCATTGAAGTTACTTTCCACATTTCCTGTGCTAAGCTATATACACTACCATTCAAAAGTTTGGACACACCTACTCATTCAAGGGTTTTTCTTTATTTTAACTATTTTATACCTTAATGGAATAATTGTCAAGACATTAAAATTATGAAATAACACATATGGAATCATGTAGTAACCAAAAAATTGTTAAGAGTGTGCAAAGCTGTCATCAAGGCAAAGGGTGTCTACTTTGAAAAATCTAAAATATATTTTGATTTGTTTAACACCTTTTTGGTTACACATGATTCCATATGTGTTATTTCATAGTTTTGATGTCTTCACAATTATTCTACAATGTAGAAAATAGTAAAAATAAACAAAAACCCTGGAATGAGTAGGTGTATCCAAACTTTTGACTGGTACTGTATGTAGAATTTTGGCCTGTTGTTAACTACAACTCCTTACTACAACACACAGTTTTGGCTTGGTCTGATTTATCTCTACAGAAACTGTTCAATGTGCATATTGAGCTCACAAAAAAACAAAAAAACAAAATGGAATTAAAATAATTGAACGACATTGGTCAATTCATTGTTTAAAAATCGTTGGGAACCACAGTGACTGTGCTCATGAAGTATCATAAATATGAATAAATAAATCAGTGTAAAAGATGCATACCTGAGATGCATGTTCAATTCATCACTCACTGAAATATAAACTTTCACGTTATTGTTCAGGTGATCCTACTACATACTGTGAAGCATGTTCTTACTATATGCTACATTTACAGTCTCTTGTGAACATCTACCTTCTCTATACTTTCTCTATAGAGTGCCTTCAGAAAGTATTCACACCCCTTCATTTTTCCCACATTTTGTTGTGCTACAGCCAGAATTAATTAGAATGGTTAAATGGAGATTCTTGCCTACACACAACACCCCATAATGTCAAAGTGGAATTATGTTTTTGAGAAACGTTTACAAAGTAATTGAGTATTGAGTCAAGTATTCAACCCCTTTTTTAAGGCAAACCTAAATAAGTTCAGGAGTAAAAATGTGCTTAAAAAGTCACATAATAAATTGCATGGACTCACTCTGTGTGCAATAATAGTGTTTAACATGACTACCTCATCTCTCTACCCCACACATACATTACAGTGCATTCGGAAAGTAATCAGGCTCTTTTTCCACATTTTGTTACGTTACAGGCTTATTCTGAAATGGATTAAATCACTTTTTACCCTCATCAATCTACACACAATACCCCATAATGACAAAGCAAAAACATGTTTTTAGAAATGTTTTAAAATGTTAAAAAAAATAATAACTGGAGGTCCAGAGCACTCTGGAGCAGGTTTTCATCAAGGATCTCTCTATACTTTACTCCATTCATCTTTCGATCCTGACTAGTATCTCAGTCCCTGCAGCTGAAAAACATCCCCACAGCATGATGCTGCCATCGCCATGCTTCACCGTAGGGATGGTGCCAGGTTTCCTCCAGACGTGACACTTGGCATTCAGGCCAGAGCTCAATCTAGGTTTCATCAGACCAGAGAATCTTGTTTGTCATCATCTGAGAGTCCTTTAGGTGACTTTTGACAATCTCCAAGCAGGCTGTCATGTGCTTTTTACAGAGGACTGGCTTCCGTCTGGCCACTCTACCATAAATGCCTGATTGGTGGAGTGCTGCAGAGATGGTTGTCCTTCTGGAAGGTTCTCCCCCACAGAGGAACTCTGGAGCTCTGTCAGAGTGACCATCGAGTCACCTCCCTGACCAAGGCCCTTCTCCCCCAATTGCTCAGTTTGGCAGGGCGGCCTGCTCTAGGAGGAGGCTTAGTGGTTCCAAACTTCTTCCATTTAAAAATGATGGAGGCCACTGTGTTCTTGGGTTCTTCAATGTTGCAGAAATGTTTTGGTACCCTTCCCCAGATCTGTGCCTCGACACAATCCTGTCTCGGAGCTCTACAGACAATTCCTTCGACCTCATGGCTTGATTTTGCTTTGACATGCACTGTCAACAGTTTGACCTTATATTGATGGGTGCCTTTCCAATGATGTCCAATCAATTGAAGTTACCATAGGTGGACTCCAATCAAGTTGTAGAAACATCTCATGGATGATCAATTGAAACAGGATGCACCTGAGCTCAATTTCGAGTCTCATAGCAAAGGGGCTGAATATTTAGGTAAATAAGGTATTTCTAGTTTTTATTTGAAATAAATGTGGAAACATTTATAAAAACCTGTTTTCGCTTTTTCTTTATGGTGTATTGTGTGTAGATTGATGAGGGAAAAAATTATTGAATCCATTTTAGAATAAGGCTGTAACGTAACAAAATGTGGAAAAAGTCAAGGGGTCTGAATACTGTGTGTGAGGCCACTTAGTCGAGTAGTGAATTTCAATCACAGATTCAACCACAAAGACCAGGGAGGGCTTTCCAATGCCTCGCAAAGAAGGGCACCTAATGAATATCCCTTTGAGCATGGTGAAGTAATTAATTGCACTTTGGATGGTGTATCAATACACCCAGTCACTACAAAGATACAAGTGTCCTTCCTAACTCAGTTGCTGGAGAGGAAGGAAAATGGTGACTTTAAAACAGTTACATAGTTTAATGGTTGTGATAGGAGAAAACTGAGGATGGATCAACAACACTGTAATTACTCCACAATACTAACCTCAATGACATTGTGTACAGAATACAAATATTCTAAAACATGCATCCTGTTTGCAATATGTCACTAAAGTAAAACTGCAAAAATGTGGCAAAGCAATTCACTTTATGTCCTGAAACACAGCGTTATGTTTGGAGCAAATCCAGCACAACACATCAATGAGTACCACTCTTCATATTTTCAAGCATGGTGGTGGCTGCATCATGTTACTGGTATGCTTGCCATCGGCAAGGACTAGGGAGTTTTTAGGATAAAAAGAAACTGGGAGACACATTCACCTTTCAGCAGAACAACCTAAAAGACCAGGCTAAATATACACTGGAGTTGCTTACCAAGACAACATTGAATGTTTCTGAGTTACAGTTTTGACTTAAATAGGTTTGAAAACCTATGCCAAGACTTGAAAATGGCTGTCTAGCAATGATCAACAACCAACTTCACAGAGCTTGAATAAAAATAATAATATACAAAAATATTGTACAATCCAGGTATGCAAAGCTCTTAGAGACTTACACAGAAAGATTAACAGCTGCAATCTCTTCCAAAAGTGATTCTAACATGTATTGACTCAGGGGTGTAAATACTTATGTAAATTAGATATTTGTGTATTTCATTTTCAATATATTTGCAAAAATTTCTAAAAACATGTTTTCACTTTGTCATTATGGGTTATTGTTTGTAGATGGGTAATATATATGTTTTTTTATCCATTTAGAATTCAGGATGTAATATAACAAAATGTGGAATAAGTCATGGGGTATGAATACTTTCTGAAGACAGTGTACTTCAGGAACACTAATGATTTTAAAAGATAGGTTTCCAGCATGTTATTCCCATATGCACACACAAATTCTGCAATCTAAGAAGAACCAGCGTTATGTTTTAGTCTTTGTGGCATCTGCTGTTCCCGACCATCACTGCTGGTTTAGCAGTGGAGGCTGCTTTAGGGAGAACGGCTCATAATAATGTCTGGAAATCATATGTTTGATGTATTTGATACCATTCCAACTATTCTACTCCAGCCATTACCATGAGCCCTTCCTCCCCAATTAAGGTGCCACCAACCTCCTGTGCTGTGTAGGTGTGTTTGTGCACCAGTGAGTGATGAATTGAACATGTCTTTTCCCTCCATGTCATCTGCATTCAGAGCATGCTCCGAGCTTCACTTCAGATGAATACCCAAACACAGCCGCGGTCAGGAAGCAAACAGTTGCTCTGTCATGTGGGGTTAAATATCTTAACAGATAACTGGGAAGGCCGTCTCAGGGTTCAGGCTGTTTGCAGCCGTCAGGATTCACAGGTGCCTGGATTTGACAGAGATGCATGACACCGAGACTGCTGTCAGTTTCTGCCAGGGCCTGAATCTCCAAATCAAGAGTTGCCATCACTGATCTGTTTCAATAGCTCCCTGTCATATCCAATTCCTTGAGACACAGAGAAGAGACCAGGTATTTGTGAGTTTTTGCTCCTTTGGGAGGCATAACAAAAACAGCTCATGAGGAGAACCACAAGCAAGAAAATGTAATTAATAAATGGCCAAAATGAATCCACAGAAATAAGCAACATAGGCTACATTGTTATAACAAATCGACAGTAACCATATCACATCTCAGCTTTAAATAAGAATTTCAGTAACAGTTTGTACTTTGTATTTTTGAAAATCTTTTTTTTGTGTTCTCACAACAACAACAATCTTAGGGGACATCTGTAATTCAATTAGCTGGAATTGTTTTCATGAAAGGAACTAATAAGAAAAGTGAGCCTCAATCACACTGCAATTACGTTCAAATAAGGAGATTTACCAAATGTACAGTAGAGTATGTAAAATAATGAGAATCAGCGCTACACAGTAAAGCATATCCCCTATAGTCTGTATACTATAGGAAAAACAACAAGAGGAAAATCAGTTAATACTTTTTTATGTTAATGTTTCAGCTCTGAGGCCTTTCTCAAGACCATTAAACAGTCTTTACTATATACCCTTTTCTTGTTTTTCCAAATGTAGAGTAAAAACTGTGATATCAAGACCGCAAAATGTCCCAGACCAACTCACATTTTTCTAGAAAGCCTTACTCTACAACCACCATTTTTTCAGCAATAACTCTTGTTTATATATAGGACATTATTTCCAGCTACTGTGAAATGGCCTTTCTTACTTGATAAAAAGTGTTTTGTATTATGCAACATATATTTACAATAAATCATATGAACTGTTCCATGAAAAATAGCCATAATCACAGATCAGTAAGTGCAGTAGTAGACCATACTCAATCTACTGCTAGCCTTGTATTTGAGAAACTACTTAATTAGCCATTCCCTAAAAGGATAAATAGATCATTCCCAATTAATTACATTGCCAATACAATGCTATAGGCTACTGTTTCCCCCAGAGTAACTAAATGCCCTTTACACTAATTGTCCTCTTCAGATGAGTGCTGGCATTAGGAGCCATGCTGCTGACGTGCTTTGTGGCGTTACACCTTTACACTCTTCTCTCAAACTCCCCCTGGAAAGGCCTGCCACAAAGCACTTATCATCCCCCCCTCCCGAGGTCAACAGCTCTGTAGCAGGTTCAAGTGTCAACCTTTTTCCAATGTATCCCCGTGGGGATGGAATCAACATACAGTACAAGAGCATTTTCTCTTCTTTACATTGCTCTCTCTCTGTCTCTGTCCCTGTCTCTGTTTCTCTCTCTCTGTCTCTCAGTAAGACATTCTCAAGCTCTGTTTGCCAGTCTATCCTTTACTCATTTGAAGAGAAAAAAACAACAAACCCAATGTAATTACTATTGGAATAGAGATAAACAGCTTGACACACACATACCTCAGATGTAGTCCACCGTTAAAGGCCCAATGATTCGCTAATTATGTCTAGATAGGGAATAATGTATATGTTTGTTCCAGATGCTGACTATATGGTCTGGTCAACAGGGAAAGCTTTCTTTGACTGCCAAAATTACTATACTGAACAAAAATATAATCGTAACATGTAAAGTGTTGGTCCCATGTTTCATGAGCTGAAATAAAAGATCCCCGAAATGTTCCAAACACACAGCGTATTTCTCTTAAATGTTGTGCAGAAATTAGTTTACATCCCTGTTAGTGAGCATTTCTCCTTTGCCAAGATAATTCATCCACCAGACAGGTGTGGCATATCAAGAATCTGATTAAACAGCATGATCATTACACAGGTGCACCTTGTGCTGGGGACAATACAAGGCCACGATAAGATGTGTAGTTTTGTCACACAACAAAATGACACGTTTTGAGGGAGCGTGAAATTGGCATTCTGACTGCTGGAATGTCCACCAGAGCTGTTGCCAGAGAATTGAATGTTCATTGAAATCTATAGATTAGGGCCTAATGAATTTATTTCAATTGCCAAATGTTCTTATATGAACTGTAACTAAGTAAAATCGTTGAAATTGTTGCATGTTGCATTTATATTTTTGTTCAGTATAGTTTACATAAATAGGAGGCTACAAAGTTTGGCAAGAGAGGACTCTGTATGACGATGGCACCGCTGGAATTGTATAATCTATCCGTATGCGCGCTCAGGCATGGCAAAATTACAAGGCTAAGGACATTGAAAGTGCATAACTTAATTACATGGTGGTTGACAGTGGGGCTGCGCAATCACGCTGCTGCATTCTGTATTGGATTTTTAGATCCTAGGAAATAGAGAGGGTGCAAATTAGGACAGTTTAACTCTTACATTGTAAAACTGTGTTCTTGTATCGTTGTGGAGAATGAAACGTATGCTAATTTTCCTGAGATTTTGGTAGATCAAATAAACGGGCTAAATTATTTATTTCCTCCTGTTTTGCATAATGCCACTTAGCTGTTTGAAGCATCACAAAATGTCATTGTTCAGTGTTATCTGTAGGTCTTGGATACAGGGCACTACTCACTATGATGTTCAAAGGTCTGACTGCATTACAGGGAGATCACAGATTCCTAAGCCGCTGGAAAATGAATCATATGGGCAGCATTTACTATTGTACGGGTGAGGCGTTCAGTGTTAATTTGTTTCTGAGCTTATTTACAAACTGCTGCTGTAATCAGGTTATGTATTAGCCCTGTCTCCACTAGAATACATATCACATGCTGAGGCAGACCCACATAGACAGTTGTTTTTATAATTAATTCTAATCTAATATATTGTACTGTCATGTTGGGCCAACGTGGCAGAGTAAATGAACAATTATTAATTTACAGCACGTAGTTCAAGGAAATAATTGACCAAGGCACTGACAGAGTAGTAGAGGAGGAGGGCGAGAGGGTGGCAGGGCATCTTGAGTCAAAGTTGTGTTGGCATTTCCTCTTTTGTGGCACGTTGCCATGGGGATAGCAGTGCACTGAAAATATGTTTTCTTAGTAGAGTGACTCATAATCTTAACTGCTTCGCTTTGACGGAGAGAGAAACACTTGGTCCCAGTGGAATATGCAGATTTAAGGTAGCTCTTGATGGGCTGCAGTTGTGACAGGTGGGATGGGACGAGGGTGGGGAAAACGACTTTACTTCATTCACTGAAATTAAAATTCAACCAAATGACAGAGAGAAGAAATTCTGATTCATCAAGACTGCTGACAAACTGTAAATGTGATAACTGTCTTCGATAAGGGGGGAATAAGTTAGGGCTTCTCCTCTTTATTAATGACATGATTATATGAATGATGTCAAAGGCGGTTGGTTCCTCATTGAACCAACTGTCACACAGGGCAGTGAAGCAGAGCCGGCTCTTGAAGAAGAATATTAGGACAGTAATTAATCGACATCCACATATAGCAACATCCCCAGGGCATCCCGTCCAAACACATTACTGTCACGTTTTATTGCTCTTATGTTCACACACTTGCACACTACCACATTTACATTGTCACTCAATCTAAACGTTGGCTATATAGGAATGTCAATAGAGTGAGCGGCCATAATTAGGAAGCGTCGATTAGCAAAGCTCATCACGCTGTCAAGTACGCAGGCTCATCTCAAAACGCCATGCCGAAGGATCCTTGTGGCTAATTGCGATGCCAAGTCTTTGTTTGAATAGTAGGCTAACCACTAACCAGTCAGTGGGGGCCGCGACTCAAGTGGTGTTAAGCTATATCAATAATTCAGTATAGAAATAAAGAGCGGATACTTTTTCATGCAATCTTGGACAATATCAAAGTTGAGGATGGTGGAAAGGGTGTCTGACTATATGTATTGGGGTGTTTTCCTGGGAGAATCCCGTGCGGCAGACAGACAATGGTGTTCAGATTAGATGGTGAGTTGAGAGATCTTTGCTCAGCAGTTTGTGCTTTCTTGCTGACTGACTGAATAGCTTGCTGCCTATTAAATATATCATTCTCTGGGGCAACAATAGAGTACAATCACATTCCATTTATAATACAATAAATTAAATCCTTTCTATGTATGACTTGAGTTCCCACAGGTATCTTCCACTGGAAATACATTTCCCTATGTGTCAGAATTCACATTATGTTAAACACTTAAGTACATTTAAAAGTTCCAAATGTAGGGATTGAAATGCAATTAACTATACAGCCATGCCAATTAAATATCATAAAACTGCTTAATATCATCATGATTATGATCTGAATAGAAAGGATTACATACTGGTGTAATTTGTGTATAGTCTGTATTTCACTCACATACTATATGCATCAAATCAGCTGTAACATTACTACTGCAAGAAATTAAATTGAGAAGATAATCCCTCTAGATTTAAGAGACCAAGCATGTCATATATTCGCGTGTGTATTATTTCTGGTGGTATACGTACACTATTCATCTTTGGGCGTCATTAAAAATGCATGTATGCCTATACTTTCACACAGCAACCACCGTGGTTTACCTGGTTGTGGGATTGACACAGAGAGTACGCAGACATTGTTTCTCTTGACTTCAGGGAGAAGTGAAAGTGAAAAGCCTGCAGGAACAAAAGCACAGAGGCACTCTGACAAAGTCAGCACTGAAAAGGGCCTTTGAAGGGCTTTTTTTATTTAATTTCTGTCTTTTATCTGACTTGCATATTGGCTGGCACAAGCAGCAACTAGCAGTCTGAGGCGGATTACTAAAGACTATTCCCAGCTTTTTAAAAGACAGGGGGAACGGTATTGTTTGGGTTTCATTTCATATCACTTTGACGGCTTTCAGAAGCAGAACCTGCTATTTTGAAGCGGAGAGCTTAGACATAGGCAGAAATGAGTGACACATTGTGGAGCTGATGCCTTTCATATGCTAAGCTATTGAGTACTGGTTGTGAAATCAGTAACCTTTACTCTCCCATGGTATCTTTTCTTTCTCTGTGTATAGTTTAATGAAAATAATTCAAAGAAGGAGCCTGGCTGCCATCTGACAGAATGGAGGAGAAGTCTGCTGAAGGAGACTAGGCTACAGGAGAAGAAGCACTAGGGAGATGTCCTCGGATTCTCAACGTTTCCCTTTGTTGTAAAGGTAAAAGTCCATGTAAGAGCAGCTTCCTGGAGATCTGTCTGTATGGCTCCTCAGACATACAGATGGCAGACACACATACATGGCTGCTGCCTCAAATGCACTCTGAGAGGAAGGGTCTGCAAGACATTCATTGATGGTACTGCACGTTTATTCTTAAGGCCTAAGGATGTGTTTTCATATGGGTTTTTATGACAATGGGGATAAATGACTGCACTTCATGTCTGTGTTGAAATGTGAAATGTTCAGTTAGATTAAACGGGACACCATCACAGGGTATTTGGCTGTGTTAGAATTGTTTGACCAAACCTCAACTGTTTGCCATGTGCCATTTCCCCTTAAGTATTATCACTAGTGGTTTTGCAAAATGTATTTACTTGACTTTGACTAGCCTCTGACGGTTGCACTACCTTCGTGGTACCCTTTGTTTGCACCCATTTGCATCAGAAATCTAAACATAGAACATGTCTCTATTACCAAGTGACATGAGCTGCATCTTTTAAGTTGCTAATTGAGTTCCTGTTCATTAAATATGAATGGGAGAATTATGATGTGGAAAGTTTATTGTCAGGCTAAGAACCCTTAATGGAGATTCACACTTGTTAAGAAAGATAACAATGACATGGTTGTAGAGATTTTAAAACCTCAACATTTCATATGAAAAACAGAAAAATGTATAACCTGAGAATAATTTACATTGTGTGTAACCACGGATATTTTCCCCCAGACAGGTTCAGCATTACAGAGCTGAATGCACAATACAGCACTCAATCAAAAGGAAAGAAGTAAGCAAGAGCAGTATCAAACAAAAGTAGAGGTTCTCACGCAAATATTTCACTCTCAATTATACAGACAATGGTTCAATGGGAGGATGTTCCTTTAAAACTCCCTGTGGCGTACAATGACTACGTTTTGATGAAACACATGACAGGCCCCAGTGGTATTGTCTTAGAGAATCTAGGAGCAATGACTTAACTCTGTGTCCCAGGTTTCAAGTGCAGCCATGGAGTTTCCTTAAAAAATATAAAATAATAATAATATATATATATTTCCTCAGAAATTCACTCAGGATGCTTCAGGCACAGAGCGTTCTATTACACTTGAAAGCATTAACCAAGGGACTCAAGTGTCCTGTCGTTTCAAGATCAGAAAGATACCGCGCCGTTTGTTGCCTGCTTACCACTAACCTTCCCGCAATGGAAATGCAGAGCCTAAAGGTGAATGAACAAGATATATCAGGAGCACACATTCTCCCCGGACACAGCTGCCTGGGGTGACGGGGGGAGGTGAGATCTTAACAGGAATGACCAGACAAAACAATGACATTATTCTTGCTAAAATGTTTTAAGGCTGGCTTTATCTGGATTGCAGTTAATCAGATAATATTTGATAAGCCACGACTTGCTTTTTTTTTCTTCAGAGTGGAAAATTGCGTTGCCTGTGGGGTTCCTTTACTTTTTTTATTTAACTAGGCAAGTCAGTTAAGAACAAATTCTTATTTACAATGACAGCCTAGGAACAGTGGGTGAACTGCTTTGTTCAGGGGTAGACAGATTTTTACCTTGTCAGCTCAGGGATTCCATCTAGCAACCTTTCAGTTACTGGCCCAACACTCTAACCACTAGGCTACCTGTCGCCCTTATTTAAAGTATTCCAGGGTCCTGTTTTCATTGCTATTTTATGACATGGATCATGACAAGCTGCATGTTGTTGATCTGTTCATGGACAATATCACATGAAGGCACAAAGGCAGATTAACTTTATAAGCAAACAAATTTTTCCCATGCATAGTAACAGTTTGTGTTTTTGTTTTTGATCAAGTAGCAAGTCTAGCTATATTACGCTTGTCAACGTTTTTAAGGCATTCTCCTAAATTTCCTGCAGGCCTACATCTGAAGTAAGTTAAGCTTCACTGTAGTTGCATCATTTAGTTTTCAACCCCAACACAACCCCCATAACATCATGCTTATATCGGTCCTAAAACGATCTAAAAATAAAGCCAAGCTGTCCTATATTATTCATACTCTGCTTCTCATTGGATGTACTGTATTTTTCTGCCATGGAAAGGGACAATATTATGGCTTTCCCCAATAGCCTATGGCAACACTAAACAACTTGACTTGGATCATATCACAAAACTATTAATTATACTAACATCATTTAAATTGCTTGACTGATTTGTACAAAAAGCAATTTCAGCTTCATTGTTTCTGTGGACCAAATGTCCACAAAGTTCAAGCATCTTCAAAATAAAATAAACCATTGATTGAATCAAAGCTGTCTCTGTCTGCAGACAATTATCACTCTGTTTGTGCAATTCCTCTCACACAGGGAGGTGTTACATCAAATATTAGCAGGGAAACAAAATAACATGCAGTGTCCGTCTCTGATCATCTGGTACTGCAAGGAGAGAAAATGCCAAACAATTCAATCTCGCACTGGGTGAGAAACTGACAGACAAGATTGCCTCTGTTTTTGCCGCCCACATAAAAGCCCGTTTGGCACTGGTAACATAATTGCTCACCACACACCCTCACCCACACGCAAACAGACATTCAATGATGAGTCTCCAAAGCAGGAACTAAATTAATTGGGCCGGTGGAAAGCCTGAAATGACTGAGTTTTTACATTAACTCAACTCCCTCTGTGGAGAAATGAGTGAAGGACCAAACAAGACATCACTGTGGCACAAAGATATCATCAAAAGCACTCAATCACTATAAGAAGGAAAGAAAATATACTGCTCAAACTGGATATCTGGTGGCCCCAAACATTCAACACATGTACCACAGAGGTGGAGCAGACGTCTAACAAAATACCACCGCACAAAATATTAAACTGTTTCCTAACACTCACAAATCAAGCCCTGGACACTTATTGTGAAAACACAACAGTGAATAGATATGAGGAAATTAATTTCCTTTCAATGAGAGGAATGTGATAAAAGAAAAGTCAAATGAATCAAACTTTTGCTTGCTTATAGATTGGGCATGATTAAAAAGGAGACTTGTGGACTTACCCGAGTTCCTCTTGGAGATGTATTTGAGATTGATGCAGGCTGCTGAGCTGATAAGGAGAAACATGAAGGCTGAGGGCTTCATCTTTCACACTTTTGGTGGCAGCTGGAACACAAAGAAGAATGGAGTTTGGATATCAAGTCTTATGACTGGGCCGACATCTCTGCTCCCTCCATCAAAACATATTGGGTGATATCAAGCAAGGGGATTTGCCATTTCCTTCCATTTCCAAGACACAGCGATCTGTTTATGAATTTATCCTTCAGACAGAACACTACCAAGTAAATATAACAAAAATAAGAAACTATCGACCCATGCCATACACCCCATTTTCAAAGCTCACAGACTGAAAACACACAGTTGTAATACTTGTGTTGGTATTTGATTTATGCCAAATAAAGGAAGCACAGCTTAGGTGGCAAAGGGGTACATCTGAAGCTGGTTTAAGAGTCGCTGTATTACCAACATCAGTATTTCAAAAAAAGCGAACAAATAAAACTAAATAAACACCCGTTTTCAAATTAGCTACACTTCTATCCTTTCCAGCCCTCCTTCTCTGAGACTCAAGTAAGACTAGTGTTGGGTCATGCACAATGCACATTGATCTGTTTAGAGTGATGGCTAGAGAAATGATAGAATAGATAGAGGAGTAAAAGACAGGGATTACCACCACCTGATGTGTTGCTACATAATCCAAATTAATAGAAAGCTAGGGTTTATGGCCCCTATAGATTTCCAGATCGTTCCTCACTGGCTGTCCATTGACTGGGGTTAGGAGCTCTCAGTACATCATCTCACAGAGTGCTCTCATCCACACTCCCTTAAAAGGGCCAGCTGAGCTGCCAATAGTGATACTGAATTACATCTGTTCCCAAGCTCTCGTCTAGACAACACACACACCAACAGTGCACAGTCACATTGTTGTTCAGGGTATCAAAGCCAAGGGCAGTAATACCCTACTGTTTTGATGACAAGGAATAGACATGTCTCTCAAACATGTTATTGGTCTTGAAATATATAGTGAATTCATTGTTCATTGTGTTATCATTAACCATCAGGGCACATAAATATGGTGTATGCCATGCATGGTGTTAGTCTATGTAAAATACTATTTCTATTCAGCCAAATTAATTAGGGATCTCTGACAAGAAATGTAATTCAACAGTTTTCTCCCGCTACACTATATGACAGCATTGCCCACAGCTGGACAGGGAGGAGGAAGAAACACATTTAAATTGTTTTCAGAAATAATAGGGGAATCGGAAAAATCTGTATTTGTGGGCTGTCACAAATAGGAACAAATATCTCTCCAAAAACATTCTCTATCTGCAGAAATGTCTTTCTTTATGCTTATTTATTTTCTGCTACCGAAGGCAATTCTTTGTTAAAAGATTACTACTGACTGCACTTTTCTTCAAACATACTGAATTTTCTCTCTCCAAATAATCCATACCATCTCAGACATTGAGTGGTGGTGAAAAACTAACCTTTACTGTTGCACGGGAAAGTTAGCAGAACTAAAATAAACTTCTGAATGTGAGTGCAAAATCCAGATCACACACATGCTCCCTCTGACAGAGGCACAAATGAACACATTCACACACACTGCACACACCAGTGGAGACTGCTGAGGGGAGGACGGCTCATAATAATGGCTGGAACGGAGTTAATGGAATGGCATCAAACACATGGAAACCATGCGTTTGATGTATTTGATACCATTCCACTAATTCCATTCCAGCCATTACCACGATCCAGTCCTCCCTAATGAAGGTGCCACCAACCTCCTGTGACACACATGCATGGTGCAAGCACATGCATGCACGCACCTGCACATTCACACAACTGTGACAACATTTTCCACACTCCAGTGCCTGTATCCAAACAACTAAATCCATATCCTCATCAAATCTACATAAAATATCTAATACACAGATGGTTCATGATTACTACTGCACCTATGGTTCTTACTAGTGTATAGAGGCCAACCCATTTCCCCTCTCTGTTCCATAGTCCTATTGTGTTCAGTTAGTCCTGTGAGTCCCTTCCCCCTCCCATCAGTACAGCATGCATCTGGAATAAGAAACATTATTTCCTTGTCTTGCTCTGGGAGGAGGAAGAGGCCTGTAGCAGTTACATTAAACCAGAGAGAGTGAGGAACAACAAGCGTTAGCCTACATATAGCTTTTTCTCTTTGAGCCTTTTAAATAGAAGGGAGAGAGATGGGCAGGGGCATCATTTGAAGGATGTGCTTGCCTCACTCTGACTTTAAATGCATACCTAAAGATTTTAGGAGGGAAAGTTGCTCTCTCATGCAGAGGAGCTTATGATCTCAACATGCATAATTTCACAGCCCAGTGGACTATTCCTGCTGCAGGACATGTGCCTTTTGTCTCGCTCACTGTCTTTTCTTTTCTACGATTTTCTGTCTCCCAAGACTCCTACGTTTATCCACTATGAAATAGGTTAGATCCTGCCTGGCTGGATATAATGTGTGTATAGCCTTACATTCCCATCACTGTTTCAATGTATAGAATGATTCACAACAAAAGGATGCTAGCAGTATGAACATATAAAATTATGACATAACAATTTGAAAAGTCAAATGTTAGCAAAACCAGTCATGCTTTCCTCCAAAATAGCTGAATCAGTCATTGGAAAGTTCCACTAGTTTCACAGTCACCTCTGGGCCAGAGTTTGTTTTCAATTTATTTCACCTGCTGTGAGGGACAAAAACATAGTTCCATTGTAATTATAAAGTTGAACCCCTGCCACGGCAGATTTGGTGCCTCGCTTTTACTGTGCAGGATATGAGTTTACATCAAAGCAAATAGGGGCAGCGCATCCAGTGACTATAAAGAGTGTCAGGGATCGCCTCCCTGAATGCAAACTGCATCCCTAGAGATAAAGGGACTGTTCAGGTGCCAGGACAAGGCCTGACCTATGATACTACAGGCCCCCTACCCTCAGCTCTAAAATGTAAATGAAGCCCTTTAAACACCACACAAAGATCATCTACTCACAGAACCATGAGAGCAAATACAACAACAAGATGCTATTTCTATCCCAAACATGGTCGATAGACTGGGGGCCATTAGGTCCCCTTTCCAGGTATCTGGTTATCAAATATTTAAGGATTCCCACTTTCTAAAACTGTCCCATGAAGACACATGTTGTAGTATCCCACTGACCCCTGGTATTAAAGTCTCATGTGATCTCTAATTGTACTGATCTCAGTGTCTTATCTCTCGGAATGGAGAGGATTGTGGTCTGCAGTCTGCACACAGAAACATCAAGTTTTTCCGTAGACCTTTCTCTCATAAACCAAATTGAAGAACCTCTAAAACTTCAAACATGACCAAATCCCCAGGTAAAACTAAGCTTGAGTGCCTCCTGCAGTCTAAAATACAGTCATCCTTTTACAGTAAGAGGAATACTCACTAGTGCAAGAGAGCCGGTTTTCTCTTCAGTTCATTGAAATGTGAGCAGTCGCTCCTATCCCAAAGCATTTCTATGACTATATGGCTTCTTAAGGTTCTCAAAGTGAATTATCTTTTGGAGTCCTCTATAAGATAGGTAACAATTCCCAAAGTGGCATTTACCAAAAAAGAGATCCCCACATGAATCCAGGCATTTGTGAATTCTACATTGGGGTGTAACATGCAGATTAACTCCATTCTAAAGCTCAGTGAGTCCACACATCTGCCGTGGCCTGGGAGATTAGCTGGCAGCGTGCCGGTGATGGTGGTGCCACTGGCCCAAGCAGCCAGGCATTAGACCGGCCTAGTTGCCGCCCATTTTCTGTGGACAACAGCACACTTCGAAAAGCTAATGGTGTAGCCCACCTTCTCCCATGACTAGCAGCCTGGCATAGGAGAAACGTACCAGCGGTCAGACTGTACCACCATCTGGCTCCTCCACGCTCCACTCAGACCAAGAGGAGCTGCTGTGGGCTTCAGACAGACCTACCCTGGAGACGGAAAAGCCAGCCATGCTCCTCAAGAATACAGTTCCAGTACAGCCGGCAGGCCATCAGAGGAGCAGCCTACTCCATCTGACAGGACTCAACCGAACCAAAGTCCCGCTACTGACTGGGCCTGTCCAGGCTTGATTAGAGGGAAAATACATCACTTACTAATTGTTAAGTTAAGTAACACATCCCTCCATATACAGTACCAGTCAAAAGTTTGGACACACCTACTCAGTCAAGAGTTTTTTTTTTAAATTATTATTATTTTCTACATTGTAGAATAATAGTGAAGACATCAAAAGATGAAATAACTCATATGGAATCATGTAGTAACCAAAAAAAGTGTTCAACAAATCAAAATATATGGCTGCTTTTCCTTCACTCTGCAGTCCAACTCATCCCAAACCATCTCAATTGGGTTGAGGTCGGGTAATTGTGGAGACCAGGTCATCTGATGCAGCACCACCACTCTCCTTCTTGGTCAAATAGCCCTTACACAGCCTGGAGGTGTGTTGGGTCATTGTCCTGTTGGGTCACCTCTGTTACTATCCAGAAGATTAGTGATATATGTTCTTCCTCACTTCATCTAACCTGACCTCTGCCTCAAAGTGCTCATTCCTCCCCAAGTCATGGCTGTCATATTGACTCGTACCACACTATGCTTCTTCTCCTCCCATAGGATCCATGATGGCTAAAAATAAAATATCTGGATATGTGACATGAATAAGTATATTTCATATTTTCAGAACCAAACAATATATATTCAGTGCATTCGGAAAGTATTCAGACCCTCTGACTTTTTCCACATTTTGATACGTTACAGCCTTATTCTTACAACAACAACAAAAAATCTCATCAATCTACACACAATACCCCATAATGGCAAAGCAAAAAAAGGTATTAAAATTTTTTAGCAAAAAATTACCTTATTTCCATACGAATTCAGACCCTTTGATATACGAGTCTAAATTGAGCTCTGGTGCATTCTGTTTCCATTGATCATCCTTCAGATGTTTCTTCAACTTGACTGGAGTCCACCTGTCGTAAATTCAATTGATTGGACATGATTTGGAAAGGCACACACCTGTCTATATAAGGTCCCACAGTTGACAGTGCATGTCAGAGCCAAAACCAAGCCATTAGGTCGAAGGCATTGTCCGTAGAGCTCCGAGATACAGATTTTGTCGATGCACAGATCTAGCGAATTATACCAAAACAATTCTGCAGCATTGAAGGTCCCCAAGAACACCCTAATTCTTAAAAGGGGAAGAAGTTTGGAACCACCAAGACTCTTCCTAGAGCTGGCCACCTGGCCCAACTGAGCAATCGGGGGAGAAGGGCCTTGGTCAGGAAGGTGACCAAGAACCCGATCGTCACTCCGACAGAGCTCCAGAGTTCCTCTGAGGAGATGGGAGAACCTTTCAGAAGGACAACCATCTCTGCAGCCCTCAGTAAAAGGCACAAGGCAGCCCACTTGGAGTTTGCCAAAAGGCACTTAACCATCCCTACGGTGAAGCATGGTGGTGGAGCATCATGCGGTGGGGATGTTTTTCTGGGAGACTAGACAGGATTGAGGGAAAGATGAACAGAGCAAAGTACAGAGAGATCCTTGATGAAAACCTGCTCCAGAACGCTCAGGACCTCAGACTGGGGCGACCCTTAGCACACAGCCAAGACAATGCAGGAGTGGCTTCGGGACTCTGTCTCTGAATGTCCTTGAGTGGCTCAGCCAAAGCCCGGACTTGAACCCGATCTAAAATCTTTGGAGAGACCTGAAAATAGGATCTGCAGAGAAGAATGGGAGAAACTCCCCAAATACAGGTGTGCCAGGCTTGTAGCGTCATACCCAAGAAGATTCGAGGCTGTAATTGCTGCCAAAGGTTCTTCTATAAAGTACTGAATAAAGGGTCTGAATACTTATTTTTAATACATTTGCATACATGTCAAAAAAACTGTTTTTGCTTTGTCATTATAGGATATTGTGTGTAGATTGATGAGGGGAAAAAAGTACTTAATCCATTTTAGAATAAGGCTGTAAAGTGATAAATGTGGAAAAAGTCAAGGGGTCTGAAAACATGAGAACAGAATTAGCAGAGGTCCTCGAAAGCTTTTCTGAACAGCACGGTCTTGAGCTTTACGTTAAACGAGGACAGACACTCTGCAGCCCTAATAGTGTCTGGAAGTGTGTTCCACAACTGAAAGCCCTGCTAAAGGGAGACAGACCTGGAGGAGCTAAGGGTGTGTGTGGGGCAGGAGGATAGAATGAGGTCAGACAGGTAGTCGGGTACAGAGTTGTGAATAGCTTGGTAGGTGTGAACCAGGATTTTGTCGTCGAATCGTGAGCATTAGGGAGCCAGTGGAGAGCACTGGAGTGATGTGCTCATGGGGGGAGGTGTGAGTGTGTAGACGTGCAGCACAGTTCTGGCCTGTTTAGGCGATTGGCAGATACGTCAACAAACAGGGCATTCCAATACTCCAGTCGGGATGAAATGCATGGATGAGTCGCTCAGCTGCAGGTTTTGATAGCATAGGTCGTAACATGGCAATGTTTCGTAGATGGAAAAATTAGAATTTCGTCACACTCTTGATGTGGGCCTCAAATTGATTTCTCAAATATCACACCCAGATTGCAAACATCATTGGATGGGAGGACCTTGACACCATCAATATTGAGGCTGTAGCTGCTGATGTTGTTTATGATGGTGGGACTGCCAATCAGGTTGACCTCTGTCTTTTTGCAGTTTAACTGCAGGAAACTCAACTGTATCCACAATTTGATGTCCTGCAGGCTGCTGACCAGGAGCGCATTGGCATTGGCAGTGTCAGTGTTTGTAGAGACATACAGCTGAGTGTCATCTGCATTAAAGTGGAAGTTCCGTCTGTGTTTCCTCAAGATGTTTCCCAGTGGCAGCATGTACAGTACAAACAAAACAGTAGTGGCCAGAGAACCAAGCCTTGAGGGACCACCTGTCGGACCACAACTCTGTCTGACCACAACTGTGTCTGATCTACTAGGACCGATGGCTACAAACTGGTAGCGATCAGTAAGAGAGGACTTGAAACAGTCAAGGGCAGAGTCTGACAGGCCCAGGAGCTTCTTCAGGAGCAGTCCAGCGGGATGGTGTGGCTGACCGTGTCGAATGCTGCACTGAGGTTCAGCAGTATGAGGATGCTGGCAGCCGAGAGTCAGCATTCATGTGTCTAACTTTGAAACTAGAGTGTAAGGGCTCGACTATGTTGTGAGTGACCAGATGGTTTTGGAGTTGGCTAGAAACAGAACATTCGAGGAGCTTTCTCAGGAAGGGCAGGTAGGGCTGCCGTCTTATCGGCTCTTAACCAACCATGCTATTTCATTTTCGCGTTGTGTGTAACTTGTTTTGTACATAATATTGCTGCTACCGTATCTTATGACCGAAAAGAGCTTCTGGACATCAGAACTGGATTACTCACCTCAAGTTGGATGAGGATTTCTTCTTCAATGACTCGGATGTGAGGGATATATTATGGATGCCCAACCAGGCCCAGATACCCGTGATTTTCTGGAAAATGAAACGTAGGTTTCGCGAAAAGAGAAACCTTGTGAAGATCAGGCAACGAGTGGCTAATCTGCCCTTGCATTCCGTTCTGTTAGCTAACATTCAATAGCTGGAAAATAAATGGGACGAACTGAAAGCACGTATATCCTACCAACGGAACATTAAAAACTCTAATATCTTATGTTTCACCGAGTCATGGCTGAACGACAACATTAAGAACATACAGAAGGCGGGTTATACACTCTATCGGCAGGACAGAACAGCAGCCTCTGGTAAGACAGTGGGCCTATGCATTTATGTAAACAACAGCTGGTGCACGATATCTAAGGAAGTCTCAAGGTTTTGCTCGCCTGTGGTAGAGTATCTCATGATAAGCCGTAGACCACACTATCTACCTAGAGAGTTTTCATCTGTATTTCTCGTAGCTGTCTATATACCACCACAGACAGAGGCTGGCACTAAAACCTCACTCAATGAGCTGTATTCCGCCATAAGCAAACAGGAAAACGCACATCCAGAGGCGGCGCTCCTAGTGGCTGGGGAATTTAATGCAGGGAAACTTAAATCAGTTTTACCACATTTCTATCAGTATGTTAAATGTGCAACCAGAGGGGAAAAAATTCTAGACCACCTTTAATCCACACACATAGACATTTACAAAGCTCTCCATTACCCTCCATTTGGCAAATCTGACCATAACTCTATTTTCTTGATTACTGCTTACAAGCAAAAATTAAAGCAGGAAGCACCAGTGACTCAGTCAGTCAGATGAAGCAGATGCTAAACTACAGGACTGTTTTGCTAGCACAGACTGGAATATGTTCCGGGATTTTTCCGATGGCATTGAGGAGTACACCACATCAGTCACTAGCTTTATCAATAAGTGCATCGAGGATGTCGTCCCCACAGTGACTGTACATACAAACCCCAACCAGAAACCATGGATTACAGGCAAGATTCGCACTGAGCTCAAGGGTAGCGCTGCCGGACTCTAACCCGGAAGCTTATAAGAAATCCCGCTATGTCCTCCGACGAACCATCAGGCAAAGCATCAATGCAGGAATAAGATCGAATCGTACTACACCGGCTCCGATGCTTGTTGAATGTGGCATAGCTAGCAAACTATTACAGACTAAAAAGGGAAGCACAGCCGAGAGCTGCCCAGTGACACGAGCCAACCAGACGAGCTAAATAACTTCTATGCTCACTTTGAGGCAAGTAACACTGAAACATGCATGAGAGCATCAGCTGATCCAGACGACTGTGTGATCACGCTCTCTACAGCCGATGTGAGAAAGACCTTTAAACAGGTCAACATTCACAAGGCCGCTGAGCCAGACGGATCACCAGGACATGTACTCCGAGCATGCGCTGACCAACTGGCAAGTGTCTTCACTGACATTTTCAACCTCTCCCTGTCTGTAATACCAACTTGTTTCAAGCAGACCACCCTAGTTCCTGTACCCAAGAACACTAAGGTAACCTGCCTAAATTACTACTGATCCGTAGCACTCACGATTGTAGCCAGGAAATGCTTTGGAGGGCTGGTCATGGCTCACATCAACACCATTATCCCAGAAACCCTAGACCCACTCCAATTTGCATAGCACACCAACAGATCCACAGATGATGCAATCTCTATTGCACTCCGCACTGCCCTTTCCCACCTGGACAAAAGGAACACCTATGTGTTCAAAACCATAGTGCCCTTAAAGCTCATCACCAAGCTATAGACCCTGGACTAAATACCTCTGGATCCTGGACTTCCTGATGGGCCACCCTCAGGTGGTAAGGGTAGGTAACATCACATCCGCCACACCGATCCTCAACACGGGGGCTCCTCAGGGGTGCGTGCTCAGTCCCCTCCTGTAATCCTGTTCACTCATGACTGCACGGCCAGGCACGACTCCAACACCATCATTAAGTTTGCTGATGACACAACAGTGGTCGGCCTGATTACCGACAACAATGAGACAGCCTATAGGGAGGAGATCAGAGACCTGATCGTGTGGTGCAAGGACAACAACCTCTCCCTCAACGTGATCAAGACAAAGGATATGATTTTTGACTACAGGGTTGCATCACTACCTGGTATGGCAACTGCTCGGCCTCCGACCGCAAGGCACTACAGAGGGTAGTGCGTACGGCCCAGTACATCACCGGGGACAAGCTTCCTGCCATCCAGGACCTCTATACCAGGTGGTGTCAGAGGAAGGCCCTTGTCACGCCCTGACCTTAGAGATCCTTTTATGTCTCTATTTTGGTTGGTCAGGGCGTGAGTTGGGGTGGGCATTCTATGTCCTTTTTTCTATGTTTGGTATTTCTTTGTTTCGGCCGGGTATGGCTCTCAATCAGGGACAGCTGTATATCGTTGTTGCTGATTGGGAGCCATACTTAGGCAGCCTGTTTTCCTTTGGGTTTTGTGGGTGGTTATTTTCTGTTTAGTCATTTGTTACCTGACAGAACTGTTTGGCTGTTGTCTTTTGTTTATTTGTAAAGTGTTCTCTTTTTCCATTAAATTACAAAGATGAGCACTAACCACACTGCGCCTTGGTCTACTCCATTCAACAGCCGTTACAGTCCTAAAAATTGTCAATGACTCCAGCCACCCTAGTCAGTCATAGACTGTTCTCTCTGCTACCAGACGACAAGCAGTACCGGAGCGCCAAGTCTATGTCCAAGAGGCTTCTAAACAGCTTCTAGCCCCAAGCCATAAGACTCCTGAACAGCTAATGAAATGGCTACCCAGACTATTTGCATTGCCCCCCTCCCACGCTGCTGCAACTCTCTGTTATTATCTGCATAGCCACTTTAATAACTCTACCTACATGTACATAATTACCTCAATTACCTCGACACCGGTGTCCCAGCACATTGCCATTGACACATTGACTCTGTACCGGTACCCCTGTATATAGCCCTGCTATTGTTATTTACTGCTGCTCTTTAATTATTTGTTATTCTTATCTCTTACACTTTTTGGGGTATTTTCTTAAAACTGCATAGTTGGTTAAGGGCTTTTAAGTAAGCATTTCACTGTAAGGTCTACACCTGTTGTATTCGGCGTATTAGAAAAATACAATTTGATTTGTATTGATTTTGAGGTTGGAGATAGGCCTGTAGTTCTGGAGGTTGTCAGGGTCAGATCCAGGCTTTTTTTTTGTTGGTTTGACTGTGGCCAGTTTGAGCTGAGGAGGGACACATCCAGTGATGAGGGACTTGTTAAGGATTTCTACGAAGAAAGGCACCAGAGCAAGTAAGCATGTCGTGACAAAGGAGGTACAAATAGGGTCAAGTGAGCAAGTGGTGGGCCTCAAGGTCTTAACCAGCTTGGTTACAGCAGCTGCAGTGACTGTGGTGAATGTGATGAACCTTGACTCAGGGAGCGTAGGACTGGCTAGCTCAACTACTGGGGCTGGAGAGGACAGGATAGTGTTGCTGATGTTTTCAATTTTGCTTTGGAAGAAGCACAGGTATTGATTGCATTGTTCTGGGGAGGCTGAGGTAGCATATTTGTTCACAGGTTGGAGGAGTTTGCTCACAGTAGAGAACAGCACCCGTTGCTGATCAGTTGGGAGTAGTAGCATATCCGAGCTGCATTTATGGCCTGTATATATTCTTTCTGATGTTGCTGATACATCTGCACATGTACTGTACAGTTAGCCCAGTTTTCTTATACTGTCATTGTCAATGACAACCAGTTGCTTTGAGAGAGCGTAGCTCCTCAGTGTACCAGGTAGAAGATTTGGAGAAAGACACCAGGCGGGTTTTCAGAGGAGCAACTTGATCCAGTATGGAGGCCAAGGCAGTGTTGTACTGAGCCACAGAGTCAGTAACTGGCAGGTGGGAGATTAATTTAGTAAGATGGGCAGTGTTTATTATTATTTGTTTCTTGGGCCGAGTGGGTAGTGGAATAGCTATGTTGAAGTGATGACTTATTGGTCGGACAGCCGGGACACATTTCCTTCCACACCTTTGTTGTGGGGGACAAAGTCCATGTGCTGTTGGAGTCCAAAGTTGTCAAGGACATCAGCCAGGCCAGTAGAGAGAATGCAGTCAGGGGAGTCGACATGTATATTGAAATCACCAAGCACTAGTATAGCAGGGAAACAAGGGGCTCAGTGGTGTTAGTAGCTCAGATAGTTCAGCAAGAACGTCAGACTTGAGCTTAGGAGGTCTATAAATCAGCACAGCCAGTACTGATACAGAGCCAGTGATCTTGAAAGCCATGAATTCAAAAGATAAGACAGCTGGTACTGGAGTAGACTTCACAGTGCAGTCAGTCCTGTAAATCAGAGCCAATCCACCATCCAGTCGGGATGTGTGAGGACAGTCCAGGTAGATGTGTACAGATGGAGTGCATTGGTTGAAGTAGGCTTGGGCGGCACACCGTATACCGGGGTATTGGAAATAACCACGGGATGGTTTTTCAATACCGTCAATACCATAGAAACAAGTATTTTGTACATTTGATTCCTTGTAGATATCTGCAGGGAATTTGTGCAATACGTTGGGAGATAAAGATGATTGCGTTCTTCATTTCACCTGTAACATAATTTCTCATTATGAAGCTTACTGGTAGTCCCCATTCACGTGGTGTTGGTTTACAAGGACACAACAATGAGAGACCAGAGCCTTATAAGTGACTCACTGTTGTGCAGCATGCACCAGGTGATCTAGTTAAAGTATGGAATTGACAATTAAATGTTTGCCAGTTAGATATCATAACTATTAAGTTAACTATCTAAAATGTGCTAAATGCTCTGCAGTTGTGCATTTGGTTTGCTAATTTAGTACCTAGTTAGCTAAGTTGTTAGCTTCTTCAAAATCAAGCTTTGTTTGGTAACAGCAGAGAATACCCTACTGGATCAAGAGCCTTGTTGTCTAATATTTATTTTGTGTGTGCAGCAAACTGTGATTAGCATTTTTTTGTTACTTGTATAACTTTATGAGATAGGTTATCTGTCCGACCAATACTTAAGGTCAGAGACTATGGGTGTTTTTCAATATCTATACTACCGTGCTCCACACTCTCATGCTCCGAGTGCATTCTCCGCAACGTTATCTTGAGGACATTTTTGTGAGGACGAGAGTGTAAAGAATGCATAAAACATTACATTCGAGAAGTACTCTATTACCTCCACTGCACATCCCCATTCACTGAACCTTCTTCCAGCTAGGACAATTGCAACAATAGACTAAACAAGATATGCAGAAAGCAAACGTTTACTTCATAATTATCAGCTAGACATGTGAATCGTAATAATCTAGCTAGCCAGCTAGTTAAAAATTGCAAAAATGACCTAAAAGAAATGTTATCCAAGGTTGTCACGTCCCGACCAGTAAAAGAGGTTATTTGTTATTGTAGTTTGGTCAGGACGTGGCAGGAGTGTGTTTGTTTTGTGTTGTCTGGGTTTTTTGGTTGTGTTCTATGTTTTGTATTTCTGTGTTCTATTTTCTAGTTTTTCTATTTCTATGTCTAGTTTATTGTTTTGACCTTCAATTGGAGGCAGCTGTTGCTCGTTGCCTCTAATTGAAGGTCCTATTTAGTAGGGGTGTTTTTTCTATGGGATTTGTAGGTAGTTGTTTCCTGTTTAGTGTTTGTTGCACCTGACAAGACTGTTTTCGTCATTCTTTTTGTTCAGTGTTCATTTTTGTTTAATAAAGAAGATAATGAGCATTCACGTTCCCGCTGCATTTTGGTCCAATTCATACGACGACTGTTACAAAGGTAGATGTACATTTTTCGTAGGTAGCTAGCTAACAAATATTTGTGCCTATCTGGCTAGCTAGCTAACAGTAGTAGCTAGCCAGTTAGCCCTATTGACTTATTATGGGCTTGCAAGCTACGGTACGTAGGCAGGTAAACATGCCAAAATTAACACAGCATGTATTTATTAACCTTTCAAGATATAATATTGTTGTCACGGAACATATGAGATGTGAATAAGCAACATTTAACTCTGAAGTCAGTGTATTTACTCTCGCTTCAGCTCAAATGATGTCTGCCATTGATTTCAAGAAATAATGCGTAATTTTTACGTGGTTGCATCATATTTCTTTGCATACTTTCCGTTGAAGCTTGCTTTGATACATGCTTCAAAATAAGTACAAACAGAGTACGCATTTGAGAAGTGCTCAGATTTGGACTCATACTCCGACCCCTTCCGTGCTCAGAGCATGGTAGTATGCATTTTGAGAAACACCCTATATAAAATGTTCGCAATTCTTGATCATTTCTCAGATCAAGAATAGACTGACGTGTTTCAGAAGAAAGTCTTTGTTTCTGGCCATTTTGAGCCTGTAGCTGAACCCACATATGCTGACACAACGTGCAATTGAAACACAGGAGTGATGGTTGCTGATAATGGGCCTCTGTACGCCTATATAGATATTCCATTAAAAAATCATCAGTTTCCAGCTACAATAGTAATTTACAACATTAACAATGTCTACACTGTATTTCTGATCAATTTGATGTTATTTTAATGGACAAAAAAATTTACTTTTCTTTCTGAAACAAGGACATTTCCAAGTGACCCCAAACTTTTGAATGGTAGTGTATATTTACAAAAAAATATATGGGGGATTGGAAATGATGCAGACAATTACATTGATGGAAGCTACAATCTATCTGCAATATTAAAGCTGAGCTACCCCCTAAAAAATATATATATAATAATAATTGTCTAGCCCTACATTGTATGAGTCTGGCAACTCAAATTTAACTGGTCTATTTCCAGTTCTTCATATTATAATTCATCAAATGGGCCATTGCATAAACCAAGAGGTTCAACGGTGTAACGCCCTGGCCATAGAGAGGGGTTTTTGTTCTTTATTTTGGTTAGGCCAGGGTGTTACATTGGGTGTGCGTTCTATGTGCATTTTTCTATGTTGGTTTGTTTCATTGATTTTGGCCGTGTGGCTTCCAATCAGGCACAGCTGTAGAGTGTTGTTGCTGATTGGGAGTCACACATAAGGTGCATGTTTTCCTTTGGGTTTTGTGGGTAATTGTTTCTGTTTTGTATTGCACCTGACAGTACTGTTTGGCTGTCGGTTTTCTTGTTTTGTATAGTGTTCTTTCGTCCATTAACCTGTTAGGGCTAGGGGGCAGTATTTACACGGCCGGATAAAAAACGTACCCGATTTAATCTGGTTACTACTCCTACCCAGTAACTAGAATATGCATATAATTATTGGCTTTGGATAGAAAACACCCTAAAGTTTCTAAAACTGTTTGAATGGTGTCTGTGAGTATAACAGAACTCATATGGCAGGCAAAAACCTGAGAAGATTCCAGGAAGTGCCCTCTCTGACAAGATCTTGTTCTTCTTGTCTCTGTTTATTGAAGACTGAGGATCTTTGCTGTAACGTGACACTTCCTACGGCTCCCATAGGCTCTCAGAGCCCGGGAAAAAGCTGAATGATGTCATTCCAGCCCCAGGCTGAAACACATTTGCGCTTTTGGCAAGTGGCCGATAAGAGGATAATGGGCTTAGGCGCGTGCACGAGTCGATCCCGTGCTTTATTTTCTTTCGTCTATTTACCTAAACGCAGATTCCCGGTCGGAATATTATCGCTTTTTTACGAGAAAAATGGCATAAAAATTGATTTTAAACAGCGGTTGACATGCTTCGAAGTACGGTAATGGAATATTTAGAATTTTTTTGTCACGACATGCGCCGTGCTCGTAACCCTTATTTACCCTTTCGGATAGTGTCTTGAACGCACGAACAAAACGCCGCTGTTTGGATATAACAATGGATTATTTGGGACCAAACCAACATTTGTTATTGAAGTAGAAGCCCTGGGAGTGCATTCTGACGAAGAACACCAAAGGAGTTTGGTGAAGGCTAAACTTGCTGGGTGTCTAAATAGCTAGCCCTGTGATGCCGGGCTATCTACTTAGAATATTGCAAAATGTGCTTTCACCAAAAAGCTATTTTAAAATCGGACATATCGAGTGCATAGAGGAGTTCTGTATCTATAATTCTTAAAATAATTGTTATGCTTTTTGTGAACGTTTATCGTGAGTAATTTAGTAAATTGTTAGTAAATTCGCCGGAAGTTTGCGGGGGGTATGCTAGTTCTGAATGCCACATGCTAATGTAAAAAGCTGGTTTTTGATATAAATATGAACTTGATTGAACAAAACATGCATGTATTGTATAACATAATGTCCTAGGTGTGTCATCTGATGAAGATCATCAAAGGTTAGTGCTGCATTTAGCTGTCTTCTGGGTTTTTGTGACATTATATGCTAGCTTGAAAAATGGGTGTCTGATTATTTCTGGCTGGGTACTCTGCTGACATAATCTAATGTTTTGCTTTCGTTGTAAAGCCTTTTTGAAATCGGACAGTGTGGTTAGATTAACGAGAGTCTTGTCTTTAAAATGCTGTAAAATAGTCATATGTTTGAGAAATTGAAGTAATAGCATTTCTAAGGTATTTGAATAACGCGCCACAGGATTCCACTGGCTGTTACGTAGGTGGGACGATTTGGTGCCACCTACCCTAGAGAGGTTAAATTACGTCAATGATGAACACTAACTCCGCTGCGCCTTGGTCTACTCTCTCTCACGACAGCCGTTACAAACGGTTAATAACACACTCCAACTTCTGCTGATGTGGCTCATCAAATATTTAATTACAGCTTTCCTAATTGTACAGTATTTTGTTTTAATAACACTAAACACAACAAATACTTTTTGTGGAGCTCAGCTAGAAGAATGTGTAAGGGAAAAAAACAAGTGTTCCCAAGAATAGATATAAACATGTTAAAAAATAATATTTCAATACCAACAGAACAGGAACATTCTGACATTGGAACACTGTCAAGTATACAGTGAAGTTTTTCAATACACACATTCACATTTTTTATTAGTTAACATCAGAGAAGCTCTTATTCCCTCTATCGTGTGTGAAAATGTTTGTTTTACCTGTTACATCTGGTCAAATTGCTTGGCTAAGTTCACTTGTGTGTGTGTTACAAATACCTGGCCTCAGTTTGGATAATGTATTCAGAATCAATTTAGTCTTTAGCCATTGCGTGTAGCCTGGAATTGACTGGTATGCAGCCGAGTAAAAAAGCATCTGCCAGGTTGATGAATCTCAGCTGGGCTGAATAAAAAACCGTCCCAGACTAAGTCCTGTTCTGTTGTGTAAATTAAATAAAACTTGGCTGAAGTCCGCAAGCAGGGACCACATTGTCAGGGAGCGGTGAAAAAGGACCACCATAACTATGTTTAGCCGTTTTGTTTTCAATATTCTCCTCATAATTGATTTATCATTGGATCAATACCTGGTTGATACCTATATACTTAAACAGACGGAAGCTAAGGAAAGATTGGGTATAGTGGGAGAAGCATGGGGTAAAGTGGTGGGTGAGCTAGTGACACAACCTGATGTGTGTCAAATTCGATCTATTGGTTTGTTTGTGATATAGTTAATAACACATTTCAATTTGAGTCCACTGTGTGAGCAAAACTAAATCTGCGTTTTCTCCTTACTGCATTCTGCAGTGAGGAGCTGTCCACCCCTCTGATGCTGAAAGCTGTGACAGCCAAGCAATGTCATATAAAAAAGGATACAACTCCCATTTCTCATTTTATGAGAATGAATATGTGCATAAACTAATGGTGCTACACCCTAGCATGCATAAACACACACTGCTTTACAATGTTTAGGCAAAATCAATGCAGAAATGATAGCTGGGGAGATGATTTATTACACCGAAATAGGAGGAAGTATCTAGGAAATATTTAGCCCTACACGTATGTGTGTACACACACACACACACAGAGAGAGAGAGAGAGAGAGAGAGAGAGAGAGAGAGAGAGAGAGAGAGAGAGAGAGAGAGAGAGAGAGAGAGAGAGAGAGAGAGAGTCTGATGCATCTATGTCAAGACCTGAATGTGGCTTGCTGCAGGTAATATGTGACATTTGGACAAACATTCACTTGGCTCTACGAAAGGGAATGCAGACATTGATCTACTGGTGCACCCCGAGAGCCCTCTTGAGAAGCTGTAAGAAGACATAACAAGGCCTATTTCCTGCTGTTACCTTTTATTCTGGCTATGCTGTGAGTTTTGTTCAGACATAAGAGCTAGCAGAGGCACATGAGATCACACTGTGCGTGATTTTCTATATTCACCCGATTCAATGAAAATTCAAGAGAAGTGAACATTTATAACATGTACAGTAATAACACATCCAAATCAAATCTGCTCACTTGGAGATGTGTTTTCTGAAGGGATAAGGGGACAATTTGCGAACACATGCACACACAGAGCCCCCCTCATGTAAATCCCAGCCGAGCAAGGTTAATCACTCGCCTTAACTAGATGACAAATAATTTGTGTCAGATCATTTTCCTGATACATCCAGAGGACTGGAGAACATATGCTGCAACCCCTGTCTCCTTGCCAGAACATTTCATCCTCCTTTGCCCCTATATCACAGCAGTAGCTAGCTAACGCTCCTCCTTCTCAGCCTTCACACAAAACGCTAATCTAGGGGAGCTGAGGAGGAGAGAGGAGCGAGAGAGAGAGCGTAGCACGGACAGTATTCACAGCTGCAGCAGCCGCAGTAGCAGCACTCTGCCCCTCTGACTGGGCTGACCTGCCCATGCCCATGCCAGGCTGGCAGTTCCATTGGCCCTGGGCTGAGGGGGCTACTGGAGAGAGAGGTGCCATGGAGAGCTCTGTCACAGCAATTTGCCACTGCTGAACAACTCTGGAGCGAACTAATGCAGCTATTAGCATGGCATGCGCCAACACGCATTTACAGACGTCATGCCCTGCGCTGCCTGCCCGGGCTCAATCACATATTCAGAGATACAGCCTACCCTTGGCTGAGCAATGAAATGCAGTGTGGACATCATCTGAGGAGGAGGGAATAAGAAGATAAAAATAGACACATGCATACGAGAGGTGCGTTTATGGTCAAACAAGCCCCACGTTGTAGTGATTGGTATAGCTATAAGGCATACATCAGTACGCATCATTGTAATCCAATGGCATTCCATTCCGGAGTTATATTACAAAGAGCTTCGTGCAGTTACCTGTGAGGCCACAGTGAGCCCAGTCCTAGTCATGCCTGCTCACACACAAGGAAAATCAATGCCTAAGTATTCCACTGCACATCAATCTCTTGATTAGTAGCCAGGAATAATTATATGGCTTTGCTTGCAATAATCTCACCAATGGCACAACTAAAGACCCAACCACCCTATCAGTCAACCAGCAAACATACAGTATTTGGCCATTGTTTTGCTGCTGATTTGACATAATTATTTTTGTAGCTCATCATTCCCTGAATCCCTGCAGAAATCTGCATATTTCTATTTGTTTTATGCAGCTTTACTATTCACTATGTATTAGCAGTATGAGATTAATGGGAAGATTAGAATGCATTCATCTGACATTTTCTCATACTCCATCAGTTCATTAGTAAGGATCTCAATAACAACTGAATTGGATTATTGTAATTTCCTGCCTCTCACCTTTTCTATCTGAGAACAATCAGCTGTAATTACTATGAAACCTTTAGAAAAATGACTGTTTAAGCCAGGAGGCTTAAGTCCCTGTGATCATCTCCTTTGGGTAGCCCTGTATGCACTCTGCAGTGATTCCAGTGCAGTGAATGGAAGCCTTGGACATGCGTATCTAGGTGACACAGGGTAGTGGAGGAACACATCATGGCACCATTAAGCCACTTCTAATGAAATCACAGCCAATAGGCTGGCTCTTTAGTAAGTGGCCTCGGAGCACCTAGATGGAGAAGAGCGGAAGCTGCACAAAATGTGGGTGGCAGCAGCAGTGCACATTAGCAAATATTCAACATGAACAATAGACTACCCAGCAATTGTGTGTCTGTTCTGTAGCAGGTAGAAACTGAACAACCTCCCACACACGGCAGAGATGGAGATGTGTAGCATATACAGTCAGGTCCATAATTACTGGCACCCTTGATAAAAAAAAGACTGTATAAAATAAATAATACAAATACTGAGCTATATTGTATGCTCAAATAAATTGGGAAATTATATTATTTTATACTAATAGAGTTGCTCAGAGAAAGAGATTTTGTTTAATAAGTGATAAAAATAACTAAAGATAGGGGTCAAAATTATGAGAGGGGTCCAACTGCAGACATAATATCTGTATATTGTCGTTTGTATTGTAAAAAAAATCTAGCGCACAAAAATTAAATTATTCGTAGTGGGAAGACCACACAACATATCATCGCATGACTCCAGGTTTACTTCAATATGATTATTATTATATCAATTTTTGTGCATACATGCGCACATCAAAATCCACAAATAAATGGTTAATTGACAACAAAATCAACATTTTGCAATGGCCATCTCAGTCTACGGACTTGAACCCCATTGAAAACCTGGGGTTTGAATTGAAGAGAGCAGTCCATAAGCACAGGCGAAGGATATCAAGGATCTGGAAAGATGCTGTATGGATGAATGGTCTAAGATCCCTCCCAATGTGTTTTCCAATTTCAAAAAAAGAAAATTGAAAAAAATCCTAGTGTCGTTATCCTAGCAAGGGTACAGTAGGATGCTGGAGTAGTGAAAACAGGGGTGCCAATAATTTTCACCCCTATCTTTATGAGATTTGTTTTATTACTTGTTAAACAAAACCTCTTTCTCTGAGCAATTGTATTAAAATAAATATGATTTCATCCTTTTTATAGTGTAACCGATGTGAAATGGCTAGTTAGTTAGCGGTGGTGCGCGCTAATAGCGTTTCAATCGGTGATGTCACTCGCTCTGAGACTTGAAGTAGGGTTTCCCCTTGCGTTGCAAGGTCCGCAGCTTTTGTGGCGCGATGGGTAACGATGCTTCGTGGGTGTCAGTTGTTGATGTGTGCAAGGGTCCCTGGTTCGAGCCCAGGTTGGGGCGAAGAGAGGGACGGAACCTACACTGTTACAATAGCATGCAATATATCTCAGGATTTGCATTATTTATTTTATACAGTCTTTTTTGCACACCTTCATCAAGGGTGCCAATAATTATGGACCTGAATGTATGTTCCTGGCTGGTTATAACTCCTCTGTACCATGCTCTATTTAACAATGTACTCACTTTAATAGAGAGAGAAAGAGAGAGAGAGAAGGTGTTTGAGAATTATTCATGTGGAACGTTCCTGCTGTAAGCTGTCTCCCTGTAGGGGCTGGGCAACTGGAGTGGAGCTGCACAGATTGTTCCCCCGTTCCTCAGCGACCCTAGAGTCAGCCAAGAAGGAGAAGAACAGCCAAAGACACAGCAGATGGAGGCTTGTGAAGGATGTGTAAAACCGCTTCAAAAGCACAAAACCAAAAAGGAGAGAAAAAATGAAAAATCTTGTGGGTGAAAGAGAGAAGACTAAACAGTCAACCACACTATCATCGCTATACTGCCTCTGATAGGATTGTTCTTCATCCAAGCCATAGATAAAACCATGAAAAGGAGCTCTAAATGAAAAGCTGGTGATAACCAATTTGGTTCCCTTTCTAAATGACATAGACTAGTGTATAGCTCTGCATGTTCCTGCGTGTGTATCTAAGTGACCCTGTTTGTTTTTTCTACTGGAGGAACACAAATACTGCCGATGGTATATGCAACAGACATTTATTACTCTTGTTTCAATTATCTTTTTAGCCATGACTTTCCCATATGGAAGCGCCATATGTCTCATGAATATATCATACTTATCTATAATGAATATGCACATGCAGATCAACTACAATGAAATCTGCTGCCACATGGTTTTGATGATTCTTGTA
The DNA here is from genome assembly GCF_901001165.1 of Salmo trutta. Classification (NCBI taxonomy): domain Eukaryota; kingdom Metazoa; phylum Chordata; class Actinopteri; order Salmoniformes; family Salmonidae; genus Salmo; species Salmo trutta. The sequence goes on from NC_042959.1 coordinate 38,813,335, forward strand.
CATTTTTATGACCCATTTGGCATTGTGCTGCAGATGTTAATCACCGCAAATGGGATGTTTATATTAGTATTTCCTTACAACAGGTATTCTTAGAATGTTCCAAAGGCTGTACAAAGACAACTAAATGAATTCTATACAACTCCACACAAATACTCTCTAGCGGCCTGCTGTAGACGATGGTGTGAAACGGTGGGGTCAGAAGCGAGGCTGCGTGGGTGTCCAACAATGCCCTATCGCAGGTTCAGAGCGGAATGCCTGGTGAAAGATTTTTCCTGAGATGGCATACCTTTAATTGACAGCCTTTCTGTAGACCTTCTGTGGCACCTCTAGCCACCCTATTTATAGGCTGTAATGACTGACTTCCATTTGCCCGGGATCATTGTTGCAGAGCTGGAGCTATTAACTTTGTGGCCTACAACTTTAGGTGTCATGCTGTGCCATATCTCTCTCATCAGATGTAGTCCTAGAGAGCCGGCCGGACTGCTGACGTGGCTGTGCTGCGTCTGACCGACAGCCAGTCAACCCAGAACCCAGCCTCCTCCATCTTGGTGTCAGATTCAAAAGGTTGCAAATCATCATCACACTGAGTTTTTGATGACTTGTGTAGAGTCATCCATTATTGATGGGCTGTTTCTCTCTATTACTTATTGACAGTGTCATGATACAATTAATATTTTAATTAAAGAAGAAAAACAGTATAAAGGCTCCACTGTCGACATTTAATATTCCCCTTTATTCCAAATGTCAACATAATTAAACCTGACATAAAGAGGGAAAGGCTTACGAAACACAGCCATAGAAGCAATACCTATGGATTTCAATCTTTCTTTAAAATATGATTATATTATTATGAAATCCATAGGTATTGCTCATTATAAAGATCACTATATTAACTTGATGAAATCATTTTGGATGATACACATTTGAAATTTGTATATCCCTATTCCTTTCTAATTGTGAATTTCACAGCAACACTTTGCCTCTGCAAATTCTCCCAGAGGTCCAGATTCAGCTCATTCAATTGACACATTGTCCCTTGAGCATAAAGAAAGTGCTGCACATGAAATAATATGTTGCCCTCCAAATGTTTATCTTCAACACACTGGCCTGTGCCCGCCCGGTCTCCGCCACAGCACAGGCCATTTAAATGCTAAGTAACCTCTCCCTTTTGGATTTGGACTATGCTTTGCTGTGATCTTATAAAGCATGCTTCAAAACTGGATTTGCACATGTAAAACTTAATTATAAATGCCTGATTACAATATTCATGTGAAAAAATCTATTGAGCCACTGGTTAAAGCTATTTCCATGTTCTGGGCGGTGGCTGCTCACAGAGGAGTAATTTCTCAGCACTTTGGTGGGTGATTTATGTTTATATACACAACTTCATCCACAACTTGCCCTGGTTTGAAGTCTGATCCTGCTTAAAGGCCCATTCCTAATGAGAACTACATTTCAATTATTATGCATATAAGCATGTCAGCACAGCAGCAGGCCCCAGGTAGGTAGCAGTGTGCTCTGTGCAGGCACTGTACTGGGGCCCGCTGCCCATTGACACACCATAAAAAGCATATTGGCGGAAACTAATTTCAACCTGGTTTGAGATAAAAACCAAAGAGCTCAATTCAACATCATAAATTAGAATTTCAGCCGTGATCTTGCCCTCCCTTTAAAAATAAAGTCTTTATGACGAACAGGTTGACGGTGATAAATGGTCACAGGCAAGGCGAGCCTGCTACCACTAGGGGATTTGCGCCTCCATCTGTTTTCATTTAGCCACAGCTTTGCCTGATATTGTTGGAGGGACTGGGAGTAACCATTACAGTACAGGGTGCTGGAACGCTCTCCTGAGGACACAGAGGTTAACTTCCTCCGTTTGGTTCCACACAGACTCAATGTCTTCATATGCAGTAGGCTTCAGCATTCACTGCGTTGTTATAGTTCTCAATGTCTTCATATGCACTGCCTAGGCAGTGTACGCTGAAATATTCATTACTCCTGTCCGATATTTCACTTTTTCTCCTCTCTGTTGATTCTTCCTGCTTAATCTACAGGGATGGCTATAGGTCTATGTCTCTGTTAAATCCTCATGTGTAATCTACACGGATGGCTGGTAGGTCCATGTCATGCCATGGTAATTGGATAATATGAGCTAAAAGTCTTGATAGATCTGGTGGCACCTGAACTCTATCACATGGGCAGCTAAAAGCTCTCTAAATTTCATCTGAGGAGGGCACAAGGTTGAGCAGCGATGTGAGCATCATTGCCCGGCTCATGTCAAAACTGCTTATTGTCTTTGGCCTACAAAATAACAGTTTGTACTTAAACCGGAGTAAACTGACCTAACACCCACAGAGAAGAGAAAAAAATACAATTCAGATAACCTTTCTGGAATCTAGACTGGAACTTGCACATCGTGCCCAGAGGAAGTGTTAAAGTTGGCCTCGCTCCATGAGCTTCAATGCGTGTTTATCTCCGATGATACATACTCTCAGTTTGAAACACAATGTGGTAGTAAGTAATGCTGTAATTTTCACACAGAGGCAGAAAATATGCTTAACCTTGCATAACTTTGCTTATGCAGACAAGGCAATTTGGTGAATGCAGTGAATTAATATTCATTTTTTTCATACTTATCCTCACATATAATGTAATAAATGTACTCATCAGATGACAAAATATTACTATTTCAAATCATATCAAATGTTATTTGTCACATGCGCCGATTACAACAGGTGAAAAGCCTTACAGTGAAAAGCCTACTTACAAGCCCTTAACCAACAACGCAGTTTAAAGACAAAAACACCAAAACATTTTTTTACATCTAAAATAATTAAAAGTAACAAATAATTAAAGAGCAGCAGTAAAATAACAATAGCGAGACTATATACAGGGCGTACCGGTACAGGGTCAATGTGCGGGAGCACAGGTTAGTTGAGGTAATTGAGGTAATATGTACATGTAGGTAGAGTTATTAAAGTGTCTATGCATAAAAAATAGAGAGTAGCAGCAGCATAAAGGGGGCAATGCAAATAGTCTGGGTAGCCATTTGATTAGATGTTCAGGAATCTTATGGCTTGGGGGTAGAAGCTGTTTAGAAACCTCTTGGACCTAGACTTGGCGCTCCGGTACCGCTTGCCGTGCGGTAGCAGAGAGAAAAGTCTATAACTAGGGTGTCTGGAGTCTTTGACAATTTTTAGGGCCTTTCTCTGACACTGCCTGGTATAGAGGTCCTGGATGGCAGAAAGCTTGGCCCCAGTGATACACTGGGCCGTACGCACTACCCTCTGTAGTGCCTTGCGGTTGGAGACTGAGCAGTTGCCATACCAGGCAGTGATGCAACCAGTCAGGATGCTCTCGATGGTGCAGCTGTAGAACCTATTGAGGATCTGAGGACCCATGCCAAATCTTTTCAGTCTCCTGGGGGGGAATAGGTTTTGTTGTGCCCTCTTCACGACTGTCTTGGTGTGCTTGGAGCATGTCAGTTGGTTGGTGATGTGGACACCAAGGAACTTGAAGCTCTCAACCTGATCCACTACAGCCCTGTCGATGAGAATGGGGGCGTGCGCAGTCTTCCTTTTCCTGTAGTCCAAAATCATCTCATTTGTCTTGATCACGATGAGGGAGAGGTTGTTGTCCTGGCACCACATGGCCAGGTCTGTGACCTACTCCCTATTGGCTGTCTCGTTGTTGTCGGTGATCAGGCAAACTTTATGATGGTGTTGGGAGTCGTGCCTGGCCATGCAGTCATGAGTGAACAGGGAGTACAGGAGGAGACTGAGCAAGCACCCCTGAGGGGCCCCCGTGTGGAGGATCAGCGTGGCAGATGTGTTGTTACCTACCCTTACCACCTGGCGGCGGCCCGTCAGGAAGTCCAGGATCCAGTTTCAGAGGGAGGTGTTTAGTCCCAGGGCCCTTAGCTTAGTGATGAGCGTTGAGGGCACTATGGTGTTGAAAGCTGAGCTGTAGTCAATGAATAGCATTCTCACATAGGTGTTCCTTTTGTCCAGGTGTGAAAGGGCAGTGTTGAGTGCAACAGAGATTGCATCATATGTGGATCTATTGGAGCGGAATGCAAATTGGAGTGGGTCTAGGGTTTCTGGGATAATGGTGTATATGTGAGCCATGACCAGCCTTTCAAAGCACTTCATGGCTACAGACGTGAGGGCTACGGGTCGGGAGTCATTTAGGCAGGTTACCTTAATGTTCTTGGGCACATGGACTATGGTGGTCTGCTTGAAACATGTTGGTATTACAGACTCATACAGGGAGAGGTTGAAAATGTCAGTGAAGACACTTGCCAGTTGGTCAGCGCATGCTCGGAGTACACGTCCTGGTAATCAGTCTGGCCCTGCGGCCTTGTGAATGTTGACCTGTTTAAAGGTCTTACTCACATCAAATCAAAGTTTATTTGTCACGTGCGCCGAATACAACAGGTCTAACCTTACAGTGAAACTTACTTACAGGCTCTAACCAATAGTGCAAAAAAGGTATTAGGTGAATAATAGGTAAGTAAAGAAATAAAAACAACAGTGAAAAGACAGTGAAAAATAACAGTAGTGAGGCTATATACAGTAGCGAGGCTACATACAGACACCGGTTAGTCGGGCTGATTGAGGTAGGATTGTCACAACATTCTTCGTCTTCAGAAGAAATAGAAAAGTCCTCGTCAGAAAAAGTAGACCAATACGCAGCGGAGGTCGTGTTCATCTTTGAATTTAATTAATCGCTAACGTGAACACTATACAAAAACAATAAACACCAACAGTGCAACAGTTTTGCAGGCTATACAAAAACGCAGTGCAAAAACAATTCCCCACCAACACACAGACAAACACACCCAACTAATATAGGACTTCCAATCAAAGGCAACACCACACAGCTGCCTTCAATTGGAAGTCCACCCCAATTAAATCTACATAGAAACACCCAACCTAGACAGAACATAGAAAACACAACTTCTTCTGCCACGCCCTGACCAAAACTATACACCTACACCACCTGCTGGTCAGGACGTGACAAGGATGTACATGTAGATGTGGTTAAAGTGACTATGCATATATGATGAACAGAGAGTAGCAGTGGCGTAAAGGAGGGGTTGGCGGGTGGTGGGACACAATGCAGATAGCCCGTTTAGCCAATGTGCGCGAGCACTGGTTGGTCGGACCAATTGAGGTAGTATGTACATGAATGTATAGTTAAAGTGACTATGCATATATGATAAACAGAGAGTAGCAGCAGCGTAAAAGAGGGGTTGGGGGGGGACACACAATGCAAAAAGTCCGGGTAGCCATTTGGTTACCTGTTTCAGGAGTCTTATGGCTTGGGAGTAAAAACTGTTGAGAAGCCTTTTTGTCCTAGACTTGGCACTCCGGTACCGCTTGCCATGTGGTAGTAGAGAGAACAGTCTATGACTGGGGTGGCTGGGGTCTTTGACAATTTTTAGGGCCTTCCACTGACACCGCCTGGTGTAGAGGTCCTGGATGGCAGGCAGCTTAGCCCCAGTGATGTACTGGGCCGTACGCACTACCCTCTGTACTGCCTTGCAGTCGGAGGCCGAGCAATTGCCGTACCAGGCAGTGATGCAACCAGTCAGGATGCTCTCGATGATTGCAGCTTGTAGAACTTTTTGAGGATCTCAGAACCCATGCCAAATCTTTTAGGTGTCTTGAGGGGGAATAGGCTTTGTCGTGCCCTCTTCACGACTGTCTTGGTGTGTTTGGACCGTTCTAGTTTGTTGGTGATGTGGACACCAAGGAACTGGAAGCTCTCAACCTGCTCCACTACAGCCCCATCGATGAGAATGGGGGCGTGCTCGGTCCTCCTTTTCCTGTAGTCCACAATCATCTCCTTAGTCTTGGTTACGTTGAGGGATAGGTTGCTATTCTGGCACCACCCGGCCAGGTCTCTGACCTCCTCCCTATAGGCTGTCTTGTCGTTGTCGGTGATTAGGCCTACCACTGTCGTGTTGTCTGCAAACGTAATGATGGTGTTGGAGTCGTGCCTGGCCATGCAGTCGTGGGTGAACAGGGAGTACAGGAGGGGACTGAAAGCGGCTACGGAAAGTGTGATCACATAGTCGTCCGGAACAGCTGATGCTCTCATGTGTGTTTCAGTGTTACTTGTCTCGAAGCGAGCATAGAAGTAATTTAGCTCGTCTGGTAGAGCATTGTGGGATTTCTTATAAGCTTCGAGGTTAGAGTCCCGCTCCTTGAAAGTGGCAGCTCTACTCTTTAGCTCAGTGCGGATGTTTCCTGTAATCCATGGCTTCTGGTTGGGGTATGTACGTTCAGTCACTGTGGGGACGACGACATCTATGCACCTATTGATGAAGCCAGTGACTGATGTGGTGTACTCCTCAATGCCTTCGGAAGAATCCCGGAACATATGCCAGTCTGTGCTAGCAAAACAGTCTTGTAGCTTAGCATCTGCTTCATCTGACCACTTTCTTATTGGCTTACATTTTTGTTTGTAAGGAGGAATCAGGAGGATAGAATTATGGTCAGATTTGCCAAATAGAGGGCGAGGGAGAGCTTTGTACACGTCTCTGTGTGTGGAGTAAAGGTGATCGAGAGTTTTTTTTCCCTCTGGTTGAACATTTAACATGCTGGTAGAAATTAGGTAAAACTGATTTGAGTTTTCCTGCATTAAAGTCCCCAGCCACTAGGAGTGCCACCTCTGGATGAGCGTTTTTCTGTTTACTTATGGCCGTATACAGCTCATTGAGTGCGGTCTTAGTGCCAGCATCGGTTTGTGGTGGTAGATAGACAGCTACGAAAAATACAGATGAAAACTCTCTTGGTAAATAGTGTGGTCTACAGTTTATCACGAGATACTCTACCTCAGGCGAGCAAAACCTTGAGACTTCCTTAGTTATTTTGTACATAATGTTTCTGCCACCGTGTCTTATCACCGAAAAGAGCTTCTAGACACGGTGGCAGAAACATTATGTACAAAATAACTTAGAAATAACGCGAAAAAACATACACAATAGCACAATTTGTTACGGAATCGTAAAACGGCAGCCATCTCCTTCGGCG